>NC_061118.1:43520511-43673288 GCF_002878395.1 Capsicum annuum
AAGGTCATGTCCTCGGTGAGCTGTAACTGTTCCATGTCCCGCCTAATCACCTCACCCCAGTACTTCTTCGGCCTACCCCTACCCCGCCTAAAACCATCCAACTGCTCTTTATGAAGTAATTCCCTAAAACAAATATCCAAAGAAGGAGACGGGTCACGATTCATCAAGTTAGAATAAACACTCTGAAATTCAAATCGGAATTTTATCAAAAATTGCTCTCTTTCTTTGCTCATGAACGGCTTGAATTACAAAGACAGATTCAGCAGATAGTTTAGACTTTAGCATAAACAATATCAGTAAATTTAGCCTATAAGTTCTAAAATCCTGAAAAATAATCTGAAACGAAGAGACCTCCTTGAGAGTAATTAGCAATTTCAAACTCTAGCTGAAAGCACCTTGCACTATGGTCTTGGTTGTAAACCTTTTGTAAGTATCCCACATGGCCTTTGTTGTCTTGTATGGCCTGAGATTAAGAACTATAAGATGGTCAATTGACCATAAAATTCATGTCATCACCCAAGCATCTTTAATCTTCCCTTCACCGAGCTTAGTCTGATCGATAGGAGCAAAATCACTTCCATCTATATGTCCCCATAATTCTAGTTCTTTTTTGGTGACAAATAGTTGAAATTGAAGTTCTCGGACAGAGTAATTTTTTTCAGTGAAATGAGCATGCAAGGACTCAAATTGATGTGACACCACGTTCTTGACTGGCTAAGGAAGACAGTAACGCAACAATTCAAGATAACTAGAATAACTAAGACTTAAATCCCAAGATGCTTAGGATTGACTAACCGTAAGCATACCAAAAACTATCAAAAAAAATTTTATTTGACATATTCAAGACACTGAGATTTAAAGCACTTAATAGAAAGCTCTAATACCATGCCAATTTTGCTAAATGATCTCTCAAATTGAGAATTCTGTCATTAAATAGAAAGTTGAGGTACTGATTACCAAGTTGAATAGGAGTAGTTGATAATTGATTTCTCACGTAATGTTCTCAAAAAGTTTCACTATCCTTTGTCTCCATCATAGTTATTGTTAGGCTAAGTGCGATTATTACTTCTCTAACTTGAGCTTCACACTATTATTCGGTTTAAATAATTATTTTTTCTCATTTCTAGATATTTATCGCATTTTTTGTTTGCTGCAAAATATGATGTATTAGTAATGTTTGAATTTTTATTATGCAGTTTTTGATTTGATGTAATAAAAATAACATGAATTGTATAATTTCTTAAAAAAATTACTTGATTACAAAAACACCCTCCATAAATATGGTGGAAAGGATTTTAAGGGATAATTGTGTCTTTAACCATACTAATGCATTCATTAAAATCTATTGCATTACTAATAACAAGGATTTTCATGCATTAGTAATACACTCCACAATACCAAATAGAGTGAAAATTACTAATGCAAGCATTAGTTATACATAGGATGAAAAAGTGTATCAAACAAGGTATAGTAATACACAAAACTAATGCATGCATTATTTTTACTAATGCATTTTACCAAACGACCCCTAAGAGGGGATCCCTGGTGCAACCCCATTTACACTTGGAAGTGCTCTGAGTCTCCTTCTACTATTCTAACCGCGTCTTAGCTCCATCATACAAGTCCATTATTGCCCTAATATAAGCCACCGGTACACCTTTAGCTTACAGGCATCTACAGAGAACTTCCTCGAGACTGTCATATGCCTTTTTGAGGTCAATGAACACCATATACAAGTCTATCTTCCTCTTCCGGTATTACTCCATCAATCTCCTCACAAGATAGATGGTTTCCGTAGTAGATCACCTTGGCATGAACTGAGGTAATAAATGTCTTAAATAATAAAAACTTAGATGTCCAAGCCTATAGTGCCAAGGCATGACTCTATTCAAAACAGAAGTAAAGTTCAAACAAGTAGGATTCAGTTGTAGAGAGTTGTCCCCGTTGTCAAGAAAATAAAGACCTCCATATTCTCTAGCACTGCCAATCGTCTATCCCGAGACCTTTTCCTGAAATTCACACAAATCAGAGTCCAAAATAGCACGACAATTAAGAGAACGCGTTAATTTACTTCCAGAAACCAGATTACAAGATGGTTTTGGAACATGAATAATATCATGAAGTCTGAGGGATGGTGATAGTTTAACAATTCCTTTTCCAACGACTGCGGAAAAGGAACCATTAGCTATCTTGATTTTATTATTCCCTGCACAAGGAGTATAAGTAGAGAAAGCACGGGAACTTCCACAGTAGCTCCTAAATCTATGATCCAAGAATCATTTCAGTTGGAGTTGGCACTAAGAAAAGCAGATGGTATGATAGCTTCAGCAAAAGAACAAGAAAGATTTGGTGCATTTACACGGAACTGGGGAGATTGAAGGAGTTTGTGCAAAATCTCTAATTGTTCCCTTGTAAATGGAGACAAATCTGGAGGAGGAGGATGCTCCTGCTCAAAATGAGTTGTTTGGAGGGCTTGGCCATGTTGATATTGGAAGCCACAATTATCAACTCCCTTCTGCTTCCAGTTCGGTGGTTTCCCATGAAATCGATGAGAAGTTAACTGGAAGGACATGTGAGAAACATTGCCTCCTTGAGTCATCATATTTTCTGCAAGAACTTCTAGAGAAGAACTTTTTGTCTTCTTTTGATGTTCCAGAAAGATGATCTCCTTGGAAAGCTGTTTTTTCCATGTGATACTAGGGAAAAACGTCCCGCTCTGATACCATGAAAGTTAAGATAATGCAAAAGTATATTTTTTATTCATAGAATTGTACAGTATTTATAAGAGAGAGAAAAGTAAGATCAGAATGAACTAATCAATCCCTGATTCTTGGGAGATTCTTGAATCAAGGGATTTCCCCTAATCTATTTCCTAAAATAATGTATTTTCCTAAGATACATGCTATCCCATTTTTACAGGAGCTGATTACGTCAATCTGGTAGATGATTTGTGGAGTAGATTTGATTGAAATCTGCCAGTCATTGTAGGGCAAATTTTGCAATCTGCCAGCTCATTCAAGACATACTATCCTAGTGTCCCAGCAAACCATCATTTACGTGTAAACATCAATAATGCACCATATCTAGAACAGTGTTAGATTTAGAAAAAAGAATTCCCAACCTCAAATGTGTAAATAGAAGGGCCCGTGAGCCCCCCAGTCACTAATAGCAAGTAAAAGGTTACCAGCTACGTTTGGAGCCAAACTGAGCAACATCACTCGTTTATTAAAACATTAAGTTCTATAGTAGGAGTCCATTCACTTAATCATGGTCCCATAAAGAAAAAAATTGTTAGCAATACATGTAAGTTGCAAAAAGAAAGAATATCCAGCATTTTGATGTTCAATAGCATCATAAAGGCAAGCCAACTATAATAATTAACCATTTAAATGGAAAAACCAATATGTCAAAGTGTCGGACTACACACTTACCAATAGTTTTGGAGATAAATTGATCGACCAACTATGGACCTGATCAGAAAATCAACACCCACTTCATAACTTGCATTTATCTAGATTTCCCTACCCAATGTCCTGTATAACATGTACTGTAGCCAGAAGATTGCAGGTTGAGTATGAGACCTGTCTTATATTCTAACCTATCTAAGTGTGGCTAGTCTGATAACAAAATGGCTGATGAGATTACAGACGGACAATATTGGAGTCACATTGTATTGCACCTTTTCTAGTTTACAACCTTAAACATGTTTTTTTTTCTCAACCACAACCCTGAACTGGAAAACTTGGGGAAAGAACTTCTTTCAGAAGACGACAACAAAGCATTCCAAAGTGCAAAAGGGAAGAGACTGCTTGTTTTATATATACAAATCAGAACTACTTAGTATTTGCGCAAAGGGATCAAATCTTACCAAGCCACCACATCGTCAAAAGAGTGCACAATCCTATATACCCAAACAATTTTTGCATATCTACTCCTTTTCCTTCCTCACCAGCAAACTTTTTAAGAAGAACTGCAGAACATTAGGAGAAAAAGTTATCCATCTCATCATATTGTACAACGAAGACCAAGTTATCAAGAATAATCCACAAGAAGCCTAACCAGTGAACAACCCATATGACATTGCTGATAGAAGGCCGAAGAGATCCCCAAGGAGAGAACGTTCATCACTTCTTTAAAAGAAACAAAAAGTTTAACTATCAGTCATCACCCTGAAACACAGTTGAAAGGAACACCAATGAAAACAACAGAGAATTTAGGATCTGAAGAAAATCGAAGATTCATATAAAAAGGACGATGCCGTTTTATGTCGTCATTGGAAATTAAGGGATATAAAGATTGATGTCTCAAGTTTCATTAAAACAAGGATATACATATATTTTTTTGCTTGCCAATGCTTAGAAGTAGTGGAAATGAGTATGTTGAGATGGATTTGCGGGCATACTAGGTGAGATAGGATTAGGAATGAATAAATTCAGGACAAGATGGCAGTGGCCTCCATTGTGGACAAGATGAGGGAAGCTAGACTGAGATGATTCGGGCATGTAATGAGGAGATGCCCATATGTCCAGTGGGAAGATGTGAGAGCTTCGCTATGGTGGGCCTGAGGAGAAAAAGAGGTAAGCCGAAGAAGTATTGGGGAGGTGATTAAAAAGACAAGACACCTGCAACTTACGAGGAACATGACCCTAAAAAGGAAGATATGGAGGTTGAGTATTAGGGTAGAAGGTCAATAGGTAATCGCACATTGTCTAGTTTTCTTTATCAGTGGTACTATCATTTCCCTATTCTCCTACTTTCTTAGACTTCGATTTTATCAATACCTGTTGTCTCCTTCGGTTATTGTATTATTTGTTGTTGCTATTGATACTCTATTGTATTTTTTTCCCTACTAGTTTGATATGTATTACTTGAGGGGAGAGTCTATCGAAAACAGCCTCTTCTCTGATAAGGTAGGGGCAAGACTACATACACACCACCTTTCCTAGTCCTCAGTTGTGGAATTTCAACAAGTATGTTGTTGTTTGCCATTACTTAGAAACTCTAAGCACCCTATTAGAGCAAGGTATGCGGAACTAAACTGATTCATTCTTATCTATAGCGGTTAACAAAGTAAGAGTAGTTCAGTAATAAGCCTATCCCGCACTACTTGAAGTCTTCATAAACTCATGTTTGGTTTATATTATAAGAGATCCTTGTGTCAACGAAGATTGTTTTCAATGATCAAGGAAAAAATGAAAAACAATGCCAAATTTCTAACACACTGAATAGGTAAAAGACCCAAATTTCATCAATTGGGACTCGAACCCATTGTCCAACAAAGACATCACATTATCTCCACATTTGGGACTCGAACCCATTTAGCCAACCAAACCCCAAGGTTGCAATTTAAATCAATTTATGGCCATAAAGGCCTTCATAAAGCCATTCATCATTCATTAACCGTTTTATGCCAATGCATTAGTTCAACACACAATTCAAACTTGTGACAAGGTCATTCTCATTAATGATTTCACGAATAGGTTGAGGGCGTAGCATTACCAAAGCCAAAATTAAGGCAAAACCATCAAATTGGGGGTTAACTATGACCCTTTAGCACCCACATGTGTAAAAACCATAATCAAAGCATGAAAAATCATAATGACTCATGAACAATACTTTAAACATATGCTTTTAGCAAACTAACAATGATGAAAGAGTCACATGCCTAAGTTACGAAGATTTACGGAGAGAAATCAACCCCTTGAGCCCTTAGATGACCACTTCTTGGAAAACATAAGCTTCTTCCTTGAGAGAAATTTTAAGAGAGCTTTGAGAGTGTTTAATCCGTTAAAGTGTTAAATGAATGCCCCAAAAGAATTTTATGGACGTGGGGTCTAAAGGGTTTTAAGTGAGAAATGTCTAAAGTGCCCTCAACTTAAAAGTTGTAAAAATGCCATCCTTGGTTATGAGTTCACCATCGACTCATAACCACTCCTTACGATTTGTCATCACGATTCGTAACCAAGACTGTGACTAGGATCCCATACACAGTCGACCTTACGACTTAAGATTAGGACCCAAATCAAGATCTTACGACTCGTAAGGTCTAGTCGTGAGCAACACAAAACCCAAATAGGTTTAACACTGGACATCCTACGAATGGCACAGACGACTCGTTACATATCCTTACGGCTCTTAGTGAGCCACTCGTACTCAGAGCAGAACTTTGTCACTAAATTTCTGATTTGGTTACGACTTGGGTCCCTAGGACCTATAACTACAACCTACGACTCGTACCCCCAAGTCGTACCTAGGACAAAAACTCAAAAAACATCCACTGGCCACCTTATGACTAGGGTCACATGACCCGTCAAGACACCCTATGGCTCATAAAGTGAGTCGTAATCAAGGCAGTGAGCCTAAAGCTCAAGAATTTTCAAGGGCCAAAAATCTGGGGCGTTATAGTAATGGTAGCCTCAAATTTTTTAGGTACTGTCACTAGGATTTTCTCAACAATCCTGGAATCGTTAAAAGTGGAACCCAACTACCTAATGTGATTTGCTATATTACGAATTCGGTCAGAGTACTCTATTATGGTTTCACGTTTCTTCATTCTTTGCAACTCAAACTCACATCCCAGAGTCAACACTTGCATCCCTCGAATTCTTTCATCTCCTTCATACTCAGTCTTGAGATAATCCCATACCTCTTTCACTGAGTTCAGAGACATGATACGAGTGAAGACATTGTATGAAGCTACAGTAAACAAGTAAGTCTTCGCCTTTGATTTCCGGTTTTCCTATCCTTGTGAGTTTTAATCTGCGCTGTCATGGGATTGTTTGGCAAGGGAGCTATCTCGTATTCATCTTCAACAGCTTCCCAAAGATCCAAAGCTTCCAGATATATCTGCATTCTAACTGCCCAAATTTGATAACTTCCTCCATCGAAAGTTGGTGGTGCCATTAAAGAAAAACTTGCTTCTTCGTTCATGGTATCCACTGGATCAGATTGATGCACACACTCAGGTCGCTCAAGATTAAAGCTCTGATACCAATTGTTGGTTTTAATATTGTTAAGGAAAATAAGTGTAGCAAGGAGAGCCAAGAACTTAGCGGCGGACAACAAAGATCGAGTTAGAGAATAAGGGATGCGAAGAAGTTTTTTTTTAATTTCCAGTTAAAAGCAGCGTATTTTTTTATTATCAACTCCTGACTTAAATAGTGTTATTACAACTAAAAGTAGGTCAAAAATTACCATAATCCAATTTGACAAGGAGTCGTATGTAAGAAGACAGGGGAAAAACAAAAGACAAGTCACGTAGAAAATCAACACATACGCCAAGTCCCAGCATTCTTTGGCACCAACAACACCGGAACCGCACACGGACTCATGCTTTCCTCGATGTATCCTTTGTTGAGAAGTTCCTCAACTTATTTTTGGAGTTACTTTGTGTCTTCCGGATTGCTTCGATAGGCCGGTTCGTTTGGCAAGCCTGAACCCAACACGAAGTCAATTTGGTGTTCAATTCCCCGAAGTAGGGGAAATCCATCCAAAAGCTTCTTTGAAAATACATCATCATGGTCCTGCAAACCAAGGGAAATAAAATAAGGGATAGGAGCAGTAGAGTCGTTAGCATGAAAAGCATAGGCGAGGAGAAGCGTGGGTGTGTCATCATCATGTTCTTTGAATAGATCCTTGTTCCTAGCCAACATCCCTCTTCCCCTTCAATTTCTTTCTTTTTTCCCCTTCATCCTTCTCCTTTTCATGGGGTTCCTTTTCACCTTCCTTCTTACCCTTCTCCTTCAATTCTCTCATTCTTTGATGTACCTCATTCACTTATGAGGGTGAAAGGGGATGAAGTGTGAACTTCCGACCATTCAACTCAATAGAATACCGATTAAGAACTCATGTTTGGTTGAACAATCATATTTTCATGGTCTTCCAAGCAAAATATGACAAGCTTGCAACGGAATCACATCACAAAGCACCTCATCTTGATAACTCCCAATCTTGAACCGAATCACAAATTCTCTAGTCACTTTCCATTCTCCACACTCATTTAGCCATTAGAGCTTGTACGGTGTGGAATGCTTGGTTGTGGGTAATTTCATGAAATCAACCATGGTGGCACTAGCTACATTCAACTTCCACTATCAGTGAGCAATTAGCACCATAGTTTCCTTGATAAGATATTTAGTATGGAATACATTTTTCCTTTGACTAAAGAGTCATCTAATGGCTTACTAATCATTACTCGTTTTACCACAAAGTTTGGGACTTTAAAAACTCTGTCTTGAGGCTAAGCGTCCTCATTTCCTTCCTCTACTTGCGCGTCTTCCTCAAACCCCTCTCCTTCTTGGGTTTCTCGTTCATTATCTTCTTGTCCCACCTCTTCGCCAAGGTAATACATCCTCCCTTTTCTAAGGATCACATTCCTCCGGTTAGGACATTCATTTGCCTTGTGTCCCCAACCTTGACATTTAAAACACTGAGAACCTTTAGGATTAAGAGTTGGATACTTGTTAACTGTATTCCTTGGAGGGTACTTTGGAATAGTCTTCTCTATGGGTTTCACATCATCAGACTTGTTGACATCCTTGTTCTTGTTCCATCCAGTTGACGGTTGAGCTACTTCTTTGTTCTTACCCCAATAATTAGTAGATAAGTACCTTTTGGGTTTGATAGAAGTCCTCTTCTTGAGATCCCTCTCAACATCCAAGGTCGTTTGAAAGATGTCTTTTATGGTAGCAAACATATGACAAGTCATTACCAAAGAGATCTCCTTGTTCAACCCAACCTTGAAGCGGATGACGACATGTTCCATATTCCCATGATACTCAAGCTTCAAGATCAATTGTTGAAATTCATCATAGTAAGTCAAAACACGTTTGTCCCCTTGCCTTAGGTTGTACAACTAGGTAAGTAACTCATGTCTATATCTTTCCGACACATACTTCTTTCTCATGAGACCCTTCAATGCATCTCATAGTGGTAGTTGTCCCTCGTTTAGAACTTGTTGAAATCTTTTGGCATATTCCCACTATGTAATATCAAACCCTTTAAATTGGGCTATGACGTAGCGACTTTTCTTGACATCGATGAGATCATTGACTTGAAAGATTCTCTCACAAATGGACTCCCATTCTAGATAAGCCTCAGGATCACTTTCTCCCCCTTGAAAGTTGGAAGACTACTCTTTGATTGAATTGATCCCTACATCTCGGCCTCCATTGCCACCTTGCTCCTCATGGTAGTTCCAGTGTCCTTCCCCTTAGGGTCGATTTCCTAAGTTACCTTTTCTATGTGGATCGGACCAAATCTTTCTCCTCGACCGCTATGCCTCCTTAAACCCTTGGCCTATTCCTCACGTACTCCGCAAACATAGCCACCTCATCATGCTCCTCAAACCCATTTTCTTCAACTTGGATAGGTTGATTTTGGTTAGGCGATGCTTGAGGTAGTGGATTTTACTTTGGTGGTGCTTGCGGTACTTAGTCATAGGGTATTTGGTGAGGTGGATCTTGGTTTTAGGGAATTTCTTGGTTGACATAGTTGAATTGGGGTTGGAGTGAATAAACGGGATTACTGTTGTATGGGTAGGTAGTGGTTTGGGTGATGGGGTCTTGTGATTGCCTTGGTGGGTAGCACATTTGGTGGAGGGTTTCCGAGGAGATAGTATCGGATGTGTTTTGAGCGTGTCCACTAGATGAGGCATGGTAGGTTTGAGGAGTGGATTGGGCGGAGTTTAGACGATCTTCCATGTTGACCATCCTCCTATCCTTCCATGTTAACAAGTTAATGTTAGGAAAATAACCTCACAACTCTACACACCTTTGTGTGCCTCACACTTGGATCTGCAAATATTGAATGATGGCATATACTTTAATGAAAGCTGAGGTGTCGATTGTTACTCTTGTCCAAAATAGATTCTTGATTGAAAGACTCAAAGAAATTGTTTATGGACTTGCACCAAAAAATTACGACGAAATAAAACTAGCAAAGCACAAAAAAATGGTACGAAGAACGAAAGCGGGCTCAAGAATGAACTCACAACTAAGTCGGTGGATTACTAATTGATAATTAGTGTTACAATCAAGTAAAGATGATTAAGAATCAAAGAAATAAAACTAGAAATCTAAAATTAGCTTTCGAGAACTTTTCCAGCATGACTGGCTATCACTAGGCTGATTGACCATCAGAAGAGCCGTCAGGTTTTATCCAGAAAGCGGTTCCAACTTTGTCTCAGCGACTGATCATGTGATTGACCGTCACAGGTGCAACTGGCCGTCAGGGGAGTCGTCAGACTTAGGCTAATCCAGAATGGTCTCCAAGACTTCTTGCGACTGTAAGGGTGACGATTAGTCACTGACTTGGATATTAGACAGATGAGCCATCACTCATAGGTAAGAATTTCTTGTGGGCCCTTTGTACTCTCTTTGGAATATTCTTTGGCATAAACAACTACACCTCATTTTTCCTATATCCTTTTGGATCAAACCTTAACTTTTGAGTGTTCTTCTTCAACAAGTCGTTAAGAACATGAAGAACATTCAAATTTGACCCTTAAGCAAATGAACTAGAAATTCGATGAAATTCAAAACCCAAGCTCACAAACACAACCCAAGCAATTTCAAAGCCAAAAACGCAACTCAAACTATTCAAATTTTTGGACCCACTTCAAATTTCTTCAAACTCAAGCTCCAACAATGGTGGAATTCACAATTCAACCCGGATTGAGCTCAAACTTTAGATTTCGACTAACTAAATACTAGAGAAAAGGATTCTAAGTATCGGAAACACAAACAAGACTAAAAATCAAAAACTCAAAATTTCAAAAACACCAAAAAAAAAAACGTGAACTATTTTTTTCGTGATTTTCGCGATAACAAACCTAAGATTAGAATTGTGGAAACAATCTTAAGCTCGACTCCAATACCAAATGATAACAGGCAAATACGAAAACAAGAATTTAACTAAGAGAACAAGATAGAAATTGATAAATAGATGAAGATAGACACAAGAAGGATGATGAACTAAGAACGATTTGAAAATCCAAAAACCCCATGTACTAACAAAGAAATTTACACTACGAAAGCCCAAAGTACAAGAAACCTTGATATTTGTACAGTTAGGGGACGTAGCAAAGCAGGTAAGGGACAATAAAGAGCTGAAATGCAGGGTTCATGGGAATGCTATGTTAGGAATATGAGCTGTTTTCTAATCTCACATACATTTATCAGTCGCCTATGATCAATGTATAGTGAATCTAGTTCTTTCTGTTCTTCTTCATAATTGAACCATTTCTTCTAACTTTGCCACCTAAAACTGGAATTGTTTGTGTCATATATTAGCCAGAAAAGAATCATACAGAAAAACAAATGTAGTAAGACAAGTAAAATAATTAAATTACTCGGAATAGATAAATGTGCGACAAAAGAAATTCAGTTACGATTTTTTAAACCAAACATAACTTCAACCAGAAACTAAGAGACCTATATTAAACTCAAAAAAACCTCAGTGCAACAGGAATTCATTTAAAGCAGTTCCAGTCAAGTCAATACAGTACAGGGATGTCTTACGAGGAGGAATTCAAGTGAGATTCATCCGTCGCCCAAGATTTTCCTAGAGTGGTCATGACAACGCCAGATATGCTAACAAAGACTGCAACTACTTTGGCCATATTTAAGGAATCCTCACCAAATATTACACCAACAAAAAGAGTGAATAAGCCCGACGTAGAAGATAGTACTGTTGTGCTTGCAACACTTGTATGCTCAAGTGCTGCATTTGATAGGTACTGCAGAAAAACAAAAGACACAAATAAGCTCATTGAGTTTTCTAGCAAAGCAGTTTCTCTTTTTCCTTCCTGTACTTTGGGGAAGGCAACAAATTACAAACATAACTAAAGTTGACTTTCACACCTCGGTTATAAACCAGAGAGGAGCAAGAAAGAATCCATAACAAGCAATTTGCCAGGCCGTCATCTCTTTTCCATTTTTTAGATCATCAGAACTACCATTGTATATAGCAACAAGAGGTTTTCCTTCTTCCTCTGCCGAAATATTTTCTTCGCTGTCTTTTCTATCCATTGATTTCTGGATTTCTATCTCAAAGACTTTCTGTACTGTGTGCTTTAAAGGAGAACTATGTCTCATATATGATTCATTGTCAGTACTTTTATCAGTTCTACTAGGGCGTCTCTTCAGCAAATCGCATATCCAATCCTTAAGAAATGCTACAGGGAGATAAATTACCAGCAAAGAAGCTCCAAGGTATGTGATTGCAAATGGCTGCTTATATTCTGAGAAAATGCCCTGTCATAGTACACACACAATGAAAAAATTCAATTCATAGTATAGAAGGTTGCATCATGTTCACCCATGCAAATTCAAATTCAGTAATTCAACTCATTTAGGATTATGCAGGAACAATTTTTTTCATAGTACTACAGTGCTATAACCCCCAAAGGACCCAAACTTAGAGGCAAATTCTACAGAGTGGTGGTTAGACCGACTTAGTTGTATGGGGCGAAGTGTTGTCCTGTTAAGAAGGCCCGCATCCAGAAGATGAAGGTGGCCGAGATGAGAATATTTCGGTGGATGTGTGGGAGTACTAGGAAAGATAGAATTAGAAATGAGGTTATTCGAGATAAGGTGGGAGTGACTTCGGTGGAAGCCAAGATGAGGGAAGCGAGGTTGAGATGATTCGGTCATGTGATGAGGAGGAGCACGGATGCCCCAATGCGAAGGTGTGAGAGGTTGGCTAGGGATGGTTTCAAGTGAGGTAGAGGTAGACCGAAGAAGTATTGGAGGGAGGTGATTAGACATGACATGGAGCAGCTTTCGATTGCCGAGGACATGACCCTGGATAGGAAGTTGTGGAGAAGGCGGATTAGGGTAGAAGGTTAGTCTGGATATTGTATCTTTTGGTGTGTTACTAGAAGTATCTTGTTTATGGTATTATTGAATATGCTAATTTCTATTGTATCTTGTTCTTTTACTATTCCTTATCTTAGATTGTCTTATTTTGAGCTGGGGGACTATCGGAAACAGTCTTTCTATCTCACATTTGAGGTAGTGGTATGAACTGCGTACACTTACCCTCACCAGACCCCACTTGGTAGGAGTATATTGGGTATGTTGTTGTTGTTGTAGGAAGTACTAAAATTATCATCTCTATAGTTGATGCATCTTCTACAATAATTACTTGCATGCACATGAAAACAGGTACATCTGTTTACAATTACAAAATAAAAATTACTCGGTGACTACCTTTTTTCTAATAAAGATAATGTCCGGTAGGCTGTATATAGAGCAAAAGCAGCATTAGAAGGTGCTGAAAATAATTACAAGCTCACTAAGGAATCACGAGGATACTGTCAAAAGCTATTCTAATCAGTCAGTTGTGTCATCACAAGTTGCCTATTAGATCTATCAAATCCCCTATATAACCCATGAGATCCCTTTTTTGGTGGTGTCGCCTGGACAAGATCCTATTTACACCAAAAATATAATAAACTAAGACAAGTCATCCTAATTTTGTGGGTTGAGTTGCTTGTGTCTTCAAAAAGTCTTAAATTTCTCTCTTTCCATGTTATCAACCATATGCAAACTCTTTCTGGGGAGGTTGAGGGAAGGATAAAGCAACTAAGGCAGGACATCATTGTTGTAAGCCTCCTTCACCGGGATCAGTTGCGACCAATTCTCCTCACAATATCTTCTTCCTATACATTTCCAGATGTTAAGTAACTCAAAGGTAGTTTTAGGCATGACCCAATTCTTCTATGGCTCTTCCTAATATGAGTTTGACCTTTGAGAAGGAAAAATGGGCAATATACTTGGGAGTAGGGAGTACTTTTCTTGTGCAATGCAATTATGTGTATTTATATAGCCTAAAAACACTTGGGCGAGGGACCTAGCCAAAGATGTAAGATACAGCAAAATTTCTGCCAATAGGCTAAAACATAGTTTTCAATGCAGTAAATATTAAGCCAACACATTTTTTTTTTTTGGGGGGGGGATTGCTCATAGATGGGTAATTCAAATTAAGCATCTTCGCATCCAAGTCCCTTTCATGTCTTTAACATTCTTAGATATCTATTAAAGAATAATAATGGCCACATATATAATAAAGAGATGATTCCCCGCTAATTGTCAGAAATGCACCCAAAGGTGTGGCCTAGTGGTTCAATGATGTGGGTTGAGCACCATAAGTTCTCAGGTTTAATCCCTGGCAGAGATAGACACTAGGTGATTACTTCTCACCTGTCCCAGCCTTGGTGAACAGAATTACCTGGTACCTGTTGATGGGAGGTGCCAGGTATCCCATGGAATTAGTCGAAGTGCGCATAAGTTGGCCCAGACACCACGGTTATCAAAAAAAAATTGTCAGAAATGTTTTCATGAGCAACCAGGGACATAAAGCATACAACATGTTTAGATTTGAATAAGGAGAAGCATCTCATATGAACCACTTGACAACTACTTGAACACCATATCCTCTTTGATCACAATGCAAAGTGCCAAATACTGAGCAAAGTACCTTAGGTACAGCCTAAGCAAGTACTGTGCATATTTGAATAAATTACAAATGCAACCAACAATCTTGTCCCTTTCCTCTGAAGAAAGGATGGACGAAACTGGACCAGAATAAGAAAAGAAGTACCCTAAATCATGTCAGAATGACCCAGCATAAGCTTGTTACTTTACGTAAACATGAGAAATAACCTAAAGTTACTGAACACTTAATTGATGTTCTTATCTCTATTATGTAAAGCAATGAATTGGTGTTGTATGAAAGCAAGGAAATGTACTATCATATTTCTAGCTGTGAGGTGATTCATACGAAATTGTAAGAGCACAGAACAAACTATATGTCAGTAAGACAATAACCAACCATATTATAACATGTTAATACAAAAGTCACCTGACTGATAATTTAATCCCATAGCCTTTCTATTGATTGGGATATAAAAATCTTAACATTACGACATCTCAATACAACAATTTTGCAACAAATGCAAACCAGTTGGATGAATCCTCTGTAAAGAATGGATCTTGGGCCTAACACAACCTCAAAAACTAGCTAGGATTGCCCAAGTCCATATAAGCAAACTACCTGTCCATCCCCAACCAATATGGGACTTTTACCCACTCTAACACCCCCTTCACGCCCAAGGACCAACTGGCGCATGGACCGGGAGCCCAAATAGTGATAGTAGACCTGGCTCTAATACCATATACAGAATGGATCTTGGCCTAACTCAACCTCAAAAACTAGCTCAAGAGATAAGGATTGCCCAACAACAACAACAACAACAAACCCAGTGTATTCCCACTTAGTGGGGTCTGGGGGGGTAAGATGTACGCAGTCCATACCTCTACCTCTGATGAAGTAGAAAGGCTGTTTCCGAAAGACCCCCGGCTCAAGACACAAGATATCACACAAACACATAGTAAAGCACAGAAGCAGATGACATAACATAAATACGGCACCCATAAGAAATATAAAACAGCGGAAAGCAGAGGAAAGCACACAGATTCGTAATAAGCATGGGACACTGAATACGGAATCATAACGGGAATAAAAAAAAAAACAACCTCAAACCCCACCGAGTAATTCCCTACACTAGCGACCCAATCTGGCCCTACTCTTCTGCCGTAATTCGCGTCTTCCAGACCTTCCTATCTAGGGTCATGTCCTCGGTAAGCTGTAACTGTTCCAAGTCCAGGAAATTACATGGTATAGCCCCAATAGTAGCTCAAGAGATGAGGATTGCCCAAGTCCAGAAAATTACATGGTATAGCCCCAATAGAAGGTGGCTTTGGATTTTTGACCCCAATAAGAAAAATATTTAAAGACTAGTCTTCCTTCCTTTTTAAGTATAGTACAAGTACAATTTTGCCCCTCTACACCTCAAATATTTTTAAACTTTCCATACTCGCTTCTCTCAAATTTTATTTTTATTTTTGTTATTTTCACTTTTTATTTTTCCTTTAACTTTATTTCATGTTTAAATTCATTTGTCTCAACCTTTATTTTTTTCTCTTTTTCTTTTTTCTCAAATATTATCTATTTCTTCATTTCTTTATTTTCTTTTTTTAATTCATTTGTCTCAACCTTTATTTTTTGTTTTTATCATTTCTCTTTTTTCCTCATTTTTTCAAACTTTATTTTTATTTTCGTCTCATTTTTGTTTTTCTCAATTTTTCAATTCTTCGCTTTTTTCTTAATCTTTATTTTTTTCTTTTTTTTCTCAATCTCTTCTTTTATTTCTCTATTTTGTTTGATCTCTTTTTTATTTTTTTCAACTTCTATTATATTTTGCTAATAAATACAAAATTGGATAATCCGCCAAGGGATCTTCTTTTTTAACATCAAAGCAAATTTAAGGACATGAATTGTCTTAGGAAATTCTTTGGAATAAGTTTTGCCTCTAAGGCAAAAAATTATAAAACAACTCATAAATCAAGGCACAATGTGGTAGTGTCAAATCTTGTTTGTGGAGCATAACTTGTTATTTGAAAATCCTTGAGTTAAGTCTTGGTTTTAAGGCAAGAGTTATAAAACATCTCATAAATCAAAAAACAATGTGGTAGTGTCAACACTTGTCCATAGGCATAACTTGTCGGATAAGTCTTGCCTCTAAGACAAGAGTTATAGAATATCTCATAAATTAAGACACGATGTGGTAGTGTCAATTCTTGCCTATGGAGCGTAACTTGCTGTTTGAAAGTCCTTAGACTAATTCGAACCTTTAAGGCAAGAGTTACAAACATCTCACAAATCAAGACATCGTGTGGTAGTGTCAACTCTTACCCATGGGGCATAACTTGTTGTTTAAAAGTCATTGATTTATAAAACATCTCAAAAATCAAGACACAATGTGGTAGTGTCAAATCTTGTCCGTGGAGCGTAACTTGTTTAAAAGTCCTTGGGCTAAGTCTTGCCACTAAAGCAAGAGTTATAGAACATCTCATAAATCAAAACATAATGTGATCATGTCAACTCTGACCCATGGAGTGTAATTTGTTATTTGAAAGTCCTTGGGTTAAGCCTTACCTCTAAGGCAAGAGTTATAGAATATCTCATAAATCAAAAAACAATGTGGTAATGTCAACTCTTGCCCATGGGGCACAACTTGTTACTTGAAAGTCCTTGGAAAGAGTTATAAAGCATCTCATACATCAATACACAATGTGGTGGTGTCAACTCTTGCCCATAGGGCATAACTTGTTATTTGATAGTCCTTATGCTGAGTCTTACCTCTTAAGACAAGAGTTATAGAGCATTTCATAAGTAAAAAACAACGTATTAGTGTTGACTCTTGCCCAATATACATAACTTGTTTGAAAATTCTTGGGATAAGTCGTGTCTTTAAGGCGAGAGTTATAGAACATCTCATAAACAAAGACATAACGTGGTAGTGTCAACTCTTGCCCGTGGGGCATAATTTGTTGCTTGAAAGTCCTTGAGCTAAGTCTTGCCTTTAAGACAAGAGTTGTAGATTATCTCGTAAATGAAAACATAATGTGGTAGTGTCAACTTTTGCCCGTGAGGCATAATTTGTAGTTTGAAAGTCTTTGAGCTAAGTCTTGCCTTTAAGGCAAAAACATCTCATAAATGAAAACATAACGTAGTAGCATCAACTCTTGCCCGTGGGCATAATTTGTGGTTTGAAAGTTCTTGAGCTAAGTCTTGTCTCTAAGGCAATAGTATCCTCAAAGGCAATAGTTGTAAAACATCTCATAAATGAAACATAATGTGGTAGAGTCAACTCTTGCCCGTGGGGCATAATATGTTGTTTGAAAATACTTGAGTTAAGTCTTGCTTCTAAGGTAAGAATTATAGAATATCTCATAAATCAAAACACAATGTAGTAGTATGAACTCTTGCCCATGAAACATAACTTGTTGTTTGAAAGTCATAAGTCTTGCCTCTACAATGTGGTAGTGTGAACTCTTGCCCATAAAACGTAGTTTGTTGTTTGAAAGTCATAAGTCTTGCCTTTATAATGTGATAGTGTCAACTCTTGCTCCTGAGATGTAACTTGATTTGAAGAAATCGAAGAAAAGAACAAAAATAATAAAAAATTGCAGAAAATAAAGAAAAATATTAAAAAAATAAAAATCAAATAAAATGTAGAAGTTGAGAGAGAACGAGAAAAAAATAGAAGTTGATAAAAATAAAAATAAAATAAAAATAAAGGCCGAAAAAAAATTAAAAAATTAAAACAAAAATCAACGAAAAATAAAAAACTTTTTTTATAAAAGTAGGCGTTGAGAGGAGTAAAAAAAATAAGGGTTGAGAAAAATTACAAAAAAAGAACTAAAAAATAAAAAATTAAAGTAAAATAAAAAAGAAAAAAAAGTTGAGAGGAAAAAAAATAACGATTGAAAAAACAAAAATAAAAAGAGAAAAGAAAAAATAAAAGTTAAAGTAATATTAAAAAGAGAAAAATAAAAATTAAAAAATAAATAAGTATAGAGTTGTTATTCATTGTGACGATTGGTCATGGCAATTTTGCCTGAAAATATATTACTTAATAGCTGAAGGTTATTTTTATGAAGCTCGTTTATTTGGATCAAAATTTGAAAGTCACCTTAACCTTATTTTGGGTTATTCCTGTAGTTTCCCGCCCAAGTTCATACAAGTAAACTACCAGACAACTAATATGGGACTTTTACATCCTCAACATCCATTTGGACCCTATCAATGTTCATCTTAAATTGACTATTTTTGAAATTAAATAGCATTATGTAAAGATTAACAAAAAAATTCCAAGGTTTACCACTTTTGTAACTTACTACCAAATCTGGATACATCTCCGAACATAAAACATCAAGACACGTGCATAAAGAAAGAAAAACTGACCTGGGTAACTTCAGCAGAGGTGACCCAAATAACAACAACAGCTGAAATAAGGAAGAGACCTGCCTTGTATTTCCAACCCATCACGAAACAAAAACAAAAATAACTCAAAATCCAGATGGATGTTCTCAAGAAAATCTAACCAAAGATTTGAACTTTGTTAGTTTTCTGGTCGCTTTACAACTTGTCACCAAACGCAAAGAAGACCCTGCAATCTGACCCACACGCTAAATAGTTTGGATTGGATTGTTAGGTGTATGAATTTATTATTTCACAAGTAGATGAATGCTGATTTGCTACGTTTTTAGGACAGAGATGGGAAAAGAAACGCAATTATATCGGAAATAATGGAGGGAAATTTGGTAAAAAGACGCACAAATGTCAAATTATCATACACTCGCTCCAATAGCTATTTTATTTTTATGAGTTACAAGGGCTGTTGCTTATTTTTTTCTATTACTGGTTGTCGGTCGCCCGGCCGGATCTCAATATCCCTTTCTTTTCCCGACCTTTATTATTTTTACTAGTTGGCTACCCGTGCTGTGCACGAGAGTAATATTCATCCTTCAAAATTTTATGTTATATTTAATTTTATTGTTTAAATAAAAATTTTATTTATTTAATTAATAATTAGACATGTATTATTATATAAAAATTTTATTTATTTAATTAATAATTAGACATGTATTATTATATTTAGATTGATGAAATTTATATAAGAATATTTTAAGTTATTAATATGACACTCATAATCAAAAAATTTATGTTTTTTCAAAAAATATTTACAGTTATTAATTATTATGATTTATATTATTCACATAGTAATAATATATAATAAAATATTTTAAGTTAATTAACTGTTGTAATTTAGAATATCATTTATGTAATTTTCAAATAATACACGTTACTCTCTTTGTCGAAACTTTTGTAGCATTGATAGTCAATTATATTTTTAAAATATTTTAAATTTTTAATTATTGAAATTTATAATTTCTTTTTTGCTATTTCAATTTAAGTGGCACTGATATAACTTCGAAGGTCAACCAAATACTTTATATCTTTTAAATTTTTTAATTGCTAATTATTGTGATTAATATATTTTTTATGTATTTTTTTGAAAGATATAATAAATTAATTATTTTTTAGATATTTAAGTTGTTAACCATTATAATATAGAATATTTTTTATTTAATTTTTAAATAATATATATTACTTTCCCTGTCCAAACTTTTGCGGCATTGATAGTCAATTATATTTTTAAATAATTAAACTTTTTAATTATTGTTATTTTTGATTTTTTTTTTCTGTATTCTAATTTAAGTGACACAATACTTAGATAATCATAATAATTAATTAGGATTTATATAATAAATTAATGATTGAAGCAGCGAAGCACACATGTCTTAATAACTTATAATAATTAATTAGAAGTGATGTAGCAAAATTATTATGAAAATACTTTTGAAAAAAAATTAAGTGGGCATCATATAAGACATCAAGTTAATTTAATATTAAATATTATTAATGTTTTACTACTTAGATGAATTATAATAATCAATTAGGAGTGATATAGTAAAATTACGGTTAAAGCAGATGAAGCAGACATGTCATAAATATCTATTTTACTTTTTTATTAAATATTATTAATTTTTCTAATATGTAAATGACATATAATAATTCTTTAAGAATGATATAGTAAAATCACGGAATAAGCAGGTGAAAGGCGGCAAGCAGACATGTCAACGGAGACGTGTGTGCTTTGCCTAAACTCTCTCTTATTATATAAGGTAATATTAAGTACACGTTTTAATATTGACTAAATTCAAATCTTCGGACTCAATATATATTAGTTTCTTTGTCACAATTTATGCAGATAAGATGAAATTTAAAGAGTATCAAATTTTTACATGTTTTTTCAAAGAGATAAGCATTCAGTACCTCTGAACTATGGTCAAGGTTGTTAAGACACACTCCAATTTCACCCTTGAACTCAATTTTTTAGCATATTTTTGTCACCATTTTGTGTCGATGTCACACCTTTATTATCTAAAATTGGTCCACGTTAAAGGTATCATGTCATCTAAAAAAGTTGACAAAAGGTGCCACATTAACTAAAAAGGTTGACAAAAATATGCTAAAATTTAGTTTTGGGGTAATAAGACCCCGGTGAAGTTGGATTGTGTCGTAAAAAATTTGGTCATTTCTCTTTTTAAAACATCTTACGTTCTTAACTTTTACTATACTAACTTTGAAATTATGTATGTTACTCCCTCTATCTCATTTATGTGATACATGCAAAATTTTAAGAGTCAACTAGACATGACCCGAACTAGGTTCTGGTCGTGTCGGGTATATCAAGTTCAATAAAGACCTGAGACCTCCCCCAACACCCAAACCATAGACCTCCTCATATCCATATCGGATGAATTCTGAATATATAACAAGATTAGAGAACTTGAAATTAAAGATGTTATGATATGTGCATAACCAAACCAACCAACAACAAACCATCCTAAGTCCACAATAGTCCGACAAAGTCTCTACCAAACCGAATCCAAAAATAGTAACCAATACTCTATAACTCAAAAGGAAAACATAATCGTGAAATGGAGCCTTCCGAAGCGTCAAAGCTCACCACTTCAAGTCGGCTCTCGATCAATCCACAATTATTGAGCAGAGAAAGTAAAAGTATGGCCAAATCCTGCATTGCATGGGGATACAACGTCCGAAGACGATTAGGGGGGTGAACATTAGCGTGTAACTCACGGATAAGGATAACATAATTACATAATCAATAGTTCAAAATCATTTCAAAATCAATGCACAAAATCAAGTTCATAAACATATACATATATATATTTATCACATGCCGGGATAGGGAAAAAGGTTTAGCGTGCACTTTTAAACCTTAGCCTGGATTGGGTAGCTCAATATTCATATAATAATACCTACAGGTTGTTGACACCTAATTCTAACCGCCCAAAGCTCTTTTTAAGATACTATTTTTAAGCAAAATTATTAATTTTAAATGTTGATATTTTTTACACACTTTTCTTGCATCAAATAGATTTTTGACGTGTCACATTTATGATTTAAAATGTACAAATTATTTTATTAATTTTTGGTATCATTTTTACAATTTATTAATTTAAATATAATATTTTAATAATTTTATTAATATTTATTAAATTATTATTTTTTCATATACATGTGCACATTCACAATTTACAAATACATTATCTATTATTATTATTATTATTATTATTATTATTGTTATTAATTATTATTTTTCAAAATAATAGCCTATTTTATTCAATTTCTATATGTTTAATTTTTAGTCATTGTTATTTTTAATTGATGTCAATTTTAGCCAAATTGGCATCAATTTTTTATTCCAAATTTAAAATGCAATTTTGACTCATTTTTTAAATCACCATCATATTATTTTAATCTTAGTCGTTGATCAATATTGATCCAACGGCTAAGATCAAAACATCCTCTTATTTTCTTTTAATAAAAACAATCAAACCCTAATTTATTTTTTACACAAACATCAGTCGCACCTACCAGTCAAACCCCTCTTTATCTCTCTACCTTCTCTTTATCCCTTTTTCTCTCTCATCGGCGCCCCCATCTCTTGTTTCCGACTAAAACAGCCACGAACACCTCAAACCGGCGCACCCAGACCAGCGACCAGTGTCGTCCTTATCTCTTTCAATCGGCCTAAGCCGCCGCTGCTCCACCGACAAAATACGTCGGTAAACCCCACTGTTGTTGCTGACCGTTGCTTTCCTCGGTCCTCTTTCTCCAATCGTGATTCTATCCGGCCAGCCACCAGCCACAAGCAGCCGTTCCAGCCGTCATTAGCCAGCAATCCCGCTACTCAGCCGTCGGAGCTCCGCCGTTCTAGCCACTATCGCCTCCGAGCTTCAGTCCAACATCGTCGGAAAACACTAAAGTCCTTGATGGATATTTTGAATCTGTCCAAGGTTATTTCTCCCTTTGAATTTATGCTCTTCTTCTACCCTTATTTTTTTAACAGATTCTTAGATTTGAAATTGGTGAAATTTGACTTTGATTTTTGAGATTATTCTCTCAATTTCATGTTTGTTTCTGCCCTTAGACTAACATATATGAAAACACCCAAATTTTATCAGCGATGATTATTTTTAGTTTACATTGATGGTCACTGACTTATTAAATGCATTTTGTTTGACACAATGAGTATATTGGGGATGAATTTAGTTAGCCTTCAATCATGCTCAACCCCGATATATATTTTTGTGATTGATTCCGTATCTTTGATTCAAAATTAATGGGTTACACAGTGACGCCTAATTCTAAACTTCTCCTGGTATAGTATTTGCTTTCTAAATGTGATAATGTGATTTATTTTTCTTGCTAGTATTGAAATTGTGTGATAGTTGTTTTGATGTCACTAGTGATTGATTTTAGCTGGCCTATTTTCTTACTTCTCTATTCATGGTAAGCTTGATTCACTCTTACATTTAATTGAGAATATTAATTGGCCAAGTAATGTGTGATGAGTTGACTGATTTTGATTGTCCTTACCATATTGTTTGAAAAAATCTTTTGAGATTAATTTCCTTCCTTATTTATCTTGCCTTAACTAAGTCGGATAATCTTTTATGTGATCAATTATGTTAATTGTGATTGATTTATTTAAATCTTGATATGATTATGTAATGAAGGAAAAGAATTCCTATAATCATCCCTGATTTATCTCCTTTCCTTTACTTATTCATTCTTCTATCCACTATAAAAACAAGACTCTCTTTTATTATGGGGAGGACAAGCAAACTCTCTCTCCTCTTTTACATATTTGATTTCTACACTCTTTCATACAAAAGCTTTAAGCAAAAACAAAAGTTAGTTAATGTAACAACAACAACAACATGAATACAGGGTGGGGGACACTGACTCTCTTTTTTCATTAAATCAGACCATTGTGTTTCAAATACCTCTTTATATCATGCAATAGTTCAAGACTAGTTCAATTGTACAAATTCCCACCTTTATCATAACTCAAACCAATTTCACACTATGGGTTGAGGTCATAACCATTTCAAAAGTCACAAGTTTGGGAAGATCACAATTCCCTAGTTCATTCACCATACCCCCACAAGTTCAAAATCATATTTAAAGCATGAATAATTATAATTAAACCATGGAAAAACATTGTTCAATAATAAGCATTCAAAACCCATAATCGTTGTTTTCAAAACCAAAATAATTCTATGTGAATAACACTTTAATACATATGTTTTTTAACAAATTAAAAATGAGGGAAGAATCATATGCCTGAAATGGTAAGATGTACGAAGAGAAAATCACCCTTGAAAGCCCTAATTGATCAACCTCTTGAAAAATCTAAATGTTCTTAACCTTGAGAAAAATTAAAGTGAGTTCTAATGACACCCTAATGCGGTTATAAGATGTGGGTTTCAAGTTGGGTAAGAGGGAAAATGTCTAGAATGTCTTTAACGTAAAAGTTAAAAAGGGGTCACCTTTGACTACGAGTCAACCCTTGACGCCTAACCACTCCTTACAACTCATCACCATGAGTCGTTAACAAGGCAGTACCACCAAGGCACCCTGTATTGTTATCCTTATGACTCAATGGCACCACTCATAATGGGACCCTACACAGAACCCAAATTGGGACTTATACTGGACACCCTATGATTACATTTAACAACTCATAAAATATCCTTACGACTCTTAGTGAGCCAATCATACTCAGAGTAGAATCTAGCCACAAACTTACTAGTTTGATTATAACTCATCCCAATGACTCGTCAGGACACTCTACGACTCATAGGATGAGCTGTTACCAAGGCAGGGGGCTCAAAGCTCAAGAAATATCCAAGGGCCAAAAATTTCAGGTGTTTCAATTCTCAACCACTTGGATCATTTGTACTCGAATAATGACTAGGCATTTATTAGCATGATTTGACTCCACATACCTCTACTCTTACCTTTAATAAAGACAGAAAACAAAGATGCTAAAGAAATCACCTTTTCCTTTAACAAAGTCAGAAAACAAAGATATTAAGGGATACACGTACCTTAAGCATGATTATCCAAAAACAGGGAAAAAGAATGGATACTTGGACTTCATGTCCTCTTCAGCTTCCCAAGTAGCCTTTTCAACCTTGTGGTTCCTCCATCGAACCCTTACCTAAGCTACATCCTTCGTCCATAATCAACGAACTTGCCGATCCAAAATTTCAACCGGGACTTCCTCATAAGATAAAAAATCCAAAATACCTACCTCTTTCAAAGGAATAGCCGTTGAAGGATACCCAAGCACTTTCTCAATATTAAAATGTGAAACACCAGATGAATAGAGCTCAAACTAGAAGGAAACTCTAATTCATATACAACATTACCAACCCTCTTCAACACCAAGTATGGACCAATATATCGGGGACTGATCTTTCCCTTCTTACTAAACCATATCACTTCTTTCATGGGGGATACCTTTAAGAACACCCAATCACAAACACTAAACTCTAACTCTCTTTGCCTCACATCCGTGTAGGACTTTTGGCGGCTTTGGGCGGCTTTAAGCCTGTCCTAAATCACCTTTTCCTTCTCCATCACTTGGTGAATAAAATCTGAACCAAATATCTCTGCCTCACCAACTTTAAACCATCTAATGGAAGACCTATACCTCTTACAATACAAGGCCTTGAAAGGAGTCACACCAATAGTAAAGTGGTAGCTATTATTATACGTAAACTCTATAAGAGGCAAATAATCAACACAACTACCACTATAGTTAATCACATAAGCTATAAGAATGTCTTCCAGTGTCAGAATAGTCTTTTTTGCTTGCCCATTCGACTGTGGGTGGAAAGCAGTACTAAGTCTCACCGTAGTTACTAAACCTCTATGAAAATAACACTAAAACTAAATGAGAACTAAGTACTACAATCTGACATGATAGAAACAGGCTCCCCATGCAACTTCACAATCTCTTAAAGGAATAATTTCACATAGTCTTCTGTCGAAAAATTTGTTTTCACTGGCAGGTAGTGAAGTAGACTTAGTCATCCTATACACAATAATCCAAATTGAATCAAACTAATTCTAAGACTGAGAAATACCGGTAACAAAATTCATATTAATCACTTCCCACTTCTATGCAGGCAACTCAATTTCTTGATACAACCCTCCAGGCCGCAAGTGCTCAACCTTCCCTTGTTAATACACCATGAATTTAGCCACATAACTAGACACACCTCATGTCATATTATTCCACTAATAAATCTCCTTAACATTATGTGTAATAGCCTGTGTTTTTGAGCTAGAAATCAAACCATCATTTCTATGTGTGCAAAACTCTAATCCCATGATTTGTATATAAATATATGTGTCATGATAATTATACTAGTGTGTGAAGTGCTATCAAGGTAAAAAATATTCATAGGAGTCACTTAGAGCAAAGTTGAGCTAAAAGCCTTTGATTCAACCAAATTTTGGTATTTAATTCTACAAGGGACAAATTTAAATGTGTATAACTTTTTATGTATGTGGAATTTGCATCTCAATACCTACCAAATATTGAATTAACTTTCCAATGATACTAATTTTGCCTTAATCTGATACCCAAGCAAAAAGTTATGACCATTTTTGTGGGAAACAATAAGGGTTCATGATAGGTCCGTGCTGCGTAGGCTATTCCCCCAAAATAGGATCCATGCCACATAGGATATTTCACCAAAATAAGTTCTACGCCACATATTCTATTCCTTCAAAATAGAGTCCGTGTTGCATAGGCTATTCCCCCACTATAGGGTCCGCGATGCGGAGACGTTGTATTTTTAGTTTCAAGTTTAAAGAGGCCAAGGGGTAATTTGGAACTTCCCCTAAAACCTAGTCATCAAAAACACAACCTATAGCACTCATGAGGGAATTATTTGCCTATTATACTCAAAACTCCTCATGTAGTAACTCTCTCTCTTCCCAAGAATGAGCAAAATTCAAGCCTCTCTTCCCAAGAACAAAAAATTCAACTTCTCTCCAAGAATTCAAGTATTCAAGATCCAAGTTTAAATTTTTCTTCAAGGATTCAAGTAATTAAGGTATGTGGGATATTCATCAATAGGTTCCTTTCACCCATTGAGCCCCAAAACCTTCTTTTGATTTAAAAGTATGAATTTTATTTTATTTTATGAAATTATCCAAAAAAACTTATGAATTTAATCCATGTATTTCTAAGTAAATTGAATTCAAGCCATGTCAACATGTGTTGCTATGTAAATTAAGCTATTTCATGTTCTGAATTTCGATTTCCATATCACATTCCATTGATTTTATGTTAAATTATCAAGTTATAACCAAATCACGTGGAATTGTTGTCCTCTTAAGTTTAAAGCATTCCCATGTTCAAGTTATGTAAATTTATCAGGTTATTGAAATATCTCATGGTTTGGGTTTGTGGATTACGACTTTATGTCACTATTTTAAGTGTTTTTAGTGGTTTTTGTAATCATTCAGTGCTGGCGGTTTATGTGTTTACTTACGTTTCAGACATTTAAAGTAATAAGTTAGCCAACTCATGATCTTTATTGTTATACTCAGTTTATTATGATCATGACGAGTACTATCAGTTTATATGTTCATGGTTCTACAAATTATGCATGCACTGTATTTTTCAAAATACCTTATATGAGCAAATCAGTTTTCAGTGCATGCACCAGTTAGTATTTCAGTGTCTTTCAATTGGGAGTAGGATTTAGCACCGAGTGAACCCAGGGATGGAGGCTTACCTGCCAATAGAGGGTGTGCCCTTTATTAGCTATCCGTGAGTTTCGAAACTGCATAACCATCATATGTATAAGAGGTTTTCCTCTTGTTTCGGGGACTCCAGTCCATTGCAGTTCGTGAGTGATAGTTGGAGCCATGTTCCAGCTACCTATAGTCAGTATAGTAGAGATGGGATTATGTTATATCTAAGTTTTAATATGTGTGCTTAGATAGTATCCTTGAGTTGCTAAGTACAAATGAGGCCAACAATGTAGTATATGATGTTCTTACCAGCTAAGTTATGGGCTATAGAAAGCTAAGAGTTGTATTTTGAAATAAAGTATTAGCAGTGGGTTAAATATTTTCATGTGTAGTCTTTTAAGGTGAATTTATTATTGATATGTATCATTTTATCCTGGACTCTAGAGTAAAGTGATTGCTGTTCAGTTTAGAGTTTATTAAAGGAGCCCACAGACTTAGAATGATAGCTTTAATTTAAGGGGAAAATGATAGAACAAGAAGCCAAGTCAAACTCTCAGATTCTAGTAGTGATTCCAATGTATTATTGAACATCAGTAGGGGAGAAAGATGTCCGACCCATTCTCATCTTAGTGCAAAGTTTCATATTATGATACTGGTGATGAGTAATTATCAAGATAGGAGATAGTAAATGTTCCTTGTTAAAATAAAGATTGTAGTATGCTTGTTTTATCTAAGGCTATAAGTCTGAATGAAGATTGAGGCAAAACTTTTGGTATATGTCGTGGTTAGTTAAGAATTTCATGTGTGTCTTTTTAAGAATAGTACAAGAAAGTTGTTATTGATATAGGTTTTGAGAATATAAGAAAGATGCTTTTATGGGTGTTTGCCTAGAAGTTCATATGTGGTTATGATGATAGGCTTAAATGTTATGTTGGTATACGAGCGGATAGGTGCATTGTGCGCTAGTGAATTCTTAGTAAAAGGTTGAATTTAGTGATTGAAGTAGTAAGAAGAATTACTCTTGAGATGAAAAGTTTTAAAAATGCATGGGATATTGAATTCATGGTTCAGACTAATATTATGGTGTTATGTGCAGTACCTTGTGATTTTGAGTTAGGCTTGAACATGGTGAGAGTATGTAGGTAAATTAGACTTTGGCTGGAGTAGTTATATGTACCCATGCGAGTATTTATGGAGCGAGTCTATGCTTGAATTGGGCAGTAGCATTGCCTAGGCCTAGTAATTCTATCCAACTCCATGTTACAGAGTTATATCCATATTAAGATTCCTTACTCAGAAATCTTATTCAGATCATGCCCAAGATTCCTTGCTTCCTAATGTTATTAATAATTATTAGAAAGAGTGTTGAAGAAATACTCCAGTTGAGTATAAGCTTTTGGTATAATTCACTCCGTATAACCAACAGTTTAGTTTAGCAATCAAAACGATAAGCTCATATAGTTTTCTATCTTTCCATATAGTCTTACTATCCGAAGTTTCATGAATATGGCTATTCCATTAGGTAATTTGTTCACATACATATAAGTTGTGAATTCAGTTCAGTTCATGCATCATGTTTCAAATTTAGCTATTTAGTCATGACTCAGTTCATAAGTGTTCTATGCATGATCCCAGTTTTAAAAGTATTCTAGCTCAGACATTGTGATACCCCTTGTACGACCTTGGTCTCATTATCTCATGATTTGTGCTTACATAATGTACTTGGCGATGCCGTGAAACCCTTTTCTTTTGATTTTTGTACGTGTGTTATTGAGGGACAACCCCTAATAAAAAGTTGCATACCTTATTCCATCCTTAGTAATTTAGGAATTGTATTGCATCAATTATCACTTTGCAATTCTATATGTATGATTGTATCATGAACATTTCAAGTGAGTTCAAAACTCTCAGCATGAATCAACTCCTTATAGTCAATATAATCAAGTCATCTCAGAAATTAGCTTCATGATAAAGTTATAATGTTTCAACTCACCTATATCTTAGTGTCAAGTGCACATCATTCCATACTTATAAGACTTCAACAAGTTCCTATACATCATTCGAGGACGAATGATTACAAGGGGGAGATAATGTAACACCCCACATTTTTGAGCTAGAAATCAAACCTTTATCTCTACATGTGTAAACTCTAATCCCATGATTTTTATGTGAATATATGTTTCGTGATCATTATACTAGTGTGTGAAGTACGATTGAGGTGAAAAATGTTCATACGAATCACATAGAGTAAAGTTGAGCTAAGAGTTTTTAATTTGGCCAAATTTTGGTATTTGATTCCATAAGGGTAAAGTTTGAACGTGTAAAACTTTTAAAATATGTGGAATTTTGCATCTCAAGACCCATAAAATTATAGATAATTGAATTAGCTTTCCAACTATACCAATTTTGCCTTAATCTGATACTCGAGCGAAAAGTTATGACCATTTTCATGAGCAATAATAAGGGTCCGCAATAGGTCTGTGGTGCGTAGGCTATTCCCCTGAAATAGGGTATGCACCGCATAAGATATTCCCCCAAATTTGGGTTTACGAGGCGTAGGCTATTCTTCTAAAATAGGGTACGCTCCGCGTAGGCTATTCCCCTACTATAAGGTCTGCAATGCGGAGATGTTGTATTTCCAATGTAATACCCCATACTTTTTCTAGGTTAATTTCGTTCCTAGAATGCCAAGAGTTATCTTAAAAAACAAATAACTTTTGTTACATGTGGATTTTTCTAGATTTAGACCCCCCATTGTGTAGAAAATTGAATAAGCGTTCTATCGATACCAAATTTACCTAAATTCGATACGTGCTTGAGAAGTTATAGAAATTTTATTGAAACAGTGTGCCACCTGGGTACTCACCACATCGCGGAGATGGTTAAAATCCTAATCGTCAAATTGCAGTGGACCTCCGCGATTGCCCCGTATCGTGGAGAGGTCCAATTTTCTATTTGGCGATTTCCAGTAGGCCAATACGATTGGGCCACATCGCGTTGGTGGCCTAAATGGCATTTCTATAGAGCACCGCGATGGTAGCGCATCGCGAAGATCTTCCAGTTACCACTCGTCATTTTCCAGTGAGCCACCGCAGTAGTGGCGCATTGTAGTGGCCTGCCAATTCAGAAAAAATGTTGCTTTTTCCCAGTTCTGATTGAAGTTTAAAAAGGGTAGTTTGGTCAATTCCCAAGATCCCAATTCGTGTAAAACACAAGATTTAGACCATTCTTAAGCACTTTATACAATTTTTATCCATTCTCTTCCAAAGAAAAACCCTAGAGCTCCAACGTTTCTTCTCCAAGAAATTAAATTCCTCCATTATTTCTCCAAGAAAGCTCAAAATTAAGGATTCCCAAGACAAGATAATCAAGAACTCATCTTCAAGAACTCAAATAGGAATCCAAAATTCAAGTTTCTTCATCTAATCATCTACCAAGGTATGTGAGGTTTATGAACAAGGATCCTGTTTCATCCTTGTGCCTAAAACCAAGTTTTTATTTTAAATTTACATGATTTTGAATGATTATACATGAGTTTTAAATTATGGTCGATACCTAATGTTGCTATTTGCAAAGATTATGAGATTTCAAGTGATTTAGAAGATGAATTACATGTTTATTTTCATATCTTTATGCCTATTACAGTAAATTACAGATTTTGAGATGAATTATCATAGTTTTCATTACCTAGCATGATTATTATGATGTTTTGACATGAGATTGAAGTATGGGTTACTAAGCCCAAGATTATATGTAGAAAGATGATGCTTTAAACATCCTATGATCAGATTATTTACTATTTTTAATAATGTTTTGATCTTTTGATCTTCAGATAAGATTTGGAATCCACTTTACAGATTTATTACAGACTACAGAATTCAGAAAAACTTTATTTACGGATTTGACCAAATAAATGCATCATTGGTTTTAGAATAAACCCTTATGCCAACTTTTAAAGTGGATTTCCAACAGAACGAGCATCCAAATTTAAAAGGGAGTAGTATTTAGCACCGAGCGGGAAGTGTGGGATTAACATGCCCTATCTTCCACAGAACTATGTAGCCAACGTAGGTACAAATTATTAGATTATTCCTATTCCAATATGAATGACAGTTACAGATATAATCACTTAGCTCAGGTTATACTTCTTGGCAAGAGTGATACCTCTCCCCATTGTGAGGTTTTCCCCTTAGGGGAACGAGACGTTGGACTCCATGTTAGCTCGCATGGTTTATTTCGGTTAGAAGAACCTTCCTAAAAGAAAAATACTATAGAAAAGAATAATAGAAAGGCTTTTAGAAAATGTAAAGGCTCACTACTTTACTCAGATCATACTTTACAGAAAGATAAGATTTACAAATTTCAGATTTCAGTCATAGAAATGAGTTCTTTCTACACTTAGACAGTATAATTAAAAGACAGAGTACTAGTACAACTTTCAAAACTAAATGTTATGCCTCACTATATTTACAAAGTATGATTTGCTATTCATGATTTTAGTATTTCGGATATTCAGCTTATGTGAGTCATTTATATTTAGCATGAATTCTTTTGCAAATTGATATAAATGTTAAGATTATGTTTTACTTATGCATTCACCCCCATATACTTAGTACATCCTCAAAGTACTGATCCATATATATGTCTATATGCTACATTGTCTCATAATGTTGGTTTAGAAGCTCAGTATCAGCCGTGTGAGTAGTTCGAGCATCTTCATCTACATCCGATAATTGGTGATCCTCATAGTTCGAGGACTTAGTCATTCAGTTTATTTTTAACTTATCAGTTTAGATAATTTAGTATGCTTTTTAGATAGTTCAAGGCAGTTGGGGGTTTGTCCTAGTGACTCTCTAGTTATTAGTAGTAGAAGCTTGTCAGATTGCTAGATATTATTCAGACTTACAGTATTGATTTTCAAACATTACATTTAGATTATTCTCAGCTATCTCAGGTAGTTTTTTTCATTTAGTATGACTTTTATGTTGATATTTCCTTTATTATGAGATTCAGATTTAGTAGATGGTAGATAGGGTTAGCTTAAGGCTACTCGTAGTCTTAAGCATCGTATGATATCTCAGGATCAGATTTTAGGGCATTACAAACTTGGTATCAGAGCCTAAGGTTTATAAGAGTCCTAGGGAGTCAAACAAGCTGCATTATTTAGATTCTTGATCATGGGTATGAAGCGCACCACATTTATGAGCAAATGGCTATAGGACGTTCTTAGGAAATCATCTTTTTTTTTTATGATCTATCATTCTTACAGTATCTTTATCTACTTTTAACTCGTGCTCTTACGTGACGGTTGAATATGTCTCTTTATCGAGCTAACACATGCAGAAATAATAACCAGCCACCCCAGCCCGCCAATCCTCTAAATGAAAATGTATCCCATACGGAGTTTAGGGCTGTTTTTCAGGCATTGGCCCAGGCAGTGACTGCCAATGTTCAGGGAAATCATCAGGCTGCAATCCCACTTTAGCAGAATGGTGATTTAGTAGCAGCTAGAATAAAAGATTTTATAAGAATGAATCCTCCAAAGTTCCTTGGGTCGAAGGCAGGTGAGGACCCACAACTTTATTTAGATGAGGTGAAGAAAATCACCCAGATTATGCATGTTTCTAAGGAAGAGAGTGTAGAGTTGGCATCCTATAGATTTAAGGATGTAGTGTATGACTGGGTGGTTATATGGAAGAATAGTAGAGGTAAGAATGCAGCTCCTATGAGTTGACAAGTATTTTGAGATACTTTTCTAGATAGGTTCTTTCCCTGTGAAATGAGAGAAGCTAAGATAAAAGAGTTTGTGAACCTAAGGTAGATCTCGATGACACTAAAAGAGTACAACCTTAAGTTCAATCAGTTGTCTAAGTATGCCCCTAATACGATGGCTGATCTTTGGGCAAGTTTGAGTAAGTTTGTTACTGGAGTGTCTAGTTTGGTAGTCAAGGAGTGTAGGACTACCATGCTTATTGGAGACATGGATCTTGCTAGATTGATGATTCATGCTTAACAGATTGAGGCAGAGAAGCTGAAGGGAAGAGAAAATGGAAATAAGAAGGCTAGAATTGGGCATTTTCAGTATGGCTAGGCTAGGTCTGGAAAGGGAAATCGTTCGCAGTTTTAGAATTGTTCATCTATATCGGCACCATCTTCAGCTAGTGCTCTCGCTCCTATAGCTAGGCAGGAGCAGGGGGTAAGTTTTCTACGTCTAGATCTCAGAATAGTGTAAGTGGAAGGCCCAGTTATCCTCTATGTGCTAAGTGTGGTAAGAATTATCCTGGTGAGTATTTGGCTAGACAGAAAGAATATTATGGTTGTGGTAAGTTGGGTCATGGTATTAGAGAGTGTCTGCATACTAAGTAGGGAAACACAGATGTTCGTCCTCAGACACAGGCTACTAGTGCACCAGCTCCTTTAGGTCGCCCAGTTTTACCTCCGGGCGCATCATCCAATACCAGTGGCGGTCAGTGCCAGAATCGGTTTTATGCTTTACCATCCCTTCAGGAGCAGGAGGATTCACCAGATGTTATTACCGGTATTCTTTATGTCTTTCATCTTGATGTTTATGTTTTGCTAGACCTTGGGTCGATTTTCTCTTATGTGACCTCGTTAGTTGCAGTAAATTTTGAAATAAGTCCTGAAAATATCCCTAAGCCCTTCTTGGTTTCTACCCCAGTAGGTGAGACAGTTGTTGCCAAATAGATTTATTAAAAGTGTCCTATCACCGTCCATCATAAAGTCATGTTAGCAGACTTAATAGAGTTAGATATGGTTAACTTTGACCTTATTCTTGGTATGGATTGGCTTTATTCCTATTATGCATCTATAGATTGTCGCACCTGAGTGGTGAAGTTTCAGTTTCCTGATGAACCAGTCTTTGAGTGGAGAAGAAGTTCAGTGTCTTCCAAAAGCCATTTTATATCTTATCTTAAGGCTAGGAAGTTGATTTCCAAAGGGTGCATCTATCATCTAGTTTGAGTCAAAAACACTAAGTCTGAGACTCCAATGGTTCAGTCAGTCAGTGTAGTCAATGAGTTTCCTGATATTTTTCCTAAAGATTTGCCTAGGGTACCTCCCGATAGGGTAATATAATTTGGTATTGACCTTCTCCCAGATACCCAGCCTATTTTTATTCCTTAATATCGTATGTCTCCATCTGAGCTTAAGGAGTTAAAGGAGCTACTTAAAGATCTCTTAGATAAAGGTTTCATAAGGCCTAGTGTTTCTCCAAGGGGTGCTTCCGTCCAATTCGTGCAGAAGAAAGATGGTTCTTTGTGAATGTAAATTGACTACCGTCAGCTGAATAAAGTTAGATTAAAAAACATATCCTCTTCCTAAAATTGATGACTTATTTCACCAACTCTAAGGTGCAAGTTATATCTCAAAGATAGACCTTAGATCCGTCTATCATCAACTTAAATTGGGGGAATGTGATATTCCAAAGACAACTTTCAAAACCCGTTGTGGTTATTTTGAGTTTCTAGACATGTCTTTCAATCTGACAAATGCTCCAGCAACTTTCATGAACTTGATGAACAAAGTGTTCAAACAGTATCTTTACATGTTTGTCATAGTCTTTATCGATGATCTTCTTGTCTACTCTCGTAGTGAGAATGATCATGTAGACCATTTTAGAATTATGTTGCAAACTCTTTGATACGCCTAAATTACAACTCTCGTTAGAAAGTGTAAGCGGTCGCTGTCAAATATAGAACCCAACTGGGTTGGGTGTCGAATCCCACAGGGAATACTATGATCACTAAGTATTGCGATTATTATTAGACTATTGATCGAAGGTTCCAAGGTAAGGGGGTTTCAGTTTAGGTGCACAATAATATTATCAGTGTAACGATGAGATTATATGTGTAATAATATTTGATCACAGAGAATGACAAGTTAGGGTTATGTCCACCTTGTAGCTTCTACTTCTCTATTAACTATGAGTAATACGGATTTTATACATGCATGCACTTATAGAGAGACGTATTCTAGTTCTAAATCCAAGTGTTTTTCAACCATCAAGGATTTATTCACCTTAGTTCTCTCGAATCCAAAGTGTACAACCAATTGTACAAACTCTCCAAGAAGCTAATCCTGCTAGGGCATTAACGTGTAAAATAGAGGTTGGAAACCCTATTTTCTTGTCACACTCTCTTTTTCAAACAGTAACTTTTTTATCAAACAAGTTATTGCTATAATGGCACATTCCCTATGTTTGCAACCATGAGAATTCAATCAAAATGAAGAGAGTAATGATATAAGCGAATTAACACATCATAAATTCGAAAACCCATAGCAATAGAGAGTATACTACAAGGTTTCCATAACCCTAACAAATAAACTTAGCTACTCATGAATAAAATAGAAATCAAACTAGAAAGATTCATCATACCAAAACTTAGAATGATCTTGGTGATAAAGATGACTAGCGAAAATAAGAGAGAAACACATTTCTTTCTCTCTGTCCTCAAGCTAAGCCGCTTTTCCCTCCTTTCAAAATAATACAGAATGTGAATAATGAATTAAAAATTCAGCAATCATATTTTAATAACATCCTTCTCTAATAAATTGCTACTGCATCCTTAGCTATTTAAAAATATTGAGTTTTCTCGGGAAAAAGTTCCCATGCGTCACATTCAATCCAAGAGCTGCTTTTCTTTTTATGTGAAGTTTTCCTTTGCTGTCCACAGGTCCCCAAAGTGTTGTAATCTTCCTCATTAGTACCTGAAAAGCATGCTAATCACATAGGTCAGCTCACTTAACTAAAAATAGACTAAAAGTGCAAGGATTATATATTTTATCCTCAAAACTTAGCTAAAACATGGGTAAATTATCGTGCTTAGACGTATAAATACGCCCAACATCACCACCCCACACTTACAGCTTTGTTTTTCCTCGAACAAAATAGTACATCCATGCGAATACCTAACTAAAATTCACAAGAGTAACACAAAATTTTCAACAAGACATACACTGCAATTATTAACAAGGAGTAGATTTCTTGATCATTACTAGAAACAACTCACCCTCCAACATAGACTCATTAAGTTGGTTAATTCGTATACACACGTTAAGCCAAAAAAAAAATCATATAAAACTACCCAACAATCATCAACTACGTGCGCTCACACAAAATGTTACCCATAATCACTCATAGTTTTGCATTTTTCAGAAATATGGGTATAAGAACTTGCTTGCTCTCACTCTCACAAAGAATTCTTAGATTACAACTGATGACCATATGCTTGCCCTTAGTGTAATGCTCCACCAATATAAGAATGCTAAGGTTAGGATCAAATAGGTCTTTACGGGTTGTAAAGTAGGCTAAAGGGACAGGTAGGGCTATTTTGGCCAGAAATGGTGACTATGCTCCCTAAGCGCTTTAATACACTACATTATGCCATTTACACTAACTTTTAACAACCACTCTACCCTTCTTCACCCATTTTGTTACTCAATTAAAACACTATGATGGGGATATACAACTCTCTCTTTTTATTTTTTTATTTTTTTATTATTTATTATTATTATTATTATTATTATTTTTTTATTAAGCATCCCTATGACAGCCATCCTCGATCACAATATTTTCATGTACCAATAACTAAACTTTGGGGCATCACTTTCACCATTTTCCTCTTATTTTGCCACACTCTTTACTCAACTTAATTCTACAATTTAAAGCGCTTAGGAGCTTTTGGATCAAATTATGGTCTTTTAAAAAAAATGGATTAGGCTACATATGGGGTTGCTAAAGAAAATAGCTAAAGGCTCAATGGGTGTTCACTAGGACAATGTACAAAGGTAGGTAAAAAGAAGATAAAAAATCAGGGCTGCCAAAGAAATGCCTAAATCATCTCCTAAACTCACAATCTTTATTTCGCTTCACACACACACTAGGCAAGTTCTAGCATCAACCGCAACAAAGAATGTACAATAACCTTACACACACATGGCACATGGTCAACTTAATTGGGAGCATTATATATTCTTTACCCAACAGATAAATAAATTGAACCACAAACAATTATCACAGAGTGAGTCATATCTTAGAGCCTAAATGTTTCAATAGTAGTGATTCAACACAAACTCCTGTTATAATGCCATGCCTTCTATAAGAACAATTTCATGCAAAATCTGACTAATTACAACTAAGTAACTACGACTAAATCAAAACGGCTATAGAATAAATGCGGGTAAGCAGTACGTAGTGCAACACCCCACACTAAGAAGGATCACACTGCCCTCAGTGTAAATAAATAAGCAAAAACCTAGTTAGTCAGATTCCTCCTCTACATCCGGGGTCATACCCCCTGCGTCAGAATCATCATCAGAGTCTTCATCATCAGAGTTGTCCTCCACATCAGAGTATAGCAGCTGGTGATTATCGTCTGTCGGCACATCATCATCTAGAGGTTCTTCAAAATTTACCCCCACTCCACATATGGCCTGAGCATGCTTATTAAACGGGTAGTCATAGTCCAACTGCCGAAGCTCTGCATCAGTCGGCATACGACCCCCATTCATCGTAGTGAACCTAGTCATGCCATACAGATGACGGAAAAAACTCTCATCTCGAGCATGTATCTCAGCAGTGGTAAGGTTGATGCCTTGACCAGTTTCTGGATCTTTGATTTTCGTGAGATCTACCCTCTTCGGGTTATGTGGCAACTTATGGTCTGCTGTCTCCTCCTTAATGTGCTCTTTTCTTAAAATTGCAGTCAACAAATTGCCGAAACTGAAATGGGACCTTTTGTCCATCCTTGCTTTTCGCATCGACGTTCGTATAACTGCACCAATGTTGATGGGAACATTCGTCATTAGAGCATATACCAAGTAGACTCGATCACGCATGACCTTTGTGTATTGTGTCCCAGGAATCAAGCAGGAATTGACTATTCTTAACCATATGCGAGCTTCTCTGTTCAAACAAGCATATGGGTAAGTATTGTAATGACCATTATCTTTATGACGACTCCACCGAGTCATGGACCTTGATCCACACAACGTATGTCTGATGGCTCTGTAGGGAGGTCTATTGTAGATCTCCTTGAGTGGTGATTGATCCACACTTGGAGCACCTAGGAAAGAGTTGAATAAATCAGCGTTCAATTGCAAGACTTGCCCCCGAATCTTTACTTCATTTCCCGTAGTCCTTGGGGACCAGTTAGTATAAAACTCTCGAGTCAAATCAAGATTACATTCGCCCATGTCTCAGAAGATAAAGTCAAGATTTAGTGCCATAATCTTTGCCAAAATGCGAGGGCAGTTCTTTGCTAAACTTTCCTTCTGCATCAACTCCACATGTACATATTTCTTCACTTTATTGTTTCTATACCATTCCTTCCCTTCCTCCTCCAGAACCCATTTGATCCCAAAAATGCGTCGAGGCACTTGAAGGGAGGAGGAATCAGCCTGGTCCTTTCTTGACCTTTTTTGACCTTTTTATGAGGTAGATGCTTTCTCCTTTCCCTGTCGTCCTTTCGAAGCCATGGTACCTGAGATCATAATAGGGTCATGTTAGTCTCATTTCGTAAGATTCACTATAATCGAAAAAGAAAATAGCGATGGCACCACCCCACACTTAATTTGTTTACACAAACTAATTGAGTGAGTGATGTCGATTACTCAGACTTCATCGACATATATTTAGATGGTATGAGCCAACAACATTATTAGCGCAGCCACACTTTCAACCCTTCACTTTACATAACACTTTCTCAGTTTGATATAGAGAAGCAGCACACAATGGTCCTGTAATCTTAACTATCATTTCCAACTTTATTTCATTGGGGCAATGCAATCTTTGAACAAGACTACCACATAGAAATCTTATCATGCTATAGCATAGAAACAGCTACACAATCTTATGGTTTTGGTTAACCATGATCATTACATCGATGAACGAGTCACTCGCATAGTCAAGCTTACAACTCCCAAAATTATGCATTAAACTTCAATATTTCAACTCCATAATTAAAAAAATTATGACAGTGAATACCAATCAATACATGCCAGAGCAAAATCAAGATTACCTATGAGAATCCTTTCACTCAATGAGATGTATTCTTCAAAAAATCATAATAAACTAATCATACTCTTATCACCAAGCACTACTACAAAATCTAGTTAACCATTATAAGCGTAGCACTGAAACAACTACGGAACATGAAAGAACAACTTACTTGGTGATTAATTCATGATGAATTGGGAAGGTGAGCCTGCAGGATTAGATGAGAAAAGAGAAAAGCTTTGAGAGGGCAAGGGTGCTTGGGCGACGCTTAGGTTTAAGAAAAATTGAATGCTGTTTAAGGGTAGAGGGTATATTTAAAAGATGAGACATGGGTCGGGTTGGTCCATTGACAAACGGGTTATTAGGCAACATTTACGGTTATAGGCGGCGCCTATAGGATCGCCTAAGCATATGTAGGCGGCGCCTAGCCTACCGCCTATGTTGGCATAAGCGGCGCCTAGCCTATCGCCTATGTTGGCATAGGTGGCGCCTAGCCTATCGCCTATGTGAGGCAGTGAGCATAGGCGATGGCATAGGCGGCGCCTAGCCTATCGACCATGTTGGCATAGGCGGCGCGTAGCCTATCGCCCATGTTGGCATAGACGGCGCCTAGCCTATTGCCTATGTGAGGCAGTGAGCATAGGCGATGGCATAGGTGGCGCCTAACCTATCGCCCATATTGGCATAGGCGGCGCCTAGCCTATTGCCTATGTGAGATGATTCCTAGACTTACCACCATTGACATGGCTCACTTTCAAATCAAAATTTGGGGCTAATCTCCTCCTTTGTACTTCATGCACCTACACTTAATCAAAAACAACAAAAATAATTAGAAGGATGGGTTGCCTCCCACCAAGCGCCTTAGTTTTGGTCGTGGCTCGACTCTTCTTTTTGAATTTTTATTTATCAAAAAGAAACTCCTAGTAAAACAAAATTAATTAAAATGATGGGTTGCCTCCCATGTAGCGCTTGATTTATTGTCGCGGCACGACATAGTTATCTCGATTACTCAGACTTCATCAAGATATATGGTGGCTATACATTTTATTGAGTCGGTTGGACCGATATATAGCTTCACTCTTTGGCCATTCACCTTAAAGACACTACCATCATCATTTTCTAACTCCACTACTCCAGATGAGTAAACTTGGTTGATTCTGAATGGACCAGACCATTTAGACTTCAACTTACCTGGAAACAGCTTCAGTCTGGAGTTAAAAAGGAGTACCAAATCGCCTTTCTGAAAGTTTCGTTGGATAATCCTCTGATCATGGTACTTTTTCATCCTTTCTTTGTAAAGATCTGCTCTTTCATATGCATTTAAACGGAATTCATCCATCTCGTTCAGCTACCCCAATCTCATATTAATAGCATCATCCTAGTTCAGGTTCAGCTGCTTTAGCGCCCACATTGCTTTATGTTCTAGCTCAATTGGCAAGTGACAAGCCTTTCTATAAACTAGTTGGTATGGTGACATGCCAATTGATGTCTTAAATGCGGTCCTATATGCCCATAAGGCATCATCCAGCTTGCTGGACCAGTCTTTCTTTCTGGCATTCACAGTCTTAGCAAGGATCAGCTTGATTTCTCGGTTTGAAACCTCTACCTGCCCACTATTTTGTGGATGGTACGGTGTAGCTACCTTATGTTGCTTAACCCCATACTTTGCTAATACGGCTCTGAATAGCTTGTTGCAGAAATATGATCCTCCATCGCTTATGATGGTACGGGGTACCCCAAAACGAGAGAAGATATTTCTCTTTAAGAATGCCACAACACTCTTACCTTCATTATCAGCTAGAGCGATTGCTTCGTCCCATTTGGATACGTAATCCACAACAACTAAGATATATTTCATCCCAAATGAGCTCACGAATGGGCCCATGAAGTCAATACCCCAGACATCAAATAACTCTACTTCAAGTATTTTGGACATGGGCATCTCATGGTGCTTTGATATAGAACCTTGCCGCTGACATTGATCATATCTTCTTACAAAATCGTAGGCATCCTTGAATAATAAAGGCCAATAGTAGCCACTTTGCAGTACTTTCTTGGCCGTCCGTTCACCTGCATGGTGACCTCTAACTTGGGAAGCATGGCTTGCTTCCAGTATGCTAGGTACCTCTACATCTGGGATGCACCGCCTAATAATACCATCAGCACATCGTCGAAAAAGATAAGGCTCATCCCAGAAGTAATGTTTCACATTATGCATGAACTTTTTCTTTTGATGAAAGGAGAGATTCTCAGGAATCACTTTGCTTACCACATAGTTAGCAAAATCTACATACCACGGTAAGTTTTCCACCATAGTTGCTAGGATCTCTTCGTCGGGGAATGCATCATGAATATCAAGGTCGGTCTGCACTGTGCGCTCACTCTCAAGTCTAGATAGATGATCAGCTACTTAGTTTTTATAACCTTTTCTATCCTTTACCTCGAAATCGAATTCTTGAAGCAGTAGCACCCACCTAATTAGCCTTGGCTTGGCATCTTCTTTGCCATTAGATATCTTAGAGGTGCATGATCTGTATGAACCACTACCTTGGTTCCCAACAAGTAAGCACAGAACTTTTCGAAAGCATAAACAATCGTAAGAAGCTCTTGTTCAGTGACGGTATAGTTCTTCTGTGCTCCATTCAATGCCTTGCTCACGTAGTAGATTGGATGAAATAGCTTTTCTCTTTTCTGACCAAGTACAGCACCCAAGGCTACACCACTTGCATCACACATAATTTCAAAAGGTAGAGACCAATCGGGTGCTACAATTATAGGGGCTTCAACTAGCTTTCCTTTGAGGCATTCAAATGCCTTCAAGCAATCTTCACCAAAGTAAAACTTTTCCTTCTTCTCCAAAAGTTTGCATAATGGGTTTACAATCTTGGAGAAGTCTTTAATAAACCTCCGATAAAAACCAGCATGACCGAGAAAACTACGAACCCCCTTCACAGAAATTGGAGGTGGTAGTTTCTCGATAACTTCAATCTTGGCTCGATCAACTTCAATTCCCTTTTCAGAGACTTTATGCCCGAGAACAATGCCCTCCTTAACCTTAAAATAACACTTCTCCCAATTTTGCACCAGATTGAATTCTACACATCGCTGCAAAACCATACTCAGATTTGCCAAGCATGACTCAAATGACTCACCTACAATCGAAAAGTTATCCATAAACACCTCCAAGGTGTCTTCAACCATATCAGAGAAAATAGACATCATACACCGCTAAAAAGTGGTAGGTGCATTACATAGCCCAAATGGCATTCGTTTGAATGCAAAAGTACCATATGGGCATGTAAAAGTGGTCTTCTCCTGATCGTCAGGAGCAATGCAAATCTGATTATATCTGGAATAACCATCCAAGAAATAGAACCATCCTTTCCCTGCCAATCGATCAAGCATTTGATCTATGAATGGCATTGAGAAGTGGTCATTTAACGTCCACGAGTTTAGCTTCTGGTAATCCATACACACTCTCCACCCTGTGACAGGCCTGAGTGGAATTAGCTCATTCTTCTCATTTGTTACTACTGTCATGCCCTCTTTTTTGGGCACACATTGTACAGGACTCACCCATTTACTGTCTGAGATTAGGTACACCACCCCTGCATCTAACCACTTTATGATTTCTTTCTTCACCACCTCTTGCATAGGTGGATTCAGATAACACTGATGCTCAATAGTGGGTACGCAATCTTCCTCTAGCTGAATCTTATGCATACATATGCCAGGAGGGATACTAATTATATCAGCAATAGTCCAACCAATAGCTCTCTTGTACCTCTTCAAAATAGAGATAAGAGCCTCTACCTATTGTTCACCTAAATCAGCAGCAATAATAACCGGCAGTGTATTTCCACTACCCAAGAACACATACCTTAGATGACTGGGTAGCTCTTTCAATTCTAGCACCGGTGGCTCTTCAATGGACGGCTTTGCCGGTGGTGAAGGTCGATTCTTAAGGTCAAGGTCCAGCTTCTTGGGGGCATAAGAATACGACCCCATTCCTGTCAAAGCACAGATATTTTCTTCGTACTCTTTAACATCCTCACGATCAAAGTTCAAAAGCACAGTAGCCAATGGCTCAACAGTAAGCTGTTTCTCTAAAGATAGTTCTTTCTCATCCTCATAATAAAAATCAACTATAGAGAACAGATTCATGTCCTTGGGCTGCTTCATTGATTTGCATACATCAAAACATACCACTTCGTCATTCGTCTGAAATAAAAGCTCATTTGCTCTCAAATCAATAAGCACACTTCTTATTGTGAGGAAAGGTCGACCCAAGATTATGGGCACCTCAAAATCCACCTCGCAATCCAAATTAACAAAGTCTGTAGGAAAAATGAAGGTAGAAACCTTTACTAATACATCATATAAGATACCAACAGGTCATTTTACCGACCTATCTGCCATTACAAGCCGCATGTTGGTTGGTGTAGGATCCCCCAACCCCAACTGCCTATAAATGGCTAGTGGCATCAAATTAATGCTAGCCCCCAAATCACATAAAGCCTTGGCAAAATCTAAAGATCCAACCGTGCAAGAAATAGTGAAAGCACCCGAATCTGCCTTTTTCTGTACCCAAGACCTCGTGGCAATTGCACTGCAATGATGAAAATTATCTGCCAGTTCATAGCTCGCTTCCCTTTTCTTTTTCAAAAGTTCCTTCATGAATTTGGCGTACCCTGGCATTTGCTCCAGTGCCTCCACCAAAGGCACATTTATAGTCAGCTGCTGCAGCATGGTCATGAATTTACTGAACCTGGTGTCATCAGCCTTCTTCTTCAGTCTCTGAGGAAAAGGTGGTGGTGGATTTGGAAGAGTTTTCTCCACCACTTCCTTTTTATTGTGCTTCTCATTATCAATCTTTTCAGACTGCTGACATCTAGTTGTAGTATCATGAATGTTCTCATTCTTATTTTCAACTTCTACAGAATCATTACAATCTGCTTCAATAACATTCTCTTCTATATTATCAACCACAGGCTTGCCCTTGGATGGATTTTCCAGTACCTTACCACTCCTGGTGGTAATAGCCAAACATGATCCATCTTTCCTTGGATTTTGCACAGTGTCACTAGGTAAAGTGCCAGCTTTTCTTTGATTGAATGCCACCGATAGTTGACTCATTTATTGTTCCAACTATTTTATTAAAGTGGAATGCGAGTCAACCAATTGATTCATTGAGGACAAATCATTTTTTACCTCAGATACTCCCGTGTTGGTTGCCTCCACTTTTTTCAAAAGCTTGGCCATCATGTCCTCCATGGACATCTTCCCAGAGCTAGGTGCATCAGCTTCACGATTTCCAGGAGAGATATACAAACCGCTCCTGTCATTCTTATTCTTCCAATTCCCTTGGTCTCGGTCCTTGTATCTGGATTTTTTATAATAGTTCCTATCTTGGTTTCCTTGGACATTGCCTCAAAAACCCCCTTGATTATTTAAGTAATTTGCTTCCTCCTCAGAATCTGAGTCATCTCTTCCCTATGATACAACAGCTTTGACCTTTTCTGTCTTCCCTGATAATAAATGCTTGGTAAGAAGGTCCATCTGCGTTTTTATGTGAGCCATATCCTGGTCACGTTTCTCTTCTCTTCGCCTCTGTTCTGCTATCATACCAGTAGATACAGTAGAGCTTGCTACCTCAGAATCCCTGGTATGCCAAGCTCTACTCTGCTTTGTCATACGATCCAGCATATCACATGCCTCAATAAAAGTAAGGTCCATGAATGACCCACCCGCAGCATTATCAACCACTGGCTTAGTCACCGAGTTCAAAGACCTATATAATATTTCCATCAAGTGGACATTGGTCATCTGATGATTTGGGCACCGCATAAGCTTCTTCTTGAACCTCTCCTATGTCTCGTGGAGTGCTTCAGTTGGAAGCTGTCTGAAATTGCTTATCTCATCTCTTAATTATGCTCTCTTGGATGGCGGAAAGAACCTTTCTAGGAAAGCTTCTTTCAGTTTCCTCCAATTAGTAATAAAGTTAGGAGTTAGCCCTTTTAACCATAGAGTTGCCTCTCCAGACAGAGACAATAAAAATAAGCACAGCCGGATCGCATTCTATCCAACCCCTGGATTGTCAAACGATTTGCATATTAAGATAAAATTAATCAGATGCATATTCGGATCGTCGCCTGCAAGTCCACCAAATAACCCTTTGAGTTGCAATAGCTGGATCATGGTGCTAGTGATATTGAACTTGGCTCCGGGTGCCAAGGGCGGAGGAATAATAGCCCCTGTAGCACCAGCCCCATCCAAGTTGTCATCATCATCATCATCATCAAAAGCAACTTGCACAGCTCGGCGTTCGGGTCTCATCCTAGCTTGACGATCTCTGTTGACATTCCTGTTCACTGGTGCACCAACATCATCTGCACACCTTGGATTTAATAACTCATCATTACCCAGGTCCTCATCATCAAGATTTGGTACCCGACCTGGGTTATCAGCATTCTGTTGATTTACTTGCGCAGCTGCCAATGCAGCTAATCTAGCCTGCTCCTGTTGAGTAGCTATCCTTTCAAGGTCTCGTTGCGCATCCATTCTGCCAATAAGATGTGGTTCAGGATTTATAGGTAATAATGGCTGACCAGATCTCCGTGTATTTGGCATGCAATCCACTAAACCTGAACAAAACAAAAACAACAAACAAAAAGTAAAATTTGAGAATCTTTGACCAAAGGGTCTATTAACTATCACAAACTTAGTTGACAACCGTATTCCCCGGCAATGGCGTCAAAATTTGCTACGCCCAAATTACAACTCTCATTAGAAAGTGTAAGCGGTCGCTGTCAAATATAGAACCCAACTGGGTTGGGTGTCGAATCCCACAGGGAATACTATGATCACTAAGTATTACGATTATTATTAGACTATTGATCGAAGGTTCCAAGGTAAGGGGGGTTTCAGTTTAGGTGCACAATAATATTATCAGTGTAACGATGAGATGATATGTGTAATAATATTTGATCACAGAAAATGACAAGTTAGGGTTATGTCCACCTTGTAGCTTCTACTTCTCTATTAACTATGAGTAATACGGATTTTATACATGCATGCACTTATAGAGAGACGTATTCTAGTTCTAAATCCAAGTGTTTTTCAACCATCAAGGATTTATTCACCTTAGTTCTCTCGAATCCAAAGTGTACAACCAATTATATGAATTCTCCAAGAAGTTAATCCTGCTAGGGCATTAACGTGTAAAATAGAGGTTGGAAACCCTATTTTCTTGTCACACTCTCTTTTTCAAACAGTAACTTTTCTATCAAACAAGTTATTGCTATAATGGCACATTCCCTATGTTTGCAACCATGAGAATTCAATCAAAATGAAGAGAGTAATGATATAAGTGAATTGACACATCATAAATTCAAAAACCCATAGCAATAGAGAGTATACTACAAGGTTTCCATAACCCTAACAAATAAACTTAGCTACTCATGAATAAAACAGAAATCAAACTAGAAAGATTCATCATACCAAAACTTAGAATGATCTTGGTGATAAAGATGACTAGCGAAAATAAGAGAGAAACACATTTCTTTCTCTTTGTCCTCAAGCTAAGCCGCTTTTCCCTCCTTTCAAAATAATACAGAATGTGAATAATGAATTAAAAATTCAGTAATCATGCTTTTAATAACATCCTTCTCTAATAAATTGCTACTGCATCCTTAGCTATTTAAAAATATTGAGTTTTCCCGAGAAAAAGTTCCCATGCGTCACATTCAGTCCAAGAGCTGCTTTTCTTTTTATGTGAAGTTTTCCTTTACTGTCCACAGGTTCCCAAAGTGTTGTAATCTTCCTCATTAGTACCTGAAAAGCATGCTAATCACATAGGTCAGCTCACTTAACTAAAAATAGACTAAAAGTGCAAGAATTATGTATTTTATCCTCAAAACTTAGCTAAAACATGGGTAAGTTATGGTGCTTAGACGTATAAATACGCCCAACATCACTCTTAGAGATCACCAACTGTTTGCCAAATTCAGCAAATACAAATTTGGCTAAGGTCAGTAGCTTTTCTTGGTCATATTGTTTTCAGTAAGGGAATTAGAGTTGATCCCCAAAAGACAGAAGCAATAAGAAATTGGCCTAGACCTATCTCTTTGCTAGATATTAGGAGTTTCTTGGGTTTAGCTGGCTATTATAGATGTTTTGTTGAGGGTTTCTCGTCTATTGCGTCTCCCATGTCTAGATTGACCCAAAAGAAAGTTAAGTTTCAGTGGTCAGATTCCTGTGAGAAGAGTTTTCAGGAGTTGAGACTCGACTCACTTCAGCCCCAGTTTTAGCATTACCTTATGGTACAAATTGTTTCATTGTGTATTGTGATTCCTCTATATTTGGTTTGGGTTGTGTTTTGATGTAGAGAGGTAAGGTCATAGCCTATGCCTCTAGACAACTTAAGCCTCATGAAAAGAATTCACCTTAGGTCAGCTTTTCATCCGTAGATAGAGGGTCAGGCAGAGAGGACCATTCAGACCATAGTGGACATGTTGAGGGCATGTGTTCTTGATTTCAAAGGTAGTTGGGATGATAATTTGTCGTTGATTTAGTTTGCTTATAATAGAAATTTTCATGCTAGTATACAGATGGCTCCATTTGAAGCTCTTTATGAGCGGAGATGTAGATCACTAATTGGTTGGTTTAAAGTGGTTAAAGCCACTTTGATTAGGCCAGACATGGTGTTTGAGGCCACGGAGAAAGTTTAGTTGATTTGAGAAAGATTGAGAGCAGCTTAGAGTCGTCAGAAATCTTATGCAGACGTAATAAGAAGAGATCTTGAGTTTGAGGTTGATGACCTTGTGTATTTTAAATTTTCATCCATGAAAGGGGTGATGTGATTTGGCAAGAAGGGGATGCTTAGTCCCCGATATAAAGGCCCCTTTCAGATTTTGGGTCGTGTGGGGAAGGTGGCGTATGAGCTTGAGCTACCCGAATATTTATCCTCAGTTCATCCAGTATTCCATGTGTCCTTGTTGAAAAAGTTCATGAGCGATTCAACTGTTATAGTTCCTCTAGAAAGTACAGATATTCAGAATAGCCTCTCATATGAAGAAGTTCCAGTAGAGATTCTTGATCACCAGATCCGTAGACTAAGGAACAAAGAAGTTCCCTTGGACAAATTTCTATGGCAAAATCAGTCCGTTGAGGGTGCTACTTGGGAAGCAGAAGCAGACGTGCATACCAAGTATCCTCATCTCTTCTCTACGAACTCAGATTCAGTCGAAGTAATAGTCTTCCTTCATTCAGCTATTTTCCAGTCTCAGATTTATCCATATAGCTATTTTCATGTAAATTCATGCACTCGCAGATCAGTTCAGTAGCTCAGTATGTTTTAGATTCAGTTTTGCATGATAGCGTATAGCCCCAGATTCCTCAGTATTTTCAGCATAACTAGCCACATTCGAGGATGAATGTTCTCAAGGGGGAGATATTGTAATACCTTGTACTTTTTCTATCTTAATTTTGCACCTAAAATGTTAAGGGTTATCTTAAAAAATGAATAAATTTTGTCACATGTGGATTTTTCCAGTTTTAGACTCTTAATTGTGTAGAAATTGAATAAGCTTTCCATCGATACTAAATTCGCTTAAATTCGATACGCGGTTGAGAAGTTATGGCGATTTTGGTGAAGCAGTGTGCCACTTGGGCACTTACCACATCGCGGAGATTCTTAAAATCCCAATTGTTAAATTCCAGTGGACCTCCGTGATTGTCCCATGATACGCCCAAATTATACCTCTCTTACGAGAGAGTAAGCGATCGTTGTCAAATATATAACCCAACTAGGTTGGGGTTGAATCCCACAGGGAATATGGTGTTAATTAAGTTGTATGTAGATTAGTTGACTTTTAATCATTTATTTCCATAAAATAAATAAGGGGGATTTGATTCAGTTCACAAATTAATGGTTTCGGTTTAACAAGATGAAATACGTGTAGTAGTATTAAAATTCAGAGAAATAGCAAGCTAGGGTTATGTTCACCTTGTAGTTTTCAATACTTTCTAACTATGGGCTTTTCGAATTCATACATGCATCGTGCTTACAGAGAAACATATTGTATTTAATAACATAATCCTAATGTTTCTTAACCATCAAGGACTAATTCACTTTAGTTCTCTCGGATCAAAAGCGTTTACCAAAAGCAATACGAAATCTCTAAGTAGTTAATCCTGCTAAGACATTAACATATGAAATAGGGGTTGGTAATCCTATTTTCTTGTCACTACTCTCTTTTTCGAACATCAACCTTTCTTTCAAACAAGTTGCGTTTTAAGGCATATCCTTTATGTTTGCAACCACGAGAATTCAAGATAAGCGAAGAGAGTATGATGTAAACAAATCAATGCATAATGAATTCAAAACCCAAAGTAATAGATTGTATACTACAAAGCTTCCATAACCCTAACTAATAAACTTAGCTACTCATGAATAAAACAGAAATCACAATAGAATTATTCATCATACCAAAAAGTAGAAGACGATCTTGGTATGCGAATAGTGAAAATAAGAGAGAAGAAACATTTTCTCTCTATCTCCCCAAGCTAAGCCGCCACTCTCCTTTCAAAACCTAATACAGAATAATTCAATAATGAATAAAAATTCAGCATTAAGCCTTTTAATAATCCTTTCTCTCATAATTGCCTTCTAAGTCCCTAAACTAATTATAAATGACAAACTAGTCTTGGATATAGTTTCTAGGCGCCATATTTGGTCCAGACTGCTACTCTCTCTTGTGTCATATGCAATCCACATTCCATAGTCCCACTATGTCTTCATCTACCTCATTAATACCTGAAATCATGCTAATCAAATCGGTTAGCTCAATTACACAGAAGTAGAGTAAAAACATAAGAAACTAGGCATTTTGTTCTCTAAACTTAGCTAAAACATGAATAAGTTATGGTGCTTAGGCGTATAAATACACCCAAGATCACCACCCAACACTTAAAGCTTTGTTCGTCCTCGAACAACATATCCATTTATGCATACTACACAAGCCTTAGCACCCACAAAGGAAGACAAGATGCTCAAATAGGCTCACACAACAATTATGAACAAGAAGTAGATTCAGGAATCATTTCTAGAGACAACCTACCCTCAAGAATAGACTCATTAAGTTGGCAATTTCATGCATACCATTTAAGGAAAGAAATCATATAAATTACCCAACCTTCATTAACCATGTGCCCTCACAACAAGAAAGTTACCTATAATCACTCTCAATCATGCAATTTCTAACAAAATGGGTACAAGAATCAAGTTGCGCTCACTCTCACAAAGAATTTTCAAATTACAACTGATGACCATATGCTTGCCCTTAGTGTAATACTTCACTAATATCCGAATGCTAAGATTAGGATCAAATAGGTCTTTTACGGGTTGTAATGCAGGCTAAAGGATGGGTAGGAACAATTTTGGCCAGAAATACTGACTATCTTCCCTAAGCACTTTAATACACTACATTATGCAATTAAGACCAATCTCTAACAACCAACTTCCACTTCTGCTATCTTCACAGATTGTTTTACACCCCAATTCATTAAGCTCAATTAATAACACTATGGTGGGAGTATGCAACCCTTTCAAATATATTTTTTTACACCCTTTTCACGTTACGCACCCCTATAATAGCCACCCTCAACTTAAGTGATTTGCCTTAGTTGAGGTGCACAATGTCCAAGAAGGACCAGGGCCAAAACAGGTTCATTGTAACATGTCTAGGATAAAATTTAGAACTTTTTTTTACAATTTTTGCTACTCCCAACCATATCAATTTCACACGCTAATAACTAGACTTTGGGGCATCAATTTCACCTTTTTCCTCTAATTGTCAAACTCCTAATTCAAATTGATTTTACATTAAAGCGCTTAGGAGCTTTTGGATCAAATTACGATCTATTAAAGAATAGAATAGGCTATCTATGAGGCTAACAGAAGAACAAACTAAAGGCTCAACGGGGCTAGCTAAGATAATGTACAAAGGTAGGTCAAAAAAAGGTATGGACAATGGCTATAAAAAATGCCTAAATCATCTCCTAAACTCACAATCTTTATTTTGCTGTGCACACACACCAGGAAAGTTCTAGCATCAGTTGCAATAAGGAATATACAACATTCTTACTCACTCATGGCATATGGTCAACTCAATTAGGAGCATTATAGATTCTCGACCAAACAATTATATGAATTCAAATAAAACCAACAATCACAACAAGAGTCACAACTAGAGCCTAGGTGTTTCAAATATAATGATCCATCACATACTTATGTTATAATGTCATGTGATCCAAAAGAACAGTTACATGCAATTAAATGACTAATTTTCTCTTAAGACGATCGTCATCTATCCATTATTGAGAAAAACACCTCATTATGACTAAATAGAATAAACATCTAACAAGAAACAAAATAAACAAAATAACTAATCCTATCACAGAAGAATGCTAAGGAGAAGGTACTATTTTCGTACAAAACAAGTAGCAAAGTAACCAGCCACCCCACACTCAAGCTTAGCACTTTCCCCAACGCAAATAACAAGATAAAGAACCTGGCTAGTAGTACTCCTCATCCACATTAGGAGTTATGCCACCTGCATTGAGATCATCATCAAAGCTATTTTTCCTATGTTCATCATATCATCCACGTTATCCACACATAATGAAGCTAACTACAATCAAGATAAAGGTGGTGAAGTCACCGCCCCACACTTAATTTGTTATTATAAACCAATTAAATGTTATTATCGGGGGTACTCAGACTTCGCCGACATACACTTTGGTATGGTGTACCTACATTATTCACAATATAATTCACTCACTTCAATTCCCCCAATTCTATTTCAATGAAGCACTTTTTAAACAGAATCATGCTCTACACTTTCAACCATACCAAAATATACAAAACATTATCACTTTCACAATATCGCCATGGCAAGAATTTAGTTCGTAATCCTTAAGAAATCAATTAACTATAACATAGAGTCACAATAACTAAGGCTTAAAAAAGTAAAAGTTACCTCGAAGATGGAAGATTAGTGAAGGACAAAGAGAATGGTGAGATTTAATATTGGATGGCTTAAGGGTGAAATAAGGATGAATTTGGGCTTTTAGGGTGTGAAGTCTATTTAAAGAATGAAAATCTGGGTCGAGTTGATCCAAGTTAAAGTTGGAAGTTGGGTTTTAGGCTTATTTGGACTAAGTGTGCGATGCACATCTTATCGTATGTCTCAAAGTGTGCATCGCATACATTATCGCACAGTTGGGACAGTGAGCCTATGCGGAGAAGTGGGTGACGCACTACCTATCACAGACATCAAGGTGTGCGTTACATAAGGATCGCAGACTTAAGGCAGTGGGCATATGCAGATAGGTGTGCGACGCATATCTTATCGCACATGTTAAAGTGTGTGACGCATAAGTTATCACACGCATCAAGGTGTGTAGCGCATTGTGCATCGCATAGTTGGTCCAGTGAGCATGTGCAATGGGATGTGTGGCACACTCTTGGTCATACGCATAAAGGTGTACGATGTACACATGCCCTCGTTTTGCCTGGTGTGAAGCAATGCACCTATGCTAAGTGCTAAATGATGCCCTTACAAAGATTCAAGTGAAATTGAGCGCCACACCCAATAGTACACTTAAAATTCGACAATATGCACAATATTTTTCATATGAGGCAGTCGGAAAGGTCCATACCGCGGGGGCTTTGCCCTCTCACCCCGATCGAGGTCAGTGGTGGGCTTTGGGATCGGGCCTAATGGCTCGATCCCTACGTTACCACCACAGACCTCATTAAAAGTCACAAAATAAAGTTGCACCGTAAAACTTTTGGGTCAGATTAACATAATTCGAGGCATGACTCTAATGCGAATCATACTTGAGCATTACACATTTGACCACTCCAACTTACCTGTAATGTTCCCATCACTCCTAAACTTACCACCATTGATATAGCTCAATTCCAAATCAAATTTGGTACTAATATCCTCCTTAGTACTTCATGAACCTACACTTACTCAAAAATAACAAAAATGATTAGAAGAATGGGTTGCCTCCCACCAAGCGCCGTAGTTTCAGTCATGGCTCGAATCTTCTTTTTGTATTTTTGTTTAACATGATAAAGTGAAAATAAAATCATGGGTTGACTTCTATGTAGCGCCTGATTTAATGTTGTGACACGACTTGATTATCTTGACTACTCAGACTTCATCAAGATACATCGATAATACCATTTGTACCTCATTTATTGGATCAAGACAATGCTTTATTCCTAGTTCAACTACTTTGAAGTCATTCACATCCTTGCTTGCAAGTTCAACCAAACCAGCTATGGTCTCCACAACATACCTATCCTTAATAGGTACATCTCGCTCATCTTCATAGATAACAACAATAATCGAGAAGACACTCATCTTCTTTGTTGTTTCATAGACCGACATACATCAAAACTAACTTCTTTCTCATTGAGCCTACATTTTAGCTCATTCAGCTCCATGTCAACTAACACTCTCCCAGTTGCTATGAATGGCCTACCCAAAATTATAGGTACTGGAAAGTCTACTTCACAATCAAGAATTACAATGTCAGTAGGAAATATAAAATCTACAACTTTTACAAGTACATCATGTAGAATCCTAATCGGCCTTTTTACCGATCTATCCACTATTAGAAGTTATATATTGGTGGGCGTAGGATCTCCCAAACCTAGTTTCTTAAAAACCATCAATGGTATAAGATTTATAGTTTCCCCAAGATCATAAAGGGCCTTTTTAAACTTCAGAAATCTAATCGTACATGGAGTAGTAAGTGCTCTCGGATCAGCTCTCTTCTGGACAATAGATCTTGTAGCAATAACACTACAATGATGAAGATTCTCTACCGTTTTATAGCTTACCGTAATTTTCTTTGTTAGCAGGTCTTTCATAAACTTAGCATATCCGGGCATCTGTTCCAGTGCTTTAACTCAGGGCACATTCACTGTCAACTGCTTCAACATAGCCATGAATTTTCTAAACTTGCCATCATTTTATTTCTTCTTTAACTGTTGTGGAAATGGGGGTGGTGGCCTTGGGATTTCAGTTGGAGCAATTTTTACCTTTTTTCTTATGCGTTGCTCCACATCACTAACATGTTTCGGCTTAGTTAGTTGTTCCACTTCCGCACTCTTTTTTTCTGAACCTACCAACTCCATAGGCACCACTGAAGATTCATCAACCATCTCCCATTCTATTTTGACTGCATAGTATGAGAGGATGCTTCCAATCTTGGACTAGATAACATATTACCGCTCCTAGTAGTAATGTCCATACACGATCCATCAGTCCTCGGATTCTGCACTGTATCACTTAGTAGAGTCTCATTCTGTCTTTAGTTGAATGCTGCGGATAATTGGCTCATCTGCTGCTCCAGTTGTTTAATAGCAATTGAGTGCGAGTTTACTAGTTGACTCATGAAAGATATGTCACTATTCATAGTAATCACCCCAGAATTGGTCGCCTCAACTCCCTTTAATAGTTTTTCCATCATGTCCTTCATGGATATTTTGCTTGAACTGGTGGAAGCATTATCACGGTTTCCAGGAGGTACATATATTCTACTCCTGTCACTTTTATTCTTCCAATCTCCTTGATGGTTCCAACCTTGGTTTCCTTGACCACCGGTCCAGAAACCCCCCTGGTTATGCAAGTAGTTAGCCTCTTCCTCAGTGTTTGATTCAACTCCCTTACTATGGGACCCCATAACTTTTACCTTTTCTATATTCCCTGCTAGTACATATTTCGTAAGCAGATCCACCTGGGTTTTATGTGAGCCATATCCTAATCACGCTTCTCTTCTCTCCTACGCTACTCTGCTGATATTATACTAGACCCAGTATTACTTGCTACCACAGAAGCTCTAGTATGCCAAGCTCTACTTGTCTTAGTCATTCTTTCTAACATGTCTGCAGCCTTAGTAAAGGTGAGCTCCATAAAAGCTCCTTCTACAGCATTATCCACTATTGGCTTTGTAAGTGAGTTCAAAGCTCTATAGAATATTTCCATCAAGTGTTCGTAAGTCATCTTATAGTTTGGGCATTGAGTCAACTTTCTTTTAAACCTCGCCCAAGTCTCATGCAAAGCTTCATTGGCCAATTGCCTAAAGTTGTTGATCTCATCACTCAATTGTAACATTCTGGAGGGCGAAAATAACCTTTCTAGGAAAGCTCCTTTCAATTGCCTCCAGTTTTATTATAGAATCAGGAGTCAGCTCATTTAATTATATCGTTGCCTCTCCAGACAGAGACAATGGGAACAATCTTACATGAATAGCATTTTGTCCTACTCTAGGATTATCAAATGACTTACAAATACTGATGAAATTCACCAAATGTAGATTTGTATCATCACCAGGTAATCCACCAAATAGTCCTTTTAGATTCAGTAGTTGGATCATAGTACTATTGATTTTTAATTTCACCCCAGGAGCTAGTGGTGGTAGAATGATTGCCCCTGTAGATCCAGTTCCATCTAAATCATCCTCATCGTTGTCAACATTAAACTGTGCAGCTTGGCAGCCAGGTCTTCCTTTGAATAAACGATTTCAATTTACAGGTTCAACTACCCCTGCTGCACGCCTCGTATTAGCCGGGTTAATTAAATCATCATCTCCCAGGTCCTCTTCATCTAGATTAGGTACCCAACCTGGGCTATCTGTATTCTATAGATTTAATTAAGCATTAGCCAAAGCGGCTAATCTTTTAGCTTCCTGTTGGTTAGCCATTCTTTCAATAAGATGAGGTTCAGGATTGAAGGGTAATAATGGTTCTTCTAAACTTCTGGTTCATGGCATAAACAACAATGAGCCTATAATGAACAAAAACAACAAATAAATATAAAATCAGGAAACTTGACTAATAGTCAATTAACACATATAAACTCAATCGACAACCGTATTGCCCGGCAATGGCGCCGAAATTTGATACGCCCAAATTACACCTCTCTTACGAGAGAGTAAGCGGTCGTTGTCAAATATGTAACCCAACTAGGTTGGGGTCGAATACCACAGGGAATATGGTGTTAATTAAGTTGTATGCAAATTAGTTGACTTTTAATCGTTCGTTTCCGTAAAATAAATAGGGGGATTTTATTTAGTTCACAAATTAATGGTTTCGATTTAACAAGATGAAATACGTGTAGTAGTATTAAAATTCAGAGAAATAGCAAGCTAGGGTTATGTTTACCTTGTAGTTTTCAATACTTTCTAACTATGGGCTTTTCGAATTCATACATGCATCATGCTTACAGAGAAACATATTGTATTTAATAACATAATACTAATGTTTCTCAACCATCAAGGACTAATTCACTTTAGTTCTCTCAAATCAAAAGCATTTACCAAAAACAATACGAAATCTCCAAGTAGTTAATCCTGCTAAGGCATTAACATATGAAATAGGGGTTGGTAATTCTACTTTCTCATCACTACTCTCTTTTTCGAACATCAACCTTTCTTTCAAACAAGTTGCATTTTAAGGCATATCCTCTATGTTTGCAACCACGAGAATTCAAGATAAGCTAAGAGAGTATGATGTAAACAAATCAATGCATAATGAATTGAAAACCCAAAGTAATAGATTGTATGCTACAAGGCTTCCATAACCCTAACTAATAAACTTAGCTACTCATGAATAAAACAGAAATCACAATAGAAATATTCATCATACCAAAAACTAGAAGACGATCTTGGTGTGCGAATAGTGAAAATAAGAGAGAAGAAACATTTTCTCTCTCTCTCCTAAAGCTAAGACGTCACTCTCCTTTTAAAAACTAATACAGAATAATTCAATAATGAATAAAAATTCAGCATTAAGCCTTTTGATAATCTTTTTCTCTCATAATTGCCTTCTAAGTCCCTGAACTAATTATAAATGACAAACTAGTCTTGGACATAGTTTCTAGGTGTCACATTTGGTCCAGACTGCTACTCTCTCTTGTGTCATATGCCATCCGCGTTCCATAGTCCTATTATGTCTTCATCTACCTCATTAATACCTAAAATCATGCTAATCACATCGGTTAGCTCAATTACATAGAAGTAGAGTAAAAAATAAGAAACTAGGCATTTTGTTCTCTAAACTTAGATAAAACATGGATAAGTTATGGTGCTTAGGCGTATAAACACACCATAGATCACTCCACATCGCGGAGAGGTCCAATTTCCAATTTGGCAATTTCCAGTAAACCAACGCAATTTGGCCACATTGCGTTGGTGGCCTAAATGGCATTTCTATAGAGCACCGCGATGGTGGCTTATCGCGGATATCTTCCAATTCCCACTCGTCATTTTCCAGTGAGCCACTGCGATAGTGGCGCGTCGCGATGGTCTGCCAATTCAAAAAAAATATTGCTTTTTCCCAGTTTCGATTGAAGTTTAAAAGGGGTAGTTTGGTTAATTCCCAAGCCCCCAATTCATGTAAAACACAAGGTTTAGCCCATTCTTAAGTACTTTATACAGTTTTCATCCATTCTCTTCAAAAGAAAATCCCTAGAGCTCCAAAGCTTCTTCTCCAAGAAATCTAATTCCTCCATTGTTTCTCCAAGAAGCTCAAAATTAAGGATTCTCAAGACAATATAATCAAGAACTCATCTTCAAGAACTCAAGTAGGAATTAAAAATTTAAGTTTCTTCATCTAATCATCTACCAAGGTATGTGGTGTTCATGAACAAGGATCCTCTTTCATCCTTGTGCCCAAAACCAAGTTTTTATTTCAAATTTACATGATTTTGAATGATTATACATGAGTTTTAAATTAGGGTTCATAACCAATGTTTCTATTTGCAAAGATTATGAGATTTCAAAGGATTTATTAGATGAATTGCATGTTTATTTTCATATCTTCATGCCTATTGCAGTAAATTTCAGATTTTGAGATGAATTATCATTGTTTTCATTACCAAGCATGATTATTATGATGTTTTGACAGGAGATTGAAGCATGGGTTACTAAGCCCAGGATTATATGTTGGTATTTTAAGAAAGATAATGCTTTAAACATCCTATGATCAGATTATTTACAACTTTCAACAATGTTTCGATCTTTTGATCTTCAGATAAGATTTGGAATCCTCTTTACAGATTTATTACCGACTACAAAATTCAAAAAATCTTTATTTATAGATTTAATCAAATAAATGCAAAATTAGTTTCAGAATAAAACCTTATGCCAGTTTTTAAAGTGGATTTTCAATAGAATGAGCATACAAATTTAAAAGGGAGTAGTATTTAGCACTGAACGAAAAGTATGGGATTATCATTCCCTATCTTCCACAGAACTACGTAGCCAATGTAGGTAAATATTATAAGATTATTCCCATTCCAATATGGATGACAGTTATAGATGTGATCACTTAGCTCAGGTTATACTCCTTGGCAAGAGTATGACACCTCTTTCTATCGTGAGATTTTTCCCTTAGGGGAATGAGATGTTGGACTCAATGTTAGCTTACATGGTTTATGTAGGTATAAAGAAGCTCCCTAAAAGAAAAATACTATAGAAAAGAATAACAGAAAAACTTTTAGAAAACTAAGTGTAAAGGCTCACAACTTTACTTAGATGATGCTTTACAGAAAGATAAGATTTATAGATTTTAACTTTCAGACATAGAAGTGAGTCCTTTCTGCACTCTAACAGTTGATTTAAAGCCAGAGTATTAGTATACCTTTCAGAATTAAATGTTATGCCTTACTAGATTTACAAAGTATGATTTGCTATTCATGATTTAAGTATTTCTGATATTCTAGCTTATGTAAGTCATTTACATTTAGCATGCATTCTTTTGCAAATTGATATAAATGTTAAGATTATGTTTTACTTATGCATTCACCCCCATATACTCAGTACATCCTTAAAGTACTTATCCACATATATGTATATGTGCTACATTGTCTCATAATGTAGGTTTAGGTGCTCAGTATCATCCACATGAGTAGTTCGAGCATCTCCATCTACATCCGACAGTTGGTGAGTCCTCATAGTTCGGGGACTTAGTTATTCAATTTATTTTTAGCTTATCAGATTAGATGACTCAGTATTCTTTTTTAGACAGTTCGAGTCAGCAGGGGGTTTGTCCTAGTGACTCTCTAGTTCTTAGTAGTAGAGACTTGTTAGACTGCTAGATATTATTTAGACTTACAATATTAATTTTTAGATATTACATTCAGTTATTCTCAGCTATCTTAGATAGTTTTCTGTATTTACTATGAATTTTATGTCGATATTTTCTTTATTATGAGATTCAGATTTAGTAGAAGGCAAACAGGGTTAGTTTAAGGCTACTCATAGTCTTGAGCACCGTATGACATCTAAGGATCAAATTTCGGATACTCCATATGCTAAGTGTGGAAAGAATCATCCTGGTGAGTATTTGGCTAGATAGAAAGGCTGTTAAGGTTGTGGTAAGTTGTGAGAGCAACTCAGAGTCATCAAAAATCTTATGCAAACATATGAAGAAGAGATCTTGAGTTCGAGGTTGATGACCTTGTGTATTTGAAAGTTTCACCTATGAAAGAGGTGAAGAGATTTGGCAAGAAGAGGAAGCTTAGTCCCCGATATGTAGTCCTCTTCCGAATTTTGAGTCGTGTTAGGAAGGTGGCGTATGAGCTTGAGCTACTTACAGATATATTCTCAGTTTATCCAGTATTCCATATGTCCTTGTTGAAAATGTGCATGGATGATTCAGCCATTATAGTTCTTCTAGAAAGTACAGATATTTAGAATAGCCTCTCATATGAAGAGGTTCCAGTAGAGATTTATGATCATCAGATCAGTAGACTAAGGAACAAAGAAGTTCCCTTGGTTAAAGTTCTATGGCGAAATCAGTCCGTTAAGGGTGCTACTTAGGAAACATAAGCAGACATGCCTACCAAGTATCCTCATCTCTTCTCTATGAACTCAGATTCAGCCAAAGGTAATAGTCTTCCTTCATTCAGCTCTTTTCCAGTCTCAGATTCAGCCATATAGTTATTTTCATGTAAATTCATGCACTCGCAGATCAGTTCAATAGCTCAGTATGTTTTAGATTCAGTTGTTCATGATAACTTATAGCCCCAGATTCCTCAGTATTTTCAGCTTAACAAGACATATTCGAGGATGAATGTTCCTAAGGAGGAGATATTGAAATACTTCGTACTTTTTCTAGCTTAATTTCACTCCTAGAAAGTCAAGGGCTAAATTCAAAAATAAATAACTTTTGTCACATGTGGCTTTTTCCAGATTTAGATCCTCCATTGTGTAGAAAATTGAATAATATTTCCATCGATACCAAATTTACCTAAATTTGATACGCGGTTGAGAAGTTATGGTGATTTTAGTGAAGCAGTGTGTCACCGTGGCACTCACCGCATCACGGAGATGGTTAAAATCCAAATCGTCAAATTCCAGTGGACCTCCGTGATTGCTCCACATCGTGGAGAGGTCCAATTTCTAATTTGACAATTTCCAGTAGGCCAATGCGATTGGACCGCGTTGCATTGGTGGCCTAAATGACATTTTTATAGAGCACAACACTGGTGGCATGTCGCGAAGATTTTCTAGTTCCTACTCATCATTTTTCAGTAAGTGTCATGTCCCATTTTTCTTGTGGAAAGTGGGATTTGACGTGACCACTCTTTTTGGGATTGTTTTGAGGTAGAGTATGAAGAGTCGCCACCCAATGAATTAAGGTGCGTTAGGGCACCGGTCTAGGCTACTACGAATCTATTTTGTTGTTTTGTCTTAGTTTACCAGAGATTCGGGTAAGGGTTCAAATTACCTCGAAAGAAAGGTGTTAGGCACCTATCAAGGTCCACAAAGGTGGTTCCCGGCCGAATTCGTATTTTACGTGAGGATTCTATGTGATCAAATAAGGTCTCATGTTTTATTAACTTAAATGTTAATTAAGTGATAAAGTAATTAATAAGCAAACATATGTATTTCATCATTTTTAATTATTAATTATCTAAGTGATAAAAATCAGTAAAACATATAGTAAGACAAGCAAGGAGAAAGAAGGAAAAACAATTTATAACAAAATGTTTTATATTAAATTAAGAAACATAAACTATCCTTTGAATAAAATTGTTTGAGGAAAATGTTTGTCGCTTTTATAGGAAAGATGTCACGATATTACTTATCGAGCTCTTTTACCTTAGCAACAATTTGATTGGAGGTCGGTCTTAAGTAAAAATAATAATAATATAATTTTCGAAGACAAGGGAAAATTTGAGTTTTGAAATATAAACACAAAAATATTTACATATGTATAGATACACATAATCTTCATGTTTTTAAAAACGTTGGTGAGTGGTACTTTCGGGAACGCAATGGCTTAGTACATTGGAATTAAACCTCTTAATTCCTTTTACTTTTCCACTAACTATAGGCTAGGAGATAATATTTGTATAAAGAGGAGTAAAATGTCATGTCTAGTCTAAATTATGAAGTCATGGACCGCATAATGATTTTGACAGGGAAATAAAAAGTCATTTTTTGGTTTTAGTGTGCAGATGCTGAAAATTGTTTCACTATGTTGAAATTAATAAAACATACGAAAAGACAATTAGGAATGCTGAAAATTAATTAGACTATGTGCTAAAAATATTATTTTAGAATGTTGAAAATTAAAATATAATTGTTGAAAATATGCTGAAAATGATATTAAATTGCTGGAAATTGTTGAAAATAAGCTGAAAATGATGTTTCATCACTGAAAATTATTTTAGGATGCTAAAACAAACTGATCCTTTTATTTAGCCAAAAAATTGTGTCAAGGGCACTGAAAACTGAAAATTAATAAATGTGCTGAAATATTGTAAGAAAGAAGAAGATTGTCGAAATATATGTTATTTTAATATTGAGACTGATTTAATATGGCCAAAATAGTCACACGTAGGATACAAAAATTATTTACAATGTTAGAAGATAAAATATGTCGCGATCATATTTTTAGTCGAAAGTTGGTTAATGATTCCTATTGCATGCTTTCTACATGACAAGCAATTTAATTAACGAATCCTAAATTATGTTTGCCTAAGAGATGCACATAGCACATAAATCACATAATCCCCGCCCCCACTCCCATAATTTCACCAGTGTTATAGAGTTTATACAATAATTATTACAAACTACATAAATGAATTTAAAAGACAGGCTAAGTGGGATAGTCCTTAAACCAATCCCTTAGCAACTCTTTAGGTTCCTCAAATTATTTTGTTTCTCATCCAACCTGCTAAGCATAAGACAACAACCAAAACCAACCCAAAAATACAAATGTAACTTTGGTAGCCCATAACCAACCATTGGCGCTGTCGAGATCCTAAGGATCTCAAGAATCCCAAGCAGGCTCGCGCCAACGGGGTTATGAGATACACAAAGATTATTTCGTAACAACACTACAACAATGGGGAAACACTCACTTAAAAATAAGGAAGAAAACATATCACATCAACAAAAGCAAATACTTGAACACAACAAGTCATAAAGATGCATGGAACAAATAGAAGGCTTATGGCGACGAGCATTTTAAGTAATCAAAAAGAACATACTCATATAAAATGATATAAAAGAAGACAATGCATGGCTAGAGAAAACTAACCAGTCAATAACACAATGACTAATGAAATTGAACTTTTCAAAGTAGATGAATAATTGTAACAACAAGCAAGAACCAACCGTCTCTCAAAGTAGCAGCAAGCAAAATTTAACACTCAGATGTAGTGTAATAGAGTGTAGAAGTCTATGAGTTTTCGTATAGGGAGTAGGAGACGATGATAAGAGAGAGTGTAAGTTGTCCTTCAGTAATCAGAAATGTTGTTGTTTATATAGTGAAAAGATTAAAATGTAAAAGGAAGGATAATATTCTCATCCATCAATTAAGAGAAAATTTTTCTTAAACAAGTGAATCAATCAATAAACTAGAATTGGTCAAATAATAAAGAAAAGGCAAATATTCAGAAGAATCCATTAATCTGCAAGGTATATTCTTAAATAAACAAACCAAGTCAATCAAGGAAACAGAAATGAAAGGGAAAATATTTTAGAATCAATCAAATAACAAATTAAAAAGATAAAATTTGTCTAAATTACCGTAAATAGGCATATAAAATATTTTCTGAACAGGGACAAATAATGATAATAAGAAATACCATATGTGGAGAAATCATTAACATATAAAACCCTTAAAATACTCCCTAATCAGATTATCCAAATCTCGATTTACCAAATATATTATACAAGTTGAGGTAAATCAAATGTCAAAGATTGTCAAAATCAATCCCAACATTAAAATCACACTAACTAAGGGATGAAGGCATAAATTCAGTCAAACCATATCAAGTGTAAATCTATACTAAATTTGTCACATAATTTGAGGCCAATTAAAAGTCCCCGGGCTACCTTGCTTAGCATTAAGTTGAAGTAACAAAACTGTAATTCCATCTTGATGAGTGAAATTAGTATCAACAAAATTAATCATAAAACAATAACTTTATTTTAAAAATTGAATAAAAATAATACTTAGATATGCATAATTAAGATCGACCAAAATCGATAGGCAAGCATACAAATTAGAATCAATATTAGGGTCAAGATTAAGCACATGCGAATTTGGGTGCTTTTATACATAATAATTTAAAGATGCTAATAAGTCCACAATAAGAAGAAATCAAATAAAAATTTCAGTCAATTCTTGTCAATTTCAGATAAAAAAATTATGTTAAAAAAAGAAGAAACAAAGGAGTATAAGATAACATAAAATTAATACGAAAGAAAACCTGGGATGGATTCCGATGAATCCATCATTTTTTGATAAAATAGGTTAAATGGTCGGGCGGTTTGGATGATTTGGTCATCTCTGACTGGTTTTATGTGGCTTCTGATGTTGTTGTACCGTGGAGCGGCGATGGAAGGTGGTGGGGTTTTTCACCGGGGTTGCTGGCAGCATCAATTGGGGTGGGTTCCATCGTCTGGAGTGATTGGCTGATTGTTGTCCGTTAAATGGCACTTAACTGGCAAAGAAAGGGGTAGAAGAGAGAGGGTTTGCTAGCGACTGCACGGGACTCGTTCACCGGTGTGGGGTTGGTTCATTATTGGTGTGAATAGAGGGAGCAAGCACCGGCGGCTTGAGGGGTTTCGCTAGTAAAATCGCCAAAGAGGGTAGAAAATGGAAGAGGCGGTGTCTGGTCGTGGTGGACTACTCGATGGCGGCGATCGTGGTTTCACATAAAGAGAGAAAGGGAGAAGAAAGAGAGAAATGAGTTTGTGCGACTGTTTTATGAGTGAGTGAGGATTAGGGTTGGTTTTGGGTGTATAAAGGAAAGATTAGATTGAGTTGATCTCAGTCGTTGGATCAACTTTGATAAATAGCTGAGATTAAGGTATTTAAAATAGGTCCTAAATTGGGATTTAAATAGGGACCTAATTGATATTCAATTTTGACTAAAATTAATATTAATTGGAATAAAAAAATGGCTGGAAAATTGAATAAAAGTGACTGCTAGTTCAATAAATGTAATAAAATAGGATGTCCCTATTAATGTTATGTAAAATTATTATAAAGATTGTTGATAATAATAATAATAATAAATAATTATATATCTGTAAAATATGAGTGTGTATATTTACGAAAAAGACTTAATAAATATTGATAAAATTATGTAGAATATAATAATTAAATTAATAAATAATAATGATAAAAGTCATAAAATGATTTGTATATGTGTAAATCATGAGTGTGACACGTCAATATCTGTTTGACACAAGAATAATGTGTAAAAAATACTAACATTTGAAATTAATAATTTTTTTAAAAAGCCTAAAGGTGTATTGGGCGATCAAAATTGGGTGTCAACAACTACCCCTTCGTTGCTTGAGAATGATAAAAGAATTGTCAAGCAACAAAATTGATGTAGTAGCCAATTTTGTCCGACTGAGGAGAGATCGTTGGAATTAAAGCAACAGGAGGTGTTTTAAAAATTGTGTGGCTGAGACTTTGGTCTTAAGTCGCCTACATATCTCTGGTTTTACGAGAATCAGACCGTTTGTAGTTCTAGATTTAGGAATGAACAATAATCCTAAATAATGTTAATGATATATAAAAGTAGGGGCATTATAAATGATATCGAGGGTTGTTGTGATCGAAGTGAATAGGATTGAACAGTGACGTAAGAAGTAGTGTGAAAATGAGAGGTAGGATTTGAATAGTGATAGCTTGAATGGACAAGACTCGAAAGGTTTTGAATCATCGAATCTGAATACGATGAGCACATGAAAAATGTAAGGTTTCAAGAACCCAATAATGTCTACAAAAATACATTAATGTCTATTAAGGTTCTACAAGAACCCATCACTATCCATTAAGGTTCTTCAGGAACCCGTTATTGTTTATTAAGGTTCTATAGGAACCCATTATTGGCTATGAATGTTTTACAAGAACCCAATATTATTGAATAAGGTTCTACGGAAACCCAACATTGTTGATTAAGGTTCAACAGGAACCAAAGATTGTTTGATAATGTTCTATAGAAACTCAAGATTATTGAATAAGGTTCTACAGAAACCAAAGATTATTCAATTAAGGTTTTACAGGAACTCAAGATTGTTTGATAAGGTTCTACAGGAACCCAATATTGTTGAATAAGGTTCTACATGAAACCAAGATTGTTTAATTAAGGTTATATAGGAACCCAATATTATTTGATAAGGTTCTATAGGAACCCAATATTATGATTAAGGTTCTACAGGAACCTAATATTGTTGAATAAGGTTCTAAAAGAACCCAAGATTATTTGATAAGGCTCTACAGGCATCCAATATTGTGATTAAGGTTTTACAGAAATCCAATATTATTGAATAAGATTCTACAGGAACCCAAGATTGTTGATTAAGGTTCTACAGGAATCCAAGATTATTTGATAAGGTTCTATAAGAACCTAAGATTGTTGAATAAGTTTCTATAGTAACCCAAGATTATTGAATAAGGTTCTATAGGAACCCAAGATTGTTTGATAAGGTTCTACAGGAACCCAATATTGTGATCAAGGTTCTACAGAAACCCAATATTGTTGAATAAGATTCTACAGGAACCCAAGATTATTCAATTAAGGTTCTACAGAAACTCAAGATTGTTGAATAAGGTTCTACAGGAATCCAAGATTATTTAATAAGGTTCGACATGAACCCAATATTGTGATTAAGGTTCTACAGGAACCCAATATTGTTGAATAAGGTTCTACAGGAACCTAATATTGTTGAATAAGGTTCTACAGAAACCCAATTAAGGTTCTACAGGAATCCAATATTGTTGAATAATATAATATCAAATTAAATATCGTCAAGGTTAAAAGATAGAACAACTTAGCTCATTTTCCTTGTTAGGGATGTAATCCTGGCCTCTTTGATGACATCTCAACATTGTTGTTGCATTTAGTACCTGTTTCCTGTACTCAAAAAAAAATCGCCAGTCGAAAAGAAATATTGATTTGTACCTTGCTCGATTTGACTCCTTGGTCATTGTTTCTGCTTCATGGACTGTTGAGACTTGTACTTCATCATGGTGAAAATTTTTGAGAAATTCTCAAAACTTTCTGGCCCAATTTAGAATGAGAGGCGCCTTTCGCACGTCATTGTGAATTGATATATTGTTTACTTGTGAAATTTTTGAGGTTTCCTTGAAACCTCAAAAATTTTGCCCCAATTTTGTCTTCGGAGTTTTATATTCCTGTACCACTAAAAGAAAATATTAGTCCAAGAGAAACGGTTTTTCTACATTTGAATATCATGACTTCAATTGTAATATGCCTTTATATGCTCAAGAGTTTGGCCGATTAGCCTAACACTTTGGATGTGTAAGAATTTGAAAGAGAGGGGGAAAATAAATGTTTTATTAGATTAAGACCGGACGCAGAGTGGGCTGCCTACGTATCCCAATGGAAGTCAGGTCACACGTAGTTTGTGAGTACAAAGGAAGGTAAACAAGAAAATTTCATTGTTCATAAAAAGGATCAAAGAAGGATGATGACAAATAGGAAATATTTGTACGTCAGTTCATTTGATGCACTTTGCGCTTCTTTTATGAAAGTCTTGAAAATACTTTTGTTGGACCACCTCGAACAAAGACTTCACCCGTAGTGACAAGATCATTGCTTATTAGGTCTCGTTGCACTTTTATCCTTTTTCTTTCAATCAGATTCTGAATCTTTTACCTTAGTGCCGAGCATTCCTCAGTATCATGACCTTGAATATTCGAGTGAGAAGCATAAGTTTTAGATGGATAAAAATTAGAGGGTGGATGTGCAGGGATCCATCCTCTCCTTGGCTCCACGATACCTTGGACCCTTAATCTTTCAAATATGCTCGCCAAGGGCTCATTCAAGGGAGTAAAAGCTCGAAACTTCACTTTCTCTGATTGATGGAAAACATTATGTAGTAGATAATGACCTTGTTAAAAGTTGGGTTGTAATTGAGAAGTCGCTTGTTGGATAGAGTAGGGTTTGATCTGACAAGCGTTGTTTTGAGAATCTTATGAGTCATAAGGTTCAATATGTATCCGAAGAGAATAAAAAATGGCATAAATCTCTTCGTTATTTTGATAGCCTTGTGTATGAGGTCAGGAGGGTGATGAATCCTATTTTCCTTTCTCGGATGGACTCTTTGGTGTTTGAAACGTGGCCAAGTTTGCAGAAATATCAATAATTCTCCCCGCTCGAATTTTATATTCTAATTTATTTCCAATCAAAATTAGACTCACGAAACCATGATTGATTAGGAAGAACATCTTCTGAAAGTATATTCCATCTAGTGATTCGAGGAAAATTTGGACCAACTCCTCTTTAGGTATGGAAGGATGTATCCTAGAAGCTTCTAACCGCCTCCGTATTGCATACTCCCCAAATGATTCATGGTCCATGCTTTTTATCTTTAGAAAATCCCACATCGTTGGACCGGTATTGATGTTAAACTTATATTGCCTTACAAAATCTTGAGCCAATTCTTTCCAATTATGCCATTTATCAAAATCTTGTTGGGCGAACCAGGTGAACGCCATTCTCGATAGGCTTTGAACAAATAATCTAATAAAAAGAGCCTCATTATGTCCTATGCCCACTAATCTTCTAGAGTAGTCTGTTAGATGTGTGATTAGATCTCCACGCCCATCAAACATGCTAAACTTTGGAACTATGTATCTTGGATGTAAGTTGACTTTTGAATGTAGACAGTTTTTCATACCTCAAGTCGTAAATGCCTTTAGAATGCAGTTCTCAACTAATATTTTCTCTAGGTCATGAAGCCTTTGATGGCATGTATCTAAATCAATTCTGTCATGGGCAGAAGGAAATTGTTGAGAGGGTGTATGCGTAAGGCGAGGATAAGGAGGCATGAAGTTTTGTCTTGAGTGAGAAAAAAAGGGCTGGAGTCTTTTCGTATATTGAGCATATTTGTCATATTGCAAATTTAAATAAGATTGAGTTCAAATACTAGACAACCTTTAAACAAAATAAACCAGCCCAAATAAAAGTCACTACATAGCACATATAAGTTCAAAACATAATAAATATAAAACAAAGACATTCTAGGATGAAGACCAACCCCTAATAAGTGATCTAGGCGTAAGGAATTAATCTCCTTACACACGAAATAGGACAATGATAGAACATGATGTTGAATTTGAAATTGCAATCGTAAAGAAGATAGTAAGTTAGGGAAATACACAAGGTCCACTTTCGTTGAATATCAGATTTGTTGATTCACATCATATTGTTGATTTATCCAACTCCGTACATAAAAATGATAAAACAGGGGAAAAACTTTTATTATGGTGAGACTGAACTCATTAAATGGGGGCTACATATCCCTCATATTGGGGAATTAGGTCGACCGTAGTTCACATTACATAAGCAAGGAAAACTTAAAAGGTAACTGGAAATTGTGAAAACTTAAAGGATTTTCAAATGTTGGAGAGTTTGGAGTGGAGAATCAATATGATCTTCTTCACCAATTTCAACAAGTGCCAGTCGAGCTTGAGAAATCAATAAACATCAGAAGTTGACCCCATCACATTTATCACTTTGGTGTCAATCAACTTTTGGATCATGTTCTTCAAAGCAAAGCATGACTTAGTAGGATGTCCTCTCATCCCAAAGTGATAGGAGAAACTTTGATCTGGACGATACCATCAAAACTTATGATCACAAGGTACGACAGCAATGGGTGTGAGGTAGCTCGCTTTTCTGAGTCATTCATACAACTGTTCTATGGGTTTATTTAAAATAGTGTATTGTTTTGGTGGATCTTTCTAAAGGTTATATTGAGGTTTGGTTGATTGGTTTAATTCTTGGTTTGTCGGTGGATTTTGATATGACATTGGAACGTAGTTTGATGTTAGAGCAACAAATGAAGGTGGGTATCAAACCGTCTGTGGAGGAGGTTTCATGAAGGATTGAGGATAATAGGCTTGGACATGATTGGACATTGGGATGATCTCTAGAGTTGGGTACCATATCTGTTGAGGTTGGGGTATGCTTACTTTAGGATTTGGAGGTTTTGATGTCTCATCAATGATTGTCTTTCCCTTGTCTCTGAACCGTGACTCAACCAAATCAGTCTCGATTGCGAGCTTCATTTTTAGCTAATTATCAAACCGCCTAAGAAAGTCATTCGCTAAATTGTCCTAAGAGGCCCACTTACTGGTGTCCTTCTCCGCATACCACATTAATGCAGGACCAGTAAGTGAACAAACAAAGAGTTTCTTTTTGAGACCATCACTTTTTTCTACAACTGCTAGTTCGTCAAGGTATGTCTTTAAATGGGAATGAGGATTTACTGACCCATCATACAATGGAAACTTCAAACCATCAATTCTCTCCCTATTTCATTCCATTGATTTGGATGACTTATTCATTTAGGTTGTTGAGATAATCCTGCCTCATAGTTAGAAATTTGTCCTTCCGTCTCCTTCTCCTTATTTATATTTGTCAGCCCACTAAGTGCCTTTTGCAGTGCGATTGAATATAGACTTGGAGACATGTGCGTATCACAATCTGACATAGGTGAAGTTGTCAATATAGGGGACTCCGTGGTATAGATGAGAGTGTTGAAGTCTATTTTAGATAAGGGTTCTGGAAAGTCTGATGGCATATCAACTGAACCTTGAAGATCAGTCATTATTGCCCTAATTATCTCGATTCTTCTTTACATCCTTATGACACTCGAAATAACTTTGTTATGACAAAACCCAAAATTCTCATGCTCATCGTCACTATTGATGTTCAACTTTAGTCAACCTTAGAACAAAGGATTTACGATTAGGAACAAAGGGTACACATGGGAGTCTAGAATGAATATTCTATTCATTTGAAAATAATGAGTTTTGCTCACTCAGAGTGAATAGAAGTTATGAGAGCTCTATGTAACTTAGAGATTGTGAAAGCTAGAGTATGACACGAATATGATAATATCAAAAGGATCACGGCAGGACAAAAGTATGTAAACATTAGAAGCGTAAGGAAGAGGATATCCTAAAATGATATGTTGCACTAAGAGATTGTGAATGAGGCTGAAACTTTTTATCAAAGCAAATGTTGGACTTAGGGGGAATTAACATACTGACAGATGAGTCGGGAGGATACATTGAAGAAAATTGTTGAATAGGCCCTATGAGTGTATTGTAGGGACCTAACATGACAAGAATTTTAAGAATAATGAGTTCTAAAGTGAGGAACACTAAATGTAAGGAGTGACTAAGGAAAGAACAGAAATAACAAGATAGGCAAGATGTCAATACATACATAGAAATGCAACACATAGATGAGTCCTTTTGATTTTATGAACCTCTTTGGACTTTGAATGAGACTAACATTCAACGCGTCAAGGATGCCAAGACATCCTACGTTGAATGGGACACATATTCCTTAATAAAAGAAATATATAGCCAAGACCTAAAGGATAAGAGTGGGTTTATGATATGTTTCCCTCGAGTGGACAACTCGAGAGTGGGAAATCTTGTGACTGTCGATGCACCGCTGATCGACCGATCCACAAGGCATTTCCCAAAGGGTGTTTTATGAAAGAACGTCCGTGTACCCACGCAACCATTCATAAAAAATAATTAAAGGAGGTTCCAAGTGGAGGAAAGTATGAATGGAATGATATTTATATTAAACGGTAACACATAGCACATAGCACATAGCAATATATAATAGCATGCTTTAGAAATATAGAAATAAACTTTAAAACACATATCCAATAAAAGAAAAAGTAGACATGGAGGAATATGAATAACACATAAAAGGAGAAAGGAGAAGGGACTAACATGTATAAATTAATCACCAAAAAGTAGACGTGGAGAAATATGAATAACACATAAAAGGGGAAAGGAGAAGGGACTAACATGTATAGATTAATCATGAGATAGACAATAAAAAGGGAAAAGGGGGAAGGGATAGGCATAGACAAATATGAAAAACATATTAAAGGGGAAAGAGAAGGGCTAACATGCAAAAAATAAATCAAGGTGTCAAAACAATCAATAATCATGAAAAAATCAAAATAAAATTCAGACAAATAATAAAATCCCACATAAAACACAAATTCGTATTGGTTAGAACCTAAGATCCCCAGTAGAGTCGCCATTCTGTCAAGCCCCATTTTTCTCCTGGAAAGCAAGATTCGACATGACCACTCTTTTTGGGATTGTTTTGAGGTAGAGTGTGAAGAGTCACCACCTAACGAATTAAGGTGCGTTAGGGCACCGGTCTAGGCTATTATGAACCTATTTTGTTGTTTTGTCTTAGTCACCAGAGATTCGGGTAAGGGTTTAAATTACCTCGAAAGAAAGGTGTTAGGCACCTTTCGAGGTCCACAAAGGTGGTTCCCGGTCGAATTTGTATTTTACATGGGGATTCGATGTGATCAAATAAGGTCTCATGTTTTATTAACTTAAATGTTAACTAAGTGATAAAGTAATTAACAAGCTAACACATGTATTTTATCATTTTTAATTATTAATTATCTAAGTGATAAAAATCAATAAAATATATAATAAGACAAGCGAGGAGGAAGAAGGAAAAATAATTTATAACAAAATATTTTATATTAAATTAAGAAACATAAACTATCCTTTGAATAAAGTTGTTTGAGGAAAATGTTTGTCACTTTTATAGGAAAGATGTCACGATATTACTAATCGCGCTATTTTATCTTAGCACAATTTTGATTGTAGGTCGGTCTTAAGTAAAAATAATAATAATATAATTTTCGAAGACAAGTGAAAATTTGAGTTTTGAAATATAAACACAAAAATATTTACATATGTATAGATACAGATAATATTCATGTTTTTAAAAATGTTGGTGAGTGGTACTTTCGGGAACGCAACAGCTTAGTTTAAAACATAGGAATTAGATCTCTTAATTCCTTTTACTTTCCCACTAACAATAGGTTAGGAGATAGTATTTGTATAAAGAGGAAGAAAATGTCATGTCCAGCCTAAATTATGAAAGTCAGGGACTGCACCATGGTTTTGACAGAGAAATAAAAAGTTATTTTTTGTTTTTAGTGTGTAGATGCTGAAAATTGTTCACTATGTTGAAATTAATAAAACTTACGGAAAGACAACTAGGAATACTAAAAATTAATTAGACTATTTACTAAAAATATTATTTTAGAATGTTGAAAATTAAAATATAATTGTTGAAAATATGCTGAAAATGATATTAAATTGCTGGAAATTGTTGAAAATAAGCTAAAAATGATGTTTCGTCACTGAAACTTGTTTTAGGATGCTATAAGCAGACTGATCCTTTTATTTTGCCAAAAAAATTGTGTCAAGGGCACTGAAAACTGAAAATTAATAAATGTGCTGAAAAATTATAAGAAAGAAGAAGATTGTCGAAATATATATTATTTTAATATCAAGACTGATTTAATATGGACAAACTAGTCACACGTAGGATACCAAAATTAGTTACAATGTTAGAAGATAAAATATGTCGCGATTATTTTTTTAGTCAAAAGTTGGTTAATGATTCCTATTGCATGCTTTCTACGTGACAAGCAATTTAATTAACGAATCCTAAATTATGTTTGCCTAAGAGATGCACATAGCACATAAATCACATAATCCCCGCCCCCACTCCCATAATTTTGCTAGTGTCATAGGGTTTATACAATAATTATTACAAACTAAATAAATGAATTTAAAAGACAGGCTAAGTGGGATAGTCCTTAAACCAATCCCTGGGCAACTATTCAGGTTCCCGAAATCATTTTCTTTCTCATCTAACCTGATAAACATAAGACAACAACCAAAACCCACCAAAATACAAACGTAACTTTTGTAGCCCATAACCAACATTGGTGCTGTCGAGATCCTAAGAATCTCAAGAATCCCAGGCAGGCTCGCGCCAACGGGGTTATGAGATACACAAAGATTGTTTCGTAACAACACTACAACAATGGAGAAACACTCACTTACGAATGAGGAAGAAAATATATCACGTCAACAAAAGCAAATACTTGAACACAACAAGTCATAAAGATGCATGGAACAAATAGAAGGCTTATGATGTCGAGCATTTTAAGTAATCAAAAAGAACATACTCATATAAAATGATCTAAAAGAAGCTAATGCATAGTTAGAGAAAACTAACCGGTCAAAAACACAATGATAAAAGAAACTGAACTTTTCAAAGTAGACGAATAATTATAAAAAGCAAGAACCAACCATCTCTCAAAGTAGCAACACATAAAATTTAACACTTAGATGTAGTGTAATAGAGTGTAGAAGTCTGTGAGTTTTCATATAGGGTGTAGGAGAGGATGATAAGAGAGAGTGTAAGTTGTCCTTCAATAATCTGAAAGGCTGTCATTTATATAGTGAAAAGATTAAAAAATAAAAAGGAAGGATAATATTCTCATCCGTCAATTAGGAGAAAATTTTCCTTAAACAAGTAACTTAATCAATCAACTAGAATTGGTCAAATAATAAAAGGAAAGGTAAATATTTAGAAGAATCCATTAATCAGCAACATATATACGTATTCCTTAAATAAACAAACCAAGTCAATTAAGAAAAAAGAAATGAAAGTAAAATTTTTTCAGAATCAATCAAATAACCAATTAAAAAGAGAAAATTTGTCTAAATTACCATAAATAGTCATATAAAATATTTTCTGAAAAGGGACAAATAATGATGATACAAAATACCATATGTGGAGAAATCATTAACATATAAAACCCTTAAAATCATCCCTAATCAGATTATCCAAATCTCGATTTACCAAATATATTATACAAGTTGAGGTAAATCAAATGTCAAAGATTGTCAAAATCAATCCCGACATTAAAATCACACTAATTAAGGGAAGAGGGCATAAAGTCAGTCAAAGCATATCAAGTGTAAATCAATACTAAATTTGTCACATAATTTGAGGCTAATTAAAGGCCCCCGGGCTACCATGCTTAGCAGCAAGTTGAAGTAACAAAACTGTAATTCTATCTTGATGAGTGAAATCAGTATTAACAAAATCAATCATAAAACAATAACTTCATTTTAAAAATTAAAGTTAAATAATACTTAGACATGCATAATTAAGATCAACCAAAATCGATAGGCAAGTATACGGATTAGAATCAATATTAGGGTCAAGATTAAGCACTTGCGAATTTGGGTGATTTCATACATAATAATCTAAAGATGCTCACAAGTCTACAGTAAGAAGAAATCAAATAGAAATTTCAATCAATTCCTGTTAATTTCAGATCACAAAAAATCGTGTTAAAAGAAGAAGAAACAAAGGCCTAGAAGACAACATAAAATTAATACAAAAGCAAACCTGGGATAGATTCTGACGAATCCATCATTTTCTGATAAAACGGGTTGAATGGTTGGGCGGTTTGGATGATTTAGTCATCTTCTTCTAGTTTCATGCGTCTGTCGGGACTGTTGTAGCGTGGAGCGGCAACGGAAGGTGGTGGGGTTTTTCACCGAGGCTGCTGGCAACATCAATTGGGGTGGGTTTTACCGTCTGAAGCGGTTGGCTAATTGTTGTCCATTTAACAATGCTTAGTTGGCGAAGATAGGGGCAGAAGAGAGGGGGTTCACCAGAGGCTGCATACTGCTCGTTCACCGATATAGGTTTGGTTTGTCGCCGACGTGAATGAAGGGAGCGGGCGGAGGCTTGAGGGGTTTTTCCAGTGAGGTCGCCGAAGAGGGGACGAAATAGAAGAAGCAGTGGATGGTCGTGTTGGACTACCCGGTGGCGGCGGTCGTGGTTTCGCGTAGAGAAGAAAAGGGAGAAGAAAGAGAGAAATAAGTTTCTGTGACTGTTTTGTTAGAAAGTGAGAATTAGGGTTGGTTTTGGGTCTATAAAAGGAAAGATTAGATTGAGTTGATCTCAGTCGTTGGATCGACTTTGATCAATGGCTGAGATTAAAGTATTTTAATAGGTCCTAAATTGGGATTTAAATAGGGACCTAATTGATATTCAATTTTGACTAAAATTGATATCAATTGGAATAAAAAATGGATAGAAATTAAATACAAGAAAAGTGAAATTGAATAAAAGTGGCTGCAAGTTCAATAAAAGTAATAAAATAGGATGTCCCTATTAATGTTACGTAAAATTATTATAAAGATTGTCGATAATAATAATAATAATAATGATGATGATGATGATGATGATGACAATAATAATAATAATAACAATAAATAATACATCTATAAAATGTGAGTGTGCATATTTGCGAAAAAGACTTAATAAATATTGATAAAATTATGTAGAAGATAATAATAAAATTAATAAATCATAATGATAAAAGTCATAAAATATTTTGAATATGTGTAAATCATGAGTGTGACACGTCAATATCTGTTTGACACAAGAATAACGTGTAAAAAAATACTAATATTTGAAATTAATAATTTTGTTAAAATAGTGGCCTAAAGGAGTATCGGGCGGTCAAAATTGGGTTCAACAGTGAGCCACCGCGATAGTGGTGCGTCGCGGTGGCCTGCCAATTCGGAAAAAATGTTGGTTTTTCCCAGTACCGATTGAAGTTTAAAAGGGGTAGTTTGATCAATTCGCAAGTCCCCAATTCGTGTAAAACACAAGATTTAGCCCATTCTTAAACGCTTTATACAATTTTCATCCATTATCTTCCAAAGAAAACCTTAGAGCTCCAATGATTCTTCTCCCAGAAATCAAATTCATCCAACAAAGCTTAAAATTGAGAATTCTCAAGACAAAATAATCAAGAACTCATCTTCAAGAACTCAAATAGGAATCCAAAATTCAAGTCTTTTCATCTAATCATCTACCAAGGTATGTGGGGCTTCTGAACAAGGATCCTCTTTCATTCTTGTGCCCAAAACTAAGTTTTTATTTAAATTTACATGATTTTGAATGATTATACGTGAGTTTTAAATTTGGGTTCATATCCAATGTTTCTATTTGCAAAGATTATGAGATTTCAAGTGATTTAGAAGATGAATTGCATGTTTATTTCTATATATTCATGCTTATTGCAGTAAATTCCATATTTTGTGATGAATTATCATTGTTTCCTTTACCAAGCATGATTATTATGATGTTTTGACATGAGATTGATGCATGAGTTATTAAGCCCAAGATTATATATTGATATTTCAAGAAAGATGATTCTTTAAGAATCCTATGATCAGATAATTTACAACTTTTCAATAAAGTTTTGATCTTTTGATCTTCAGATAAGATTTGGAATCTACTTTATGGATTTATTATAGACTACAAAATTCAGAACAACTTTCTTTACAGATTTAATCAGATAAATGCATAATTGATTTTAGAATAATCCCTTATGCCAGTTTTTAAAGTGGATTTCTAACAGAATGAGCATACAAATTTAAAAGGGAGTAATATTTAGCACCGAGTGGGAAGTTTTGGATTATCATTCCTTATCTTCTACTAAACTACATAGCCAACGTAGGTATAGATTATTAGATTATTCCTATTCCAATATGGATGATAGTTATAGATGTGATCACTTAGCTCAGGTTATACTCCTTGGCAAGAGTATGACACCTCTCCCCATCGTGAGGTTTTCCCCTTAGGGTAACGAGACATTGGACTCCATGTTAGCTTGCATGGTTTATGTCGGTTAGAAGAACCTTACTAAAAGAAAAAAACTACAGAAAAGAATAATAGAAAAGTTTTTATAAAACTAAGTTTAAAGGCTCACAAGTTTACTCAGATAATGCTTTATAGAAAGATAAGATTTATAGATTTCTGCTTTTAGACATAGAAGTGAGTCCTTTCTACACTTAGACAGTATGATTTAAAGACGGAGTACCAGTACAAATTTCAGAATCAAATGTTATGCCTCACTATATTTACAAAGTATTATTTTCTATTCACGATTTCAGTATTTCAGATATCCAGCTTATGTGAGTCATTTACATTTAGCATGCATTCTTATGAAAATTGATATAAATGTTAAGATTATGTTTTACTTATGCAATCACCCCGATGTACTCAGTACATCCCCAAAGTACTGATCCACATATATGTCTATGTGCTACATTGTCTCATAATATAGGTTCAGGTGCTCAGTATCAGCTATGTGAGTAGTTCGAGCATCTCCATCTACATCCGACAGTTGGTGAGTCCTTATAGTTTGGGGACTTCATCATTCAATTTATTTTCAGCTTATCAGATAGATGATTCAGTATTCTTTTTAGAAAGTTTGAGTCACCTGGGATTTTTCCCAGTGACTCTCTAGTTATTAGTAGTAGAGGCTTGTTAGGCTGCTAGATATTATTTAGACTTACAGTATTGATTTTCAGACATTACATTTAGATTATTCTCAGCTAGCTCAGATAGTTTTCCGTATTTAGTATGACTTTTATGTCGATATTTCCTTTATTATAAGATTCAGATTTAGTAGAAGACTAACAGGATTTGCTTAAGGCTAATCATAGTATTGAGCATCGTGTGATGTCTCGAGATCAGATTTTGGGACGTTACATCCAGTTTCAAGATTAAAGAAGCCAAGGGGTAATTTGGTCCTTTCCCCTCAACTCTAGTCATCCAAAACACAACTTATAACACTCAATAAGGCATAATTTTCCCATTATCCTCAAAATTACTAATGTAGAAACCCTCCCCCTTCCCAAGAATAAGCAATTCAAGACTCTCTTCCCAAGAACAAGAAATTCAACTTTCTCTCCAAGAATTCAAGTATCCAAGCTCCAAGTTCTAGTTTTTTCTTTAAGGATTCAAGTGATTAAGGTATGTGGGGTATTCATCAATGGGTTCCTTTCATCCATTGAGCCAAAAAATCCTCTTTTGGTTTAAAAGTATGAATTTTATTCTATTTTATGAAATTATCCATGAAACCTATGAATTTAATCCATGTATTTCTCAGTAAATTGAATTCAAGCCATGTCAACATGTGTTCCCATGTATATTAAGCTATTTCATGCACATTCCATTGATTTCATGTTAAATTAGCAAGTTATGAACTAAACCATTTGGAATTATTATCCTCTTAAGTTTAAAGCGTTCCCATGTTAAAGTTATACAAATTTATCAGGTTATTGAAATATCTCGTGCTTTGGATTTGTGGATTGTGACTTTATGTCACTGTTTTAAGTGTTGGTGAATTTTGTAATCATTCATTACTAGCGGTTTATGAACACCCGATACCTATGTGTTTACTTACGTTTTAGACTTTTAAAGTAACAAGTCAGCTAAATCATGATCTTTATTGTTATACTCAGTTTATTATGGTCATGATAAGCACTATCAGTTTACATCTTCATGGTTACTTTAGATTATGCATGCACTGTATTTTTTATAATACCTTACTTGAGCAAATCGGTTAGTAGTGCATACACCAGTTAATATTTTAGTGTCTTTCAGTTGGGAGTAGGATTTAACATTGAGTAAACCCAGGGATGGGGGCTTATCTGCTAGTAGAGGGTGTGACCTTTAGTATCTGTCTTTGAGTTTCAAAACTATGTAGCCAGTGTAGCTATGAGAGGTCTTCCTACCAGTAGAGGGTTGACACTCTTTTAGGGGCACCTGTCAGTAGAGGGTGACTCCCTAGTCTTTCAGGACATCAGCCTTGTAGATCCACATCGTCAGCCAATGTTAGTACCCGTGGCAAGATACTGGCACCCTTCAAAACAGGGTTATAAGTTAGACCCCGATTAGCTCAGATTAGGGCATGTCGGTTACATGATAGCTCCCACAGTTTTCGTCAGTACTCAGTGTATATAAGTTCAGGTTTTCTTGACTAAGTAATCAGATTTTAAGTTATTCAAATCATTTCAGTACATGCTTTACTTTGTCTTGCATTCTCTATTTTATATGTTCATGTTCTCATGTTCAGTATCCATACATGATCCTTAGTTTAGTTTTACAGTATGTTCAGCTTCATATGAGATTTACATACAGTATTCATGTTTTTACCGCTTGCCAGCTCTAGTTCTACTTATTCTACAAAAGTAAAGATTTAAGAAATAAAGTGTAATGATTCACTAGCTTATCAGATGATGTTTGTTACTTATGTTTTAAGATACTTCAGCTTCCAATTTATTTCAGTCTCTTGGTGAGTCTACTTACACTTAGCATGCATGTTTTAAGATTATGAATCTATTCAGTTTTACTTATAACATTCACTCCCACTTAGTCAGTACATTCTAGAAGAACTGACCACATATACGTTTGCGTGGCTACATTGTTTCATAATGTATGTACCAGTTGTAGCCCACACATCATGATCAGACAGTTCTCAACTTTCAGCCAGCAGGTGATAAGTTCTCTTATTTCGGGTACTCCAGTCCATTGCAGTTCATGTGTTGTATTTTGATTATCCTTATGTATTGATTATTGGTAGTTGGAGGCATGTCCCAACTACCTATAGTCAGTATAGTAGAGGCTTCATAGATAGTCAGTCAGAGTCATGATGTGTAATCCAAGTTCTTTCTTCAGTCTTATCATATTGTAAACTTTATCAGTATTACATTTATTCAGACTTTCTCATGATCTTGTTTCCTCTCAGTAAATTTAGTTAGTTTTTAAACAGTTTAAATTAGTTGCTCAAGTTGTATGCCAAGTTATGGGTTAGCTTGGGATCACTTGTGGTTCCAAGAACCGTGTTATGACTAGGGGGTAGTCTCGGGTTGTGACACCATGATACATCTTCATCGAACCAGGATGAATGGCATAAAGCAATTCATGAGCCTCATCTAAGATCCTCTTTTGCAACCCATCTACATCGGGAACACATAATCTTACTTGGTACCTCAAGTTACTATCTCCACAATTCTCAAAAGCTACAACCTTTTGATTTCCCATATCTCCCTTAATCTTTATTAAGATAGGATCAATACCTACGTCTTATTTATTTCAGTACCAAGTGACGACTGCCCCACTTTTCATGCAAATATACCCCCATCCTCAGAGTTCAAGAGATTAACTCCAAGGTTAGCAAAATGGTGAATATCTTTCACCAATTCCCACTTGTACTCATCCACATAAGTTAGACTCCTTATGGGTAACTTGCTACGAGCATCAACCACCACATTAACTTTACCTGAGGGGTAATAGAGACTCATGCCGTAGTCTTTCAGCAGCTCAAGCCATCTCTTTTGCTTGATATTCAGATCCTTCTAGGTGAACACAAATTGTAGGATCTTATGATTAGAAAAGATATTTACATGAGCCCCATACAAATAGTGATACCAAATCTTTAATGTGAACACCACAGCACCCAATTTCAAGTCATGAGTCGGATAATTCCTTGCATGAGCTTTTAACTGCCTAGAAGCATAGGATACCACCCTACCGTGTTGCTTCAACACACAACCAAGTCCCACATGGGATACATCGCAATAAACCATAAATTCATCATTACCCTTGGGCATGGTCAAAACTGGAGCTGAAGTCAACTTATCTTTTAGTTTCTCAAAACTACCCTCACAAGCATCAGACCATAAGAACTTCACCTTCTTCTGGGTCAACTTAGTCAGCGGGACAACTATAGTCGAGAAACTCTCCTCAAATCTCCTATAATAATTGGCTAAATCTAAGAAGCTCCAAATATCGATTGGAGTCGTGGGCCTAGGCCACTTATTAACTACTGCAACTTTCTATGGATCCACCATGATCCCTTTACTAGAATGACATGTCCTAGAAAAGTAACAACTTTCTACCAGAACTCACACTTCAAAACCTTAGCATATAAATATTGATCTTTCAAGGTTTCCAACATAATACCGAGTTGATCAACATTATCTACCTGACTTCTAGAGTATACCAAAATATCATCAATGAACACTATGATGAATAAATCCAAGAACTGACGGAACACCCAAATCATGGGATCCATAAATGTCTCTGGGGCATTAGTCAAACAAAAATACATGACTAGGAACTCATAGTGACCATACTGGGTTTGCAAAATAGTCTTAGGGATATCCACCCCTAATCTTTAGCTAATGATAACTAGACCAAAGATTAATCTTAGAGAAATATTTAGTACCCTGAAGCTGGTCAAACAAATCATTAATCTAAGGAAGATGATACTTATTATTAACCATAACCTTATTCAACTGACAGTAATTGATGCATATCTGCTGGGAACTATCCTTCTTATGCAAGAACAAAATAGGAGCACCCTACAGAAACTAGGATGGATACAACCCTTGTCAAGGAGGTTTTTCAACTGTTTCTTAAGCTCCTTCAACTCAGTTGGAGCCATTCTAGATGGAGTGATAGAAATAGGATGAGTGTTTCAAACATATTCAATCCTAAAATTAATCTCCCTATCAGGAGGGATACTAGGAAGATCTTCAGGAAAAACCTCAGGGAATTTATTAACCACAGGAACGGATTGTAAGGAAGGACCCTCTAAGTTAGAATCTTTAACCCATACCAAATGATAAAGACACCTCTTGGAAATCAACTTTCGAGCTCTAAGATATGATACAAATCTTTCTTTAGGAACTAGAGCATCTCCTTCCCACTCAATGACCAACACATTAGGGAATTTAAACATGACCTTATGGGTCCGATAATCTAATAAAGCATAGCATGAATGCAACTAATCCATCCCCAATATGACATCAAAATGAAGAATGTCTGACTCTATTAGATCTACCAAAGTTTCTCTATCACCAGCATACACTATACAACCCCTGTAGCCTTTTCTAACAACCACATAGTCACCGACCAGGGTAGAAATAGAAAAAGAGTTCAAAATACACTCAGGACCAAAACCAAAATATACCATCACAAATTTGGTCCTATAAGAGAGTGTATGCCTTGGATCAAGAAAGCTATACACATCACAAAAAAAAGTCATAACATACCAGTGACGACATCGAAAGATGCCTCAAAGTTTTGGCGGGTAGCACAGGCATACAAGACATTTCGTCCAGTGCCAATACTAGAAGCAGAAGCAACACCCTTTGGTACAAGAGCTGATAAAGTGGCAAGAGGAATCTTATTTTCCCTTGAAGTAACCTTCGAAGGACAATCCCTCTGTAAGTGACCAATCTGACCATATTTCAAATACTTGTTCCTCCCCTCTTCACAAAAACCATAGTGCACTTGCCCGTCTACAAGGAGGATATGGAGCTGACTGAGTCCCACCTACCTGAGATTAGGAACTATATGAACTAAACCCACTATCATGTTGAGAATGATAATCACCCAGTAACTTTGAATAAGGAGTACTAGCCGTAGAGTAGGAACCAAAACTCCTCCACTTCTTCTTAGTTAACTTTCCACCATCTAAGAATGCAATCTATGCTTATGATACAGCTAATTTGAATGAATCTAAAAGATCAAGGAATAACTACCCATCACTAAATGATCCATACTAAGATGTCCCATTAATCAAGAATGAAACCATATTGAATCCAACTTAAGAATACCACTCCCATTGAGTGTATCATCCAAAATTCTCAAAGAGGACTTAAAACTCAAGACCAAAGCTAAAAGAACCAATACTGGGTCCATATGCCATCATCTAAACACTTAGAAACTATAATCAATCCAAAGTTGAGAAAATAAAATAGAAAACTATGGAGTAGGCTTAACCAGTATATTATTAAAATCTGAGCTGAGACAAATCTAAAACAAGGATTGCACTCAAGCCGTACAACTCCAAGATAAAATCTTATTATCAAGACTGAACTTCTTGGTCTCAAATACCCAAACCAAACCAGAAGACGGGTAGGCATTCATACTCTAAATCTATCATAACTTCCAAATCGCCATTCCATGGCACTAAGTCAAAGCTGAGACAATAAGTCTATATCAATGTCAACTACTCAAATAGACTTTAACATTAATATTTGACATATCCAAGCTAAATCATACCAAGCCACAATCGAGTTATAGATGAAGAACAAAATCACCACTTGGATAAACCATCGACTGAAAACACGACATCCAACTCTGTATTAGCTAGAGGGCATGAAATATAACCACATAATTGAAACCATGCCAAAGGCTAAATCACTGGCTAAAAATACAAATTGCCCAACCATAAGCAATAGAGGGCCTGGACTATCAAAACATACTGAAAACTCCCCAAGGCTGAAAACGACACTAGAAATGACAAAAACTCTAGCAACTCGAAAGAGGTGCAACTTATATCAGAACTAACCAGTATAATACTATATCTTCATACAGAATTGTCATAGACACACATTATCAAGGAGAAATACTCCATCAAGCATTATTAGACCGAATAAACTCTAAAATGGGGAATCGCTAAATCCATCTAAGTAGGATAATCATAACTTAACCAAACCAAACAACTCAAGATAAATAATTTCCATATTTTCAACTGAAGAAATAATCATAAAAAAGACCACTGATCTCTAACTTTCCAACTCAACTAGACAAAACCATATCACAGCATAATATGAGCTTCTAATCTTCACACTAATTACAAGGTCAACCATCATAAGGGAACAAACCCAATGATTTAAATACAAACTCAAAGTATGTCAATCTCAAAGTCAAACCTACTATCGTGTGATGAAATACCCACAAATGAAGAATGGACCCAAAATGACTCAAAATTAGCTATATAAAAAGTGATAGCCAATACAAAAGTGAAAAACCCTGGGTTCTGGCCCTAACAAATTTCTCTTGTCTTAAGCTTTTTGCTTATCATATGACTCATCAGACTAGTCATATGGTATGGGTATGGGTCTGGTAACCCAACTTGTAAGTTGTCTAGTGTGTAGTGGTTGGGTTTCTATTATGGTTACATAGTGGTGTTGGCAAATTGTATGTTCATTAAACATGAAGTATAGTTCCTAATAGTATGTTGTGCTGTGTCTAGCCTAGATGTCCTACTTAGGATATGATTTGAAGGATACTAGCCGTATAGTGATGGAATAAGTAAGGCCTATGGAGTATGTTGTACAGAATGTGGTGTCTAACTTTTTGAACAAGTTACAAGTAGAGGGTACCACTCGTATGGTGTGGATTACGAGTTAAGGGATCACACCATACCCTTTTGCATTATTTTTTTACAATTTTAGTTAGGGGTATTTTGGAAATTTCCCCTATTAAATCCTTTTGACCCCACAACATAAAACACCTTTGGAGGCTTTCTTAACCCATTATTCACAATCAAACACTCTCAAGCTCTTGGTTTAAGAAAGGCTAGGGATTTCTTAAAGGCAACCAATTTAGGATCTAAAGAGGTGGTTTATCTCTATCTTTCTTGTTGTTTAAGGCATGCTACTCCTCCCTTATTATTATTTCAACTAAAAGAATGTTTTAGTTAATGGTTTTTAAGGTATTATTGTGGTAGTGTTTGGGTTATGAAATATCTGTTGGGGTTTTTAGTTGTTCTTGGTTGGATAATATTTTCCTATGTTTTCTTATGGTGTTTATGTTATAATTGTGGTTTGAACATGTGGTTTCATGAGAATGGTCAATTTATACATGGTTTTTGGTTTTGGAAATCTCATACCCTCAATATATTACTTAAAATGCCTATGAGAATATTTTTGTCACATAGTTTGACTATTATTGAAAACTTTGCATTGCATAATATAGTAATGGAACTTAAATTGGCTTGGGTTGATTTTAAATGGATAGGGAAGGCCTTGGTAGCCATGGCTTTGGTTTAATTTAAAATCTTGTGGGGTACATGGGAATCTCCTAAGATTTGGCTAATGACATTGCTTGCAAGCTATAGTAGGTATGACGACACCACTTCATAATGCCTTGATAATTGACTCTTGGAATAGGTGGTTTGGTTATATGCTAAATTTTTTAATTGGGTAATAATGACGGATTGTAATAGCTAATAGTAAAGGTGTGAGTCTAATGGATGGTCAATGGAAACTCATGTTTGTCGACATGAGGGTTGGTCTTAATGACCATATGCTTGTGGGGTACATGGGAATCCCTCAAGTTATACTTTTATAGATGTATCATAGAGGGAGAATGGTACACAAGAATCCCCGACCCCTATAATATCTCCAGTTCGTGTGGCCACACGTATTAGGGCCTGTTTAAGGGATAACACTTAACCCATATTGCCCGTGGATGGATTATGATGGTATAGCTATACAACCCAGGTTAAAGGTTTTAAATGCATGCTAAACCCAGTTACCATTCCTGACATGGTATATATATGTATGTATGTGATTTTATATGACTAATTACTTTGGTTTTAAATAATGGCATTATTTTATCCTACTCCTGAGTACATGCTAGTGTTCACCTGCCAACCTATCTTCGGGCACAGTATCCCCACACTATGCAGAAACCTTCCATACTACTCCTCCTATTTAGTGATCTTAGATTCAGGAACAATATTGTGTTGGATTAAAGTGGTGAACTTTCATACTCTAGAAATCTTTATTACATACTATAGACTTCTTTTCATACTTTTATTTCTTTTTTAGAGTTTGGTTTTAGCTACAGTCAGGGGCATATCTCAATTGAATGTTCTTGGATTTTAATTAGAGGCTTTATGTGACTACTATAGACATATGCGGTATCAGTATCGGTATTAGTGTCAGCCTTTATGTTGGTATTGGTATTGGGGAAAATACTATTTAGATGATTGGTTGGAGGTTTGGATTTTTCAATTATAATTGTTCTATCTTTTTATATGTTTGAAATTAACCCAACATAGGGTATGGGGCGGTTATGGTTGGGTATTGGGGGCTATCTTCAGTACAAGTTAGACTTGAGATGCCCAACACAATTAGGCCCTAGTTTGGATCGTATCAGATTGGTATCATAGACCTATGTTCAAGGTCACTTGGTAGTCCACAAAGCCATGTCAAGTAGAGTCTTTTTTAAAAGTGCGTAGCATGCCACACTTATATTGAGAGGCTACAAGATATTTAGGAATGTTTGTCTTTCTCATGTTCTATTTTAAAGCTGTAGAGTTTAAGGTCCTAAATTCTCCTCTAATCCTTGTGCGTTCGCTTTTTAGATCGTGCCTCCTCGACGATTTGATATCTCATGAAAACTCCTCTGTCCCACCTAAGGACAATGTTGATGGGACACGTTCTACTTATGAGGTTGAACCCGGTCTAGGGGTCCAGTTCATGGTTCTCCTTGTAGAGTTCCACCGGTTCCCTCTAGTCCTTCTCTAGCTCCTCAGGCTGAAGTGATGAACTTTAGTTTTTGCCAATCTATCAATATATTAGCTAAGGTGGTAGCTTCTCAGATTGAGTGTGGTGCTTCTATTATCTATCTTCTGAGGCTACAATGGTTGACCAATTTATAAGGTTGAACCCTTCAACTTTTACTAGTATTAAGGTGGAGGAGGATCCACAAGGTTTTCCAGATAAAATGGAATAGATCTTTCATGTTATGGATGCCACAAATATGAAAGGTATGGAGTTTTCTGCTTACCAACTGAAAGATGTGGCATAGTAGTGGTACGAGAAATGGGATCAGTCAAGAGGTAACGATGCTGAGTCAGCCCTATGGGCAGATTTCTCTAATGCTCTCCTGTACTATTTCTTTCCTCAGGATTTGACAAAAATAAAATTGGAAGAGTTTGTAAATCTAAATTAAGGCAAGATGTTATTAAGAAGTATGCCTTGAAGTTTCACCAATTATCTCGATATGCTCCGGAGATAGTTTCTCATATGAGAAATAGGATGAGAATATTGGCTTTTAGGTAGTCGCAAGACTTGATATTGGAGATTAAGGCTACCTTATTAATCAAGGACATATATATCTCCAGGTTGGTTGTGTATATCCAATATGTAGAGTAAGAGAAAAACAATCAGCCATAGATTGGGGAGAGGTAAGGAAAGAAATTTAAGTTCTCTAAGTAGGGTGGTGGCCAACAGCTGAGTGTCATAGATAGTGGTAAGTGGCCCAAGAAGAAGTGGGGCAATTTTGGGTATTACTCGATGGCTAGTAGTACCTATCCAAAGCCTTCTGGTGATTTGAGTTTCTAAGGTGGCGACAATTATAAGGCATAGGGTGCCTAATCTTAGGCTATTGGGGCCCAATTATCTCTATAGTATCCTCCCCGTAGGTTTTATGGTAGATTGTATTGGGAGTTCTGTGATGAAGAAAGGGATAGGTGTTTCAACTATGGTCAGCCTGGGCACATAATTGGAAACTGTCCTATTAGTAAGGTTGCATTTGGTGAAAATAAGGTTCTAATTGCCTCTTCTTCAGCTTTGGTACCAAAGGGTGCACCATCTGGCTCCGTCACTGGTCGAAACCATCTCAATGCTCTCACTACCTGACAATAGTCTGAGGCATCACTTGATGTTGTGACTGGTATGTTGAAACTCTTTTCTCGTGATGTGTACTATTTACTTGATTCGAGGTCCACTCTTTCATATGTGACCCCATTTATAGTTGTCCATTTTGATTTTGGTCCGTAGTGTGTTTCAGACCTTTTTCTATTTCTACCCAAATAGGTAACTCTGTGATTGCTAGAAGAGTCTATAAGGTATGTGTGGTATCTGTTGGTAGCAAAGACACTGTAGTGGACCTGTTTGAATTAGATATGGTGGATGTTGATGCCATATTAGGGATGGATTAGTTGCACTCGTGCTATGCTTTTCTAGACTGTCGGGCCCATAAGGTTGTCTTTAAATTTCCTAATAAAATGGTTATTGAGTGGGAAGGTGGTTCCCTAGCTCCAAAAGGGAATTTTATATCATATCTTAGAGCTCGGTGATTAATCTACAAAAGGTGTCTCTATTATCTAGTCTGGGTTAAAGATTCTAACTCGGAGGGTCTTTCTTTGCATTCTGTCCTAGTGGTAAATGAATTTCTCGAGGTCTTAACTGATGACCTTCTTGGTGTTCCTCCTAATAGGGAGATTAAGTTTAGGATTGATCTTGTTTGTGACACTCGTCCAATTTTTATTCCTTTGTATAGAATGGATCCAGCTGAATTGAAGGAGTATAAGGAGCAACTCAAGGATCTTTTAGACAAGGTTATCATTTGTCCTAGTATGTCTTCATGGGGTGCACAGGTGTTATTTTTGCATAAGAAGGATAGATCCCTTTGGATATATATTGATTACCTATAATTGAACAAGGTAATTATAAGGAATAAGTATCATTTTCAAAGGATAGTTGATTTGTTTGATCAGTTGCAATGGTGATAAGTTTTTCTTTAAAATTAATCTTCCATCCAGGTTTCACCATTTAAAGATTAGGGAGGTGGATATTCCTAAGACTACATTCCGTACTTGATATAGGCATTTTAAGTTCCTAGTTATGTCTTTTGGGTTGACCAATGTCCCGATAATATTTATGGATTTGAAAAATAAGTTCTTCCATCAGTTTCTAGACATGTTCATCATTGTTTTCATTGATGATATTCTGGTGTACTCGAAGAGTGAGGTGGATCATACTGTTCACCTCTGAGATGTATTGCAGACCTTAAAAGTACAGCAGTTGTGTGCCAAATTTTCAAAGTATGAATTATAGTTGAACGCTGTCACTTTTTTGGGTCATATCATTTCTAGGAAAAGGATCATGGTGGATCCCCAGAAAGTTGCAGTGGTAAGGAAATGGCCTTTACCAACGACTCCAGCTGATATTCTAAGCTTCTTATATTTAGTTGGTTACTATCGGAATTTTTTGGAGGGTTTCTCTTTTATAGCTTCCCCTTTGACTAAGTTGACTCAGAAGAAGGTAAATTTCTTGTGGTGTTATGGCCGTTTTACTGAGAGTTGTCGGAATCTCCCGGTGCGACAGACGATCAGACGGATCGTCGAGTCTGCGATGGCCCGTTGCAACCAAAGAAGTAACTCCCTTTTCTGGCCTAAGTGCGATGGTTAAAATGACAGACCGTCAGGGCTGTGACGGACCGTCGCGCTCAAGAGTGTGGCCTCATCCTGGCCAATGTGCGACGGATGATCCGACAAACCATTAGGCTGAGAAATGGACCGTTTCTTTGATTGTCACACTGAGGCAGTATGTTTTTTTTGACCAGCGTGCGACGGATGACCCTACGGACCATCAAGCTAGCGACGAACCGTCGCTTCGACCGTCGCAGCCCCCGTTCAATATTTTTAAGTACTTTTTAAAAGGGGATTTTGGTTCTTTTCCCTTTTAACCCTCAGATATATGTCGAACAAACTTGATAGCCTCATTATCTCCCAAAACATCCAAAGGCTAGGGTTTCTCCTTCAAGAGCAAATCTAAAATCCTTCTCCAAGAAATCCAAACACTCACCATGGATTCTACCAATTGAGTTGAGATTTGAGTTCCCCAAGTTCAAAGGTTGCAAGAACCCTCTGTCAAGAGTAAGAAGAAGAGTTTAGAGTAAGCTCGTTCATCTAATTTCATAATCGAAGGTATGTGGGGTTTTGAACAAGGGTAGTCCTTTCATCCTTGTGCTCAAAGGCTTATTTAAACTATGATTTTCTGCAATCTATGAGATTTTACATGAATTTGAATTAGGGTTTTTCACCTTTTTTTTATTGACTGTATTATTTTGATGTTTCCCATGAATTGAGAGTGTAATGACATGATTTTCTTGAGAAATTACAGCTGGGTCTATACCCCATGATTTTCATCCTTGAGAAATAATAGTTGAAATGTTTGAGATATTGAAGTATATATGTTGAGATTTTGAGACAAATTGCTGACATTTCCAGATTTCTACATGAGTTATGACTCTAGATGCTATCTATTATACTTTTGATGAGTTTTAACTTGAGATTGAATTATGGGTTATTAAGCCCTACTTGATATTTGCAATTTTATGAACTCTTGTGCTGTAAGCACCCATGATTTGAGTATTCTGAGATTGTTGAGAAATGTTTTGACCTAATGGTCATGGAGTTTTGAAATCAACTTTACTACATGAGATTACAGATTTGATTGTTGGGTTCTTGATGAACCATGAGACTATTTTAAAGTGGATTTTCATGAGATGAGCTAGATAAACTAAAGAGAGTAGTATTTAGAACCGAGTTGGGTAAGTTACTATGGTTTCTTACCCCAGAAATACGTGCCACCATAGGTTTCAGATTTTAGGCCTAAGGCTGAGATATTGGGCCCGAGGCCGAGATAAGTAATCACTAAATTGAGGTTATACTCCTTGGCAAGAGTATGACGCTTCTCCCCAATGTGGAATCTCTTCCTTAGGAGGACAAAATGTTGGACTCTATGTAGCTCGCATGGTTTATGTCGGTTAAGAGAACCTCCTTGATGCAAGTTATTTTCCTAATAGTAAAATTGCGGATTTTCTCCCTAAGACTAAAGTATTTTTCCTTGATATAAGTATTTTCTCTAAAACTATGAGATAAGTTATTTTCCTAAACTAGAGTATCTTTTCATTGAGATAGAATGATTTCCTTAAAGCTTGAAATAAGATATTTTCCTAAAGTGAATGAAATGCCTTCAAGTATGTTTCAAAGTAATATGATTCTGAATTCCAAGTACTTGAGTTCAAAAGAGTTATGAGTTCTTGAGCATTAAAGAAGGTTTACTCTCCATGAGATATATGAATGAGTTGAAAGTATTGTTTAAAGTTTCCTTTAGCCAATGGGTAATGAGAATAAGAGAAGATTACCGATTTAAAAGTTAAACTATGATGACTCACGAGATTTGTGTTACATGCTCCATTCTACATGATTCATGAGCTTTACATTTTATACTTATTCAAGCTATGTGAGTCATTACTTATTACATGCATGATTTGATTAAAGAGTAATGATGTTGTTTTATATAAATGCATGCACCCCACATACTCAATACATTCCCAAGTGTTGATCCACATATACGTCTATGTTTTACATTGTCTTGTAATGTAGGTTCATATGATCAGTCCTAGCCTCGTTAGTGACTTTGGAGACCTCTATCTACATTCCTATAGTGGTGAGTCCTCATGGTTCGAGGACCTATCATCAGACATTTCAGCTTTTGAGATACTATGTTATTACTTTCAGTTTATTTTGAGTCAGTTGGGGGCCTGTCCCAATGACTTTCTAGTTCATGGATTAGTAGAGGCTTTCTCAGACTAGTTGTCAGATTGTGATTGTGTTGAGAATTCTAGTATTATGGTCATTTGGACAGAGTATTTTCTATGTATCTACCTTCATATGATATGACTATGCTAGTGTTTGAATTATTTTATCTTGAAATGAGTATTATTAGTAGAAGAAGGCTCAAAGGATTAGCTTGGGGCTACTTGTAGCTTTAAGCACTGTGTGACGTCCCGGGAGGTGATTTCGGGTCATTACAAAAGAGTTTGCCATGACTTTTTTAGACAGGCTCTTTCCCCTAAAGTTGAAGAAAGCTAAGGTTCAGGAGTTCATTAACTTTAAGCAGGGAAGTATGAGTGTGAAGGTGTACTCGCTTAAGTTCACTCAGTTGGCGAGGTATGCTCCTACTATGGTGGTTTATAATTGGTATATAATAAGTAAGTTTATATCTGGTGTAGCTGATAGTATGGTTAACGAGTGTAGGATCTCTATGTTGATTAAGGAGATATACCTATCAACACTTATGTTTCATGCTCAGCAGATTGAGGAGGAGAAACCGAAGAAGAAGGAGAAAGAGAATAAGAGGGTTAGAATAGGTAGTTTTAACTTTTCTCAGCCAAGGTTAGAAAGAGGTAACCGTTCTTAGTTCCATCAGAATTTTTTAGCGCCAACCCTATCTTCAGCTAGTGCGCCAGTGCCTAAGTTCAAGCAAGACAGTTAAGATATAGCGCCAGGCTCTAACTTCCAGGACAGTGTGAACAATGGTCATACAAATCTGCTCTACAGGAAATCTGGTAGGAACCATTAGGATGAGTGTAGAATGGGTAGTGATGTGTGTATTTTGGATGTGGCAAGCAAGGCCATAGGGTACGAGATTGTCCAATGGTTGCTTAGAAGGGAAAAAGTGATCGCCAACAAGGGCAGACTATCCTTCAGCAGCATCGGTAGGTCACTCCAACTCAGCAGGGTGCTGCATCTAGTTCAACTAGTGGGCAGTGCCAGAATATGTTGTATGCTCTCCAGACTCGGTATAATTAGGAAAGTTCTCCTAATATGGATATGGGTGCATTACAGGTTTTCCATCTTCATGGTTATGTGTTATTAGACCCTGGAGCTTTACTTTTTTTTGTGACTCCTTATAACCATCAATTTTGCTGTCAGACCTAAAATATAAGCAGAGTATTTCTTCTCAGTGTCTACCCCAGTGGGTAAATCTATTATATCCAGACAGGTATATAGAAATTGCCAGTTCTTAGTATCGTAGAGAATTACCTTAGTTGATCTGGTGGTGTTAGCGATGACTGATTTTGATATCATTCTCAGCATGGATTGCCTTCACTCATGTTATGCCTAAGTCAATTGTAGAAATAAAGTCATTTAATTTTAGTTTCTTAATAAACCAATTATTGAATGGAGGGGTAGTATTCAGTGCTTAGGTGTCAGATTATTTCTTATCTTAGAGCAAGAAAAATGATATCCAAGGGGTCTATTTACCATCTTGTCCGAGTCAAAGACTAAAATTTTGAGTCTCCGAGTCTTGAGTTAGTTTCATTTGTAAGGGAATTTCTAGATGTGTTCCCTAAAGATCTTCTCGGAGTTCCTCCCGAGAGGTAAATCGACTTCAGAATAAATCTCCTTCTATATACCCAACCTATCCCTATTCCACCCTGTAGAATGGCTCCAGCTAAACTTAAGGAATGGAAAAAACAGTTAAAAGACCTATTAGATAAGGGTTTCATTAGGCCTAGTATTTCTGTATAGGGTGCTCCAGTCCTGTTTGTGCTTAAGAAAGATAGTTCTCTCAGAATGTGCATCAATTACAATCAGTTGAATAAAGTCATAATCAAGAATAAGTATCCACTTCTCAAAATTGATGACTTGTTCGACCAACTTTAGGGTGCCAGTTATTTCTCTAAGATAGACCTCAGGTCCGGCTATCATCAGCTTAGAGTCAGAGAATGTGACATTTCGAAGACAACTTTTAGAATTCAATATGGTCACTTTGAATTCCTAGTATATCCTTTGGACTAATGAATGCCCCTGTAACTTTCATGGACTTGATGAACAGGGTGTTCAAGCAGTACTTGGACATTCTCATCATAGTCTTCATTGATGATATCCATGTCTATTCCCGTAGTGAGGATGATCATGCAAACCATCTAAAAATTATATTACAGACCCTTAGAGATCATCAGTTGTTCACCAAATTCAATAAGTGTGAATTTCACATAAGTACGAGTTGACCCTCAAAAGACCGAAGTAGTGAGAAACTATCCTAGATCTATCTCTTCATCAGATATCAAAAATTTCTTGGGTTTGGTTGGATATTAAAATTGTTTGTTGAAGGGTTTCTTCAATTGCATCCCCCATGTGTCAATTGACTCAGAAGAATGTCAAATTTTAATAGTCAGATTCCTATGAGAAAACTTTTCAGAAGTTGAAAACTTGACTCACCTCCGCCCCAGTCTTGACTTTGCCAAATGGTTTTGATGGATTTTTAGTTTACTTTAATGCTTTCAGAGTTTGTCATGGTTGTGTTTTGATACAGAGGGATAAGGTCATAACCTATGCTTTTAGACATCTTAAACCCCATAAAAAAATTATCCTACCCATGATCTTGAGTTGGCCGCTGTTATTTTTGCTTAGAAAATTTGGAGGCATTATCTTTATGGGATTCATATTGATGTGTTCACTGATCACAAGAGTTTGTAGTATGTGTTCATGCAAAAATATTTGAATCTCCATCAGAGAAGGTGGCTTGAGTTGTTAAAAGATTATGATATTAGTGTGTTGTATAATTCGAGTAGGACCAATGCAGTGGCACATGCCCTTAGCAGGTTGTCTATGGGTAGTGTTGCTTATGTTGAGAGAGATAAAAAGAAATTAGTCAGTGAGGTTCATCAGCTTGCTAGATTAGGTGTTTGGTTGGTTGACTTAGCTGAAGGTAGTATATGGGTTCAGAATGGTTCGGAATCTTTGTTGGTCGCCAAAGTAAAAGAAAAGCAAGATAGGGATCTTAGTTTGGCTAAGTTGAACAAGGTGGTTAGAGATCAGAAGGTGGAGATTTTCTCCCAAGGAGGATTGGTGTGCTTCGTTGTCAGGGTAGATTATGTGTTCTGTGCATTGATAGTTTGAGACAACAAATACTTGCAGAAGCACATGGTGCGCGGTACTCTATCCATCCAAGATCCACTAAGATGTACCGTGATTTGCGAGAAATCTATAGGTGGAATGGTATGAAAAAGGATATTGTAGAGTTGGTGGCTAAGTGTTTAAATTATCAGTAGGTTAAAGTTGAGCACCAAAGGCCTAGTGGTACATTACAAGAGTTCAGCATCCCCACTTAAAAGTGGGAAGTGGTGAACACATATTTTGTGATCGGGTTGCTTCGTATGCATTATCAACATGATTGATATGGGTCATTGTGGATAGAATAACCAGATCAGCTTATTTCTTTCCAGTTAATACTTCGTACTCAGTTGAGGATTATGCCATGCTCTATCTTAGGGAGTTAGTGAAGTTGCATGGGATTTCATTTTCTATCATTTCAGATAGGGTTACTCAGTTTACCTCTCACTTTTGGAAGGCTTTGTAGAAGGGTATTGGTACCTAAGTTCATCTCAGTACAACTTTTCATCCTCAGACAGATGGTTAAGCAGGCAGAACTATTCAGACTTTCGAGGATATGTTGAGAGCCTGTGTTATTGACTTTAATGGTAGTTAGAATGACCACTTACCTTTTATTAAGTTTGCCTATAATAATAGTTACCACTCCAGTATTCAGATGGCTCTATTTGAGGCTCTTTATGAAAGGAGATGTAGATATCCTATTGGTTGGTTTAGAGCAGGTGAGGCTACTTTGATAGGTTCAGAGTCAGTGTTTGAGGCAATGGAGAAGGTTCAGTTGATTTGGGAAAGGCTGAAGACAACCCAAAGCCATCAGAAATCCTATGCAAACGTGAGGATAAAGGATCTTGAGGTTGGTGATAAAGTCTATTTGAAGATTTTACCTATAAAAGGGGTGAAGACGTTTGTCAAAAAGAGGAAACTCAGTCCCTGCTATGTTGACCCATATAGAATCTTACACCATTTTGGGAAGTTAGCTTATGAGCTTGAGTTGCAGATTTGGCATCAGTACATTCGATGTTCCATATTTCCTTGTTAAAGAAATGCATCGGTGATTCAACTGTTGTTGTTCCTTTAGAAAGTATGGATGTTCAGGATAGCCTTTCCTATGAACAAGTCCTAATTGAGATCCTTGATCATCAGATTCATAGGCTAAGGAATAAATAGGTTTCCTTAGTTAAAGTTCTTTGGCGGAATTAGTCCGTTGAGGGAGCTACTTAGGAAGCAGAAGCAGATATGCGAACCAAATATCCTCATCTTTTCTCCACAAACTCAAATTTAGCTTGAGGTAACGAATTTTCTTAGATTGACTCTTTTCCATTCTCAGTTTCAGTTATGTAACCATTCTATGCCATTGCAAGCATTTATGAAATTTGTGTAGTTTATGTATAATGCTTTAGACTCATTTATACAATCATGTTCCAAGTCATTCATGATCTGTATATGACCTTAGTTGCCTTAGTATTCTCAATCTAACCAGTCTCATTCAAGGACGAATGTTCCCAAGGGAGAGATATTGTAACACACTATAATATTCTAAGCTTGATTCAACTCTTATTTGCATCCTTAAGGGGTCCAAGGCTTGAAAATTTCAGTAAGTGTTGAGGTCTTAGCCATTTTCAAGATGCTAAAACTTTACAGAATTTTATTTTAGTCTTCCCGATCCTGAAATGTTAGTTTTCGCATTGGTTTATGTTTAGGGAGGCTAAAAGTATGTCTCGTAAGAGTTTTGCGACTTTCAGATAAGGTATGAGACCGTTTGGATGGATGAAACAGTGAAGCCTCACGATATCCCCACTACGCAAGGGTGGCTCCACATGTGTAGGTATTCACTACATGATAGTGGATTGACCTAAGAAAGGGTTGCGGCGCGATGGTGGCTTGACCCAAGAAAAGGTTGCGATGCACCACGGATATTGTAAGACCCCGTTAAATCCTAAGCTTGATTCAGTCCTTTAAAGCTTGTTAAGGGGTCCCAAACTTTCAAAATTTTAGCTAAGTATTCATGCTTAGAGTAATTTTAGCCTGCATATTTGGCAATCTTATTTTGTGACCCTTACAACCATTAAATGTCAATATTTAAGTTGCTTCATGATCAGGAATGTCAGTAGGTATTCTCGGACGAGTTTTGGATTTTTCAGACATCGTTTGAGGCACGTTTGGGAGTCCAAACCAATGTGTTGATGCAATCTCAATGCGCCGCATTGGCTATCACACCGATGAATATTTTCCCCAGCTTCTAGTGTAATTTCCAGTGAACCGACGCGGCGCATCGTCCATAGCATCGACCCCATCAACACAATGCATCTATTTGCGCGTAACTAAGTCAGTTTTCAGTCATTAAGATTCTGCGTCCTCAGAGGTATTTGGGTCTTTTTCCCACGACAATTCAACCACAGAAACACAAAATTCAGTTTCCCTTAAGCAAATTACATTCTCTCTCAAATTACTCAAGAAAAAACCCTAGGGCTTTCAATTAAAAATTCAAATCTCAAGAATTTCACCATCAATCTACAAGAATTCAAGCATTAAGATTTGTGAAGTGTTCATCCAAGGGTTCCTTCCACCCTTGGAGTCCAAGCAACTCTTTTAAAACTTCAAGTAGATTAATTTGATGAATTTCATGATTGAATCTGATTATGTTCATAACTATGATGTTAGTTGGGGTTAGAATCCATAAATAATTTACAAGTTCATGTGAAATAAATGGCATGTGTGGGTTGTTGTATGGTTTCATGTTACAAAACCCTTTGAATTGTGAGTTGGGGTTATGATTATGATACTTGTATGTTATATTACAGTCATGTTCATAAATTATGCTCTTCAAGTGATTGATGAATTGTTCATGTGGGTTGAGTAGTGTAACCATATTATGCTAGTATGTACATAAGTTTATGTCATGCAAGTATTTGTCAAAATACCTCAATGAATGATTTGTGATCAAGAAATTTGTTATCGTGTTTCAAGATTGTGCTATGTCTTATAAGTTATCCTATCAAGTCCTGGGGGTATTCAATACTCGATAATTTAGCTGTTTACCTAGAGCTATAGTAGTTACAAAACAGTCTCAGTAGTTTCATAAATATTAGTACTCAGTAATCATTCACAGTCTCAGTTCAGTATTTAGTTCAGAACTCAGTTAACTCAGTCAGTTAATAGAACTCAGTAGTATTCTGTCAGTTAGCGGAACCCAGTGACTTATTTCAGTTCAGTTAGATAGTACGATCAATAACAGCTAAATCAAGTATAGTGTAGTTTAAGAATCAGTTTAGTGTCTATTCAGTTGGGAGTAGGATTCAACACCGAGAGAGAGCAGGGATGGCAACTTTCCCGTTGGGTAGGCAAAGTCATTAGTAGCAATCCCTGTCCTCCCAAACTGCGTAGCCAGCACAGGATGAGAAGTCCCCATCAGACTAGGCTTGACTACCTCTTAGGGGTCACCCATTAGATTAGGCTTGGCTCCACCCAGGTGTCACCCGTCAATTAGGCTTGGCATCCTAGTCTTTCCAGTGTTAGTACCCATGGAACGGTATTAGCACCTTTCCAACAGGGGTCACCGTTTGGACCCCATCAGTTCAGATTTAGGGCATGTCAGTTAGATGATTACCTCCCATAATTTCAGTTTTATTCTCTGTATAGAACTCAGTTCAGTTCTACAGGATCAGGACTGTCAGATACAATCACCTAGCTTAGTATAGAACTTAGATCAGTTCTATAGAATTATGACTGATAGATACAGTCACTAAGATTAGTATAGAACTCAGATCAGTTCTATAGAATCAGGACTATCAGATATATTTACTCAGTTATCATTTATACAGTATCAATAACTCAGATAATAGTGAATCAGTAATCCAGAACTCAGTATCCAGTGTTATCATGACCTCAGTTATAGTTTATGTATTCATGCATGTACTCTCATTCAGTTATGTTCATGTACTCATCCAATTCTTGTTCATGCATATGAACCCATGCATATCAGCCTACCTCACTTATCATACCAGTACATTCAAAGTACTAACTCATACTTTTCTTTTGCGCTATGATGTCTTTCATCATAAGTTCAGATGCACGGGCTCCTGACCGCACTTAGCAGTTTAGCCTATCAGCAACAGACTTAGTGGTGAGTCTTCATATTTCTAGGATAGAGTATTATTTTAGTATTTTAGTATTTCAGTACAGTTTCTAATAGTCGGAGTTAGTTGGGGGCTTGTCCCATCAACTCTATTATTTCGACAGTTAGAGGCTTTTGGAGTAGAGTATTTTAGACCGTTGTTTCAGTATTCAGTATTGATTTTTCTTTTCAGTTATGAACCTTATGAAATTTTTATCCTAACTTTCATTTATACCAGTTATATTGTTATTACAGTGTTATTATTATTAATGCTCACAACAGGTACCAGTCATGATTTAGCTGGTGGTCCTTCGGGGTCGCTAGCACCGTATAGCATCTGAGGTGCAGACTTTGGGCATTGCAAACTTGGTATTAGAGCCTAAGGTTCAATAGAGTCTTAGGAAGTCTAAAATCCATATCAAGTAGAGTCTTGTGCCTAGGTGTGTAGTACGACACTCTTATGAACAGGAGGCTACGAGAAGAATAGGAAATCAGCTAGCCCCTCAGCCTGTCCAAGAAGATCCTCTAGATGAGCATGTCTCTTATGCAGAATTTAGAGTAACTTTCACCACCCTATCTCATTCTTTGGCAGCCCAGAATAAATGTCTAATTGCCGTTCCGGCCAATCCAGTGGCCAATACTATTGCATTCAGGATTTGGGACTTCACCCGAATAAAACCTCCATCTATTATTGGGTCTAAGTTAGATAAGGACCCACAAGAATTCCTTGATCAGGTACAAAAAGTCACAGACATTATGGGAGTCACTGCTAGTGATCGTGCTAAGTTGGCTATATATTAGTTGCAGGATGTGGCTCACTCATGGTTCAAGAAGTGGAAGGCAGAACGGGATGTAGGTGTAGGGCTCGTGGAATAGGAGGAGTTTACCATCATTTTTCTTGATAGGTTCTTCCCACTGGAGTTAAAAAAGCTAAGGTTTTGGAGTTTATAAATCTGAGGCAGCGCAACATGACAATACAAGAGTATTCTCTCAAATTTACTCAGTTAGCCAGATATGCCCCTCATATTGTAGCAAATAGTAGATCTAAGATGAGTAAGTTTGTGTTTGGTATGTCTAGAAGTGTGGTCAAGAAGTTTAGGACCGCAATACTAATTAAAGAGATAAACATATCCAGACTCATGGTCCATGCTCAGCAGATAGAGAAGGCTAATAATAAAAAGAAGGAGAGGGAGGACAAGAGAGATAGAACATGTAGTTTTAACTTCACCCAGCCTAAGTCAGATGGTGGTAATCATTCTCAGTTCCACCTAAAATCTTTAGTCCCAGCTCCATCCCCATCCAGTGCTCTAGTGTCAAAATTAAGGGACGACAATAGAGATAGGGCATTAGGCCCTAAACCCCAGGGTAGTGTTAGCAGTGCTTGAATAAATCCTCTTTGCCAGAAATATGGTAGAAACTATTAGGAAGAGTGTAGAGTTAAAATTTGAGTGTGCATCGGGTATAGCAAACCATGCCATAGGATTCGGGAGTGTTGGGTAGTTGCTTAGAAAGGTAGGGAGTTGCGCCAACAGGGCCAGTCCCATCAATCGTCAGTTCTAGCCGGTTGCACAACTTAATCGGGTACTTCTTCCTGTGCTACCAGCAGGCAACGCCCAAACAAACTCTATGCACTTCAGTCCTGATAGGATTAGGAAAGTTCTCCTGATGTGGTCATTGGTACGTTACAAGTTTATCATTTACATGTTTATGCTTTGCTAGATCCAGGAGCTTCTTTGTCCTTTGTAGCTTCATATATAGCTATTGACTTCGGAGTCAGTCTCAAAATCCTAGCAGAGCCTTTTTTAGTCTCTACCTCAGTGGGTAAATCTATTATGGCCCGACGGGTATATAGGAACAGTCCAATTATGGTATCTTAGAAAATCACTTTAGCAGATTTAAAAGAATTAGAGATGACAAATTTTGATGTCATTCTCGGCATGGATTGGCTTCACTCATGCTATGCCTCAGTTGACTGAAGAAATAGAATTTTCCAATTTTAGTTTCCAAATGTGCCCATCCTAGAGTAGAAGGGTAGTACTTCAGCATTTAGGGGTCAGTTTGTTTCCTACCTTAGGGAAAGTAAAATGATATGTAAGGGATGTGTCTACCATCTCGTTTAAGTCCAAGACTCTAGTTCAGAAACCCCTACTCTCGAGTCAGTATCAGTAGCATGTGAGTTCCCAGATGTGTTTCCCGAAGTTCTTCTTGGAGTTCCTCCCGAGCGGGAAATTTACTTCGGAATTGACCTTCTTCCAGATATATAGCACATTTCTATTCCGCCATATAGAATGGCTCCAGTAGAACTTAGAGAATTAAAAAATAGTTGAAGGATCTCTTAGATAAAGGATTCATCAGACCCAGCGTATTCCCTTGGGGTGCACTAGTTCTATTCATGCATAAGAAAGATGATTTTCTCAAAATATGTATAGACTACTGTCAGCTAAATAAAGTCATGGTCAAAAACTAGTATCCACTTCCCAAAATTGATGAATTGTTTGACCAACTTCAGGGTGCTAGTTACATTTGTAAGATAGACCTCAGATTAGGCTATCATCAGCTCAGAGTTAGAAAATATGACATCCCAAAAATAGCCTTCAAAACTCAGTATGGTCACTTTATATTCTTAATCATTTCATTTGGTTTTACCAATGCCCTAGTAGCTTTCATGTACTTGATGAATCATGTATTTAAACAGTACTTGGACATGTTCATCATAGTCTTTATTGTTGACATCCTTGTCTAATATCGAAATGAACATGATCATGCAAAACATTTCAGAATAGTGTTATAGACTCTCAGAAACCATCAGCTATTTCCCAAATCCAGTAAGTGCATATTTTGGCTAAGGTCAGTAGCTTTCCTCGACCATATAGTTTCCGGTGATGGCATTAGAGTTGATCCCCAAAAGACCAAAGTAGTGAGAAACTGGCTAAAACCCATCTCTCCATCAGATATTAAAAGTTTCTTGGGCTTAGCCGGATATTACCGATGATTTGTTGAGGGATTTTCATCTATTACATCTTATATATCCCGATTGGCTCAGAAAATGGTCAAATTCTAGTCGTCAGATTCTTGTGAGAAGAGTTTTTTGTAGTTGAAGACTCGACTCACTACAACCCCAATTTTGACTTTACCAGATGGTTCAGATGGATTTGTAGTATATTGTGATGCTTTTAGAGTTGGTTTGGGTTATGTTTTGATGCAGAGAGGTAAGGTCATATCCTATGCCTCTATATAACTTAAGCCCCACGAAAAGAACTACCCACTTATGATCTTGGGTTAGCAGCAGTAGTGTTTGCCTTAAAGATTTGGAGGCATTATTTGTATGGAGTGCATGTGGATATGTTCACTGACCATAAGAGCCTGCAGTATGTATTTTCTCAGAAAGATATAAACCCCCATCAGAGAAGGTGGTTGGAGTTGTTAAAAGACTATGACATGAGTATCCTGTATCACCCGAGTAAGGCCAATGTAGTGGCTGATGTCTATGGGTAGTGTTGCTCACATGGAATATGATAAGAAGAAGTTAGATAAGGAAGTTCATCAGCTTACCCGACTAGGTGTCCGCTTAGTTGATTCAGCAGAAGGTAGTATATAGGTGCAGAGTAGTTCAGAGTCATCTCTGGTTTTTGAGGTGAAGAAAAGTAGGATAGGGATCCCAGTCTAGCTAAATTAAAAGAATCGGTCAGATATCAGAAGGTTGAGGTTTTCTCCCAAGGGGGAGATGGTGTGTTGCATTTCCAGGGTCAGCTATGTGTGCCAGGTATTGACGACTTGAGGGAGCAGATTCTTGCAGAAGTGCATGGTGTGCGCTACTCAATTCATTAGGGGCCACTAAGATCTACCGCAACTTGTAGGAAGCCTATTAGTGGAGTGGGATAAAGAGAGATATTACAGAGTTTATGGCTAAGTGATCAACATGTTAGTAGTTTAAGATTGAGCATTAAAAGACTAGTGGGTCCATGCAGGAGTTCAGTATTCCCACATAGAAATGGAAAGAAGTAAACATGGATTTTGTGATGAGTTTCCCTGTACTCGTTGGTAGCGTGATTCAGTTTGGGTCATTGTAGACAGAATAACCAAATCAGCTCATTTCTTACCAGTCCATACCTCTTATTCAGCCGAGGATTATGCCAAGCTCTATATTAGAGAGTTGGTTAGATTACATAGAGTTCCATTATCCATCATTTCAAATAGAGGTACGCTGTTCACATCTCATTTCTGGAAAGCCTTCCAAAAGGGTCTTGGTACCCAAGTTCACCTCAGTACAACCTTTCACCCTCAGAAAGATGGTTAAGTAGAAAGGACCATCTAGACTCTAGAAGATATGTTAAGGGCGTGTGCCATTGACTTTAAAGGTAGTTGGGATGACTATTTGCCACTGATTGAGTTTGCATATAATAACAGTTACAATTCCAGCATTTATATGGCATCATTTGAGATACTCTATGAGAGGAGAGGTAGATCTCTCATTGGTTGGTTTGAAGTGGGTAAGGCCATAGTGGTAGGGCCTGACTTAGTATTTGATACCTTAGAAAAATTTTAGTTGATCAGGGAGAGGCTTAAGATAGCTCAGAGGTGACAAAAATCATATGCGGATGTACGGAAAAAAAATCTCGAGCTCGAGATTGGTGATTATGTATATTTGAAGATCTCTCTTATGGAAGGAGTGAAGGGGTTTGGCAAGACGGGGAAGATCAGTCCCCGATATGTTGATCCTTACCGAATTCTCAACAGTTTCAAAAAGGTATCTTACAAGCTTGAGTTGCCTTCAGACTTAGCTTCAGTGCACCCAGTGTTTCATGTGTCCTTGCTAAAGAAATGCATATGTGACCCAGCAATTGTAGTCCCTATAAAGGGCATAGATGTTCAGAACAGTCTCTTTTATAAAAAGGTTCCAGTTGAAATCCTCGATTATCAGATTTACAGACTGAGGAATAAAGAAGTCCCTCTAGTCAAAGTTCTTTGGCAGAATCAGTCTGTTGAAGGAGCTACTTGGGAAGCAGAAGCAGATATGCAGACCAAGTATGCTCACCTTTTTTTTGAAAATTCATACTCAGCTAAAGCTGATAGTTTTCCTTAAATTTACTCAGTTTCATGTTCAGATATAGTTACCAACTTGGTATCAAGTAACGTTACATACCCAGTCATGTATTCATAAATCAGTTCAGTCATGTACTCATACATTAGCTATGTATGTTAAGTATACAAACTTAGTTTATTAGTAATATCCGTTACAAAATCATGCATCAGTTATGCATGTTCAATATGATAACTCAGTATATCAGTAGTTTGAGCCATGAAATCATGCTTCAGTTGTGTATGTCCAGTATGTACTTTCAGTCTATCAATTCTCCTTAGTCTATCTTATTCAAGGAAGAATATTCCTAAAGGGGAGATATTATAAGACCCCACAAAATCCTAAGCATGATTCAGTCCTTTAAAGCTTGTTAAGGGGTCCCCGACTTAGAAAAATTTAGCTAAGTATTCATGGTTAGAGTTATTTTAGCCTACATAGTTGGCGATTTTATTTCGTGACCCTTACCATTAAATATCGATCATTAAGTTGCTTCATGATCAGGAATATTAGTAGGTGTTCTCGAACGAGTTTTGGATTTTTCAAACATCGTTTGAGGCATGTTTGGGAGTCCAAACCAGTGTATTGATGTAATCTCAATGCATCGCATTTCCTGTCGCATCGATGAATATTTCCCCCAGCTTTAAGTGTAATTTCTAGTGAACTAAAGTGGACTCGACGCAGCACGTCAGCCATAGCGTCGACCCCTTCAACACAATGCGTCGATTTGTGCGTCACTATGTCAATTTTAGGTCATTAAGATTCCGTGACCTCAAGGGTATTTAGGTCTTTTTCCCATGACTATTCATCCCTAAAAACTCGAAATTCAGCTCCCCTTAATCAGATTACACTTATTCTCTCTCAAATTACTCAAGAACAAACCCTAGGAATTTCCATTCAAGATTCAAATCTCAAGAATTTCACCATCAATCTTCAAGAATTCAAGCATTAAGGTATGTGAAGTGTTCATTCAAGGGTTTCTTCCAACCTTGGAGTCTAAGCAACTCTTTTAAAATTTCAAGTAGATTGATTTGATGAATTTCATGATTAAATTTGATTATGGTCATGATTATGATGTTAGTTGGGGTTAGAATCCATAAATAATTTTCAAGTTCATGTGAAATAAATGGCATGTGTGGGTTGTTGTATGGTTTCATGTTAAAAACCCCTTTGAATTGTGAGTTGGGGTTATAATTATGATTCTTGCATATTCTATTATAGTTATGTGCTTAAATTATGCTCTTCAAGTGATTGATGAATTGTTCATGTGGGTTGAGTAGTGTAAGCATATCATGATAGTATGTATATAAGTTCATGCCATGCAAGTGCTTGTCAAAATGCCTCAATGAATGATTTGTGATCAAGAAATTTGTTATCATGTTTCAAGATTGTGCTATGTCTTATAAGTTATGCTATCGAGTCCTGGGGATATTCAATATCTGATAAATTAGCTGTTTACCTAGAGCTATAGTAGTTACAGAACAATCTCAGTAGTGTCATGAATAGTAGTATTCAGTAATCACTCACAGTTTTAGTTCAGAACTCAGTGAACTCAGTCAGTTAACAGAACTCAGTAGTATTTCATTAGTTAGCGGAACCCAATGAACTTATTTCAATTTAGTTAGACAGTACAATCAGTAATAGCTAAATCAAATATAGTGTAGTTTAAGAATCAGTTCAGTGTCTATTCAGCTGGGAGTAGGATTCAGCACCGAGCGAGAGTAGGGATAGAACTTTCCCGCCAAGTAGGCAGAGTCGTTAGTAAAAATCCATGTACTCTAGAATTGTATAGCCAGTGCAGGATGAGGAGTCACCCATCAGACTAGGCTTGATTACCTCTCAGGGGTCACCTGTTAGATTAAGCTTGGCTCTACGCAGGTGTCATCCATCAGTTAGGCTTGGCATCCTAGTCTTTCTAGTGTTAGTACCCATGGCATGTATTAGCACCCTTCCAACTGGGGTCACAGGTTGAGCCCCATCAGTTCAGATTTGGGGCATGTTGGTTAGATGATTACCTCCTACAGTTTTAGTTTCAATCTCAGTATAAAACTCAGTTCAGTTCTACAGAATTAGGACTGTCAAATATAGTCACCCAGCTCAGTATAGAAATTAGATCAGTTCTATAGATTTATGATTGTCAGATACAGTCACTCAGATCAGTATAGAACTCAGATCAGTTCTACAGAATTAGGACTGTCAGATACAGTAACTTAGTTATCAATTATACAGTATCAGTAACTTAGATAACAGTGAATCAGTAATCCAAAACTCAATATCCAGTGTTATCATGACCTTAGTTACAGTTTATGTATTCATGCATGTACTCTCATTCAATTATGTTCATGTACTCATCCTACCTCACTTAGCATACCAATACATTCAAAGTACTGATGCATACTTTTCTTTTGCTCTATGATATCTTATATCATAGGTTCAGATGCAGGGGCTCCTGACCGCACTTAGTAGCCCAGCCTATCAGCAGCAGACTTAGTGGTGAGTCCTCATAGTTTGAGGATAGAGTATTATTTTAGTATTTTAGTACAGTTTCCAGTAGTTGAATTTAGTTGGGGGATTGTCCCATCAACTCCATAATTCAGAAAGTTAGATGCTTTTAGACTGGAGTTTTTCAGACAGTTGTTTCAGTATTCAACATTGATTTTTCTTTCCAGTTATGAACCTTATGGAATTTTTAGCCTAAATTCCACATTTATTCTAGTTATATTGTTATTAGAATGTTATTGTTATTCAGTGATCACAGCAGGTACAAGTTATGGGTTAGGTGGTGGTCCTTCGGGGTCGCTAGCACCGTGTAGCATCTAAGGTGTAGACTTGGGGTGTTATAGATATTCCACTCAAATTCTTGATTTAAGTTCCCAAGGTCCATTTGAGTTATTTCCCCTCAACCTAATTCTTTCTTAATATGATTTGGGACTTTCAAAAGGGCATTATTTGCCCCTTTCACTCCAAATGACTCTCAAGAAATCGTCCTCTTTTCCTAAGAACAAAACCTAAGCTCTTTCTCGAGAAATCAAGAGATCAAGCTTCTAAGTTCAAGAAAATCTCAATAATCCTTAAGAAACTAGCTATTAAGGTACGTGGGGTGTTTATCCATGGGTCTATTTCACCCGTGGAGTCCAAAAACCTCTTCTTTTATAATAATATGGGTTCTTGATTTATTATGAAGTTGCATATGTGTAAGATGAGTTTAATTCATATTTTTTCTTAGTAGTTTGACTAAGTTTATGTCTTAGTATGATTTCATGGAAATTTAGGTTATCTTATGCCTCAAGTTTCAATTTTCCATATTGTATTCGATCAAATTTCATGTCATTTTATCGAATTATGAATTTAGCCATGACATCATGCTACTTTCTCATGTTTTAAGACATCCCCATATTCAACCCCATACTTTTCACTTAATTGGTGGGGTGTTTATGTTTTGGGTTTTTGAATCATGACCTCATACTAAAGTTTTAAGGTTTAATATTATATTTTACGATCATTCAGTACTGGCCGGTTATAAACACCTGATACCTACATTTTTCTTACATTTTAGATCTCTCAAGTAATGATTTTAGTTAAATCATGAATATTACTATTTACTTAGTTGCTATGATCATGATGAGTAAGGTCAGTTGTTGTTCAGTTGAGTTTAGTTCAGTTCAGTATCAGTGTCAATTCAGTTGGGAGTAGGATTTAAAATCAAGTGAATGTAGGGATGGCGGCTCTCCCATCAGTTTAGCCAGAGTCGTTAGTCGCAGTCCCTAAGTTCTAGAACTACATAGCCAGCGTATGATATGAGGGATCACCCATCAGTTTAGGCTTGACTTTCTCTCAGGGGTCACCCATCAATTTAGGCTTGACACCTTAGTTCCACAATAGATTAGTTAATCCATCAGCTAGTGTTAGTACCCGTGGCACAGTACTGACACCTTTCTAATTGGGGTTATAGGTTGGACCCCAATTAGCTCAGATTAGAGCATGTCGGTTACATGATACCTCCCATAATTTTAGTCAGTATTTAGTATGTCTTAACACAGGTTTGTTTGATCAAAGCATACATATTTGAAGTTATTCAGTTAGACAGAATTCAGTCTTTCAGATTTCAAATTATCTTAGAAACTTGTTTATGCTTGGTCTTACATTCTCATACATTACATGTTCATGCATTCATGCTCAGTTATCTCACGCATTTCAATCAGTCCTCGTCTCATATACCAGTATATTTAAAGTACTAACCGTATACTTTTCTTTGCTCTATGTTGTCTTATAACATAGGTTTGGACGTTCAGTTTTTCGACGTTTCTTAGACAACTCAGCGTTACTCAACAGCTGTAGTGGTGAGTCTTTATCCAGTGGGTACTTGATATGTTTATCTCAGTTATTTTAGTATTTTCCTATGTTCAATCAATTAGAGTTAGTTGGGGGTTTGTACCATCAACTCCTCATAATGTTTAAAGGACTTCAGATAATCAGTTAGACAGTCAGTCATTTCTTTCACTGTTATCAGTGCTTCTGACAGATAATTTAGTTTTCAGTATTTTTATTAGATGTTTCAGACATGTTGTTGGCACGTATTTTTATATTTATATTTATAGTACCTTATCAATTATCTTTCGTTCATGTGTTATATTTCGTTTTACTTAGTGGTCACAGTAGGTACCAACTCATGGGTTAGTTTGTAGTCACTTGTGGCCGTAAACACCATTGTCGTAACTAAGGGATAGCCTCAGGTTATGACACAATACATCAAATTCCAGGTCTCAAAATAGTGTAGTCGAGAGGCCTATTTACTTGACATGTACAAAGTATGGCAGGACCCATCTTGGTGAGTATTCAATGGGCAAAAAGGGTTGCTATATTTGTGGCAAATTGGGCAACAGAATCAAAGAGTGTCCTTATGCTAAGTAGGGAAGTAGAAATGTTCATCCACAAAATCATGTTACTAATGTACCAACTCAGCAGGGTCTCCCAATCTCTCCACAGGGCTTATCATCTAATACTGGTAGCGGTCAATTCCAGAATTATGCTTTACCATCTCGTTAGGATCAGGAGAGCTCACTAGATATTATTACTGGTATGCTTCGCGCCTTTCACCTTGATGTTTATGTACTATTGGACTCGGGATCAAATCTCTCTTATGTAACTCCATTGTTTGCCGTAAATTTTGGGGTAGGTCCTGAAAATATTTCTAAACCCTTCTTAGTTTCTTCCCTAATGGGTGAGTCAGTTGTTGCAAGATGAGTATATAAGGAGTGTCCTATCACTATTCTCCATAAAGTCACACTAGTATACCTAATAGAGTTAGATATGGTAGATTTTGATGTCATCTTGGGCATAGATTGGCTCCATTCATGCTATGCATTAATAGATTGACGCACTCGTGTGGTGAATTTTAAGTTTTTTAATAAAGTAGTTTTTGAGTAGGAGGGTAGTTCTGTGTCTCCCAAAGGTTGTTTCATCTCTTATCTTAAGGCCAGAAAGTTAATATCAAAAGGATGTATCTATCATTTAGTTTGAGTCAAAGATACTAAATCTAAAGGCCCAAATAGTTCAATCAGTCCATGTATCCAATGAGTTTTCTGAGGTTTTCCCGAAAATCTGCTATGAGTACCTCCAGATAGAGAAATAAAATTTGGTATTGATCTTCTTTCTGATGCTCAACCCATATCTATCCCTTCATATCATATGGATCTGGATGAACTTAAAGAGTTAAAGGAGAAACTTAAGGACCTCTTAGATAAAGGTTTCATAAGATCCAGTGTCTTTTCAGGGGGCGCTTCAGTCCTCTTCTTGTGCAAGAAAGATGGTACTCTCAGAATACGTATAGACTATAGACAGTTAAACAAGGTTACCATTAAGAACAAGTATCCCATTCCTAGAATTGATGATTTATTCGATCAACTTCAGGTTCCCGGTTGTTCTCTAAGATTGACCTTAGGTCGGGATACCATCAATTAAAAGTTAGGGAGCAAGACATTCTGAAAATAGCTTTTCATATGAGGTATGGCCATTTTGAGTTTATGGTTATGTCATTTGGACAGATAAATGCTTCTACAGTTTTCATGGATTTAATGAACCGAGTCTTCTAGCAGTACTTTGATATATTTGTTATCGTCTTTACAGATGACATATTGGTGTATTTCAGGAGTGAGGAGGAGCATCCAGACCATTTAAGAATAGTATTGCAGACCCTTAAGGGCCGTCAATTATATGCAAAGTTTGGTAAATATGAATTTTGGTGGGAATCTGTTATCTTTTTAGGGCATGTCATTTCAGGGGTTGGTATTCATGTATCTCCTTAGAAGACTAATGCAGTAAAGCACTGGCCTAGACCCATCACTTTATCTAATATCTAGATCTTTTTAGGTTTGGCTAGATATTATAGAAGATTTTTTGAAGGGTTCTCCTCTATAGATGCACCATTGACTAAACTGACCTAAGTAAAAGTGAAGTTTATATGGTTGGATAGGTGTGAGAAGATTTTCCAAGAGTTGAAAGATAGATTGACTTCGGCACCACTATTAGCCTTACTAGAAGGGTTAGGAGGATTCATAGTGTATTATCATGCTTTTAGAGTTGGGTTAGGGTGTGTGTTGATGCAAAATGGGAAAGTGATAGCCTATGCCTCTATGCATCTTAAGGGTCACAAAAAGAATTACCCAACTCACAACTTGGAGTTAGCCGCTATGGTTTTTGCCTTAAAAATTTAGAGGCACTACCTTTATGGTGTGCATGTTGATGTTTTCATTAACCATAAGAGTCTTCAGTAAGTATTTTTACAAAGGGAGCTGAATCTTCATTAAAGAAGGTGGTTGGAGTCGTTAAAAGATTATGACATGAATGTGCTCTATTATTTGGGTAAGGCCAATGTAGAGGTAGACACACTAAGTAGGCTATCTATGGGTAGTGTATCTCATATGAAGAAGGAAGAACATGAGTTGGCTAAAAAGGTGCATAGGTTGGCTCATTTGAGAGTATGTTTTCTCGATGCTGATGATGGGGAATAGTAGTTTAGAACAGTTTGGAATCATTTTTTATAGTGGAAATAAAGGAGAAACAACATAATGATCCCATACTTAGCCAAATGTTGGAGGCAGTTCAGAAACAGAACATTGAAGTTTTCTCCCAAGGGGGGAGATAGTGTACTTCGCTATAAAGGTAGATTGTGTTCCAAATGTAGATGGGTTGAGGGAAATGATACTAGCTGAGGCTCATGTTTTGAGGTATTCGATTCATCCTAGTGCTACTAAGATGTATTGCGAATTACAAGAAATTTATTGGTGGAATGGTATTAGGAGAGACATAGCTGAGTTTGTTACCAAGTGCCCCAATTATTAGCAAGTTAAGGTTGAACACCAAAGACTGGGTGGTACGCTGCATGAGATTAGTATCCCTACTTGTAATTTGGAATTAGTGAATATGTATTTCATTATAGGGGTGCCTGTTACAAGACGTTAACATGATTCAATTTGGGTTATAGTAGATCGAATGACTAAGTCAGCCTATATCCTACCTATTAAGACTTTAGATACCACGGAGGATTATGCCAGAATATATGTCTTCGAGTTAGTAAAACTTTATGGGATACCTTTATCCATTATTTTAGATAGAGGCACATATTTTATTTCACAATTTTGGAAGTCTTTTCAGAAGGGCCTTGGTACAAAGGTTAAGCTTAGTATTGCATTTCATCTGCAGACTAATGGTTAGGCTGAACATACAATTTAGACACTAGAGAATTTGTTGAGGGTGTGTGTTTTAGACTTTAAATAAAGTTGGGATGACCATCTTCCTATGATTGAGTTCACTTACGATAATAGTTATCATGCCAACATTCAGATGTCTCCATTTGAAGTATTGTATAGGCATAGGTGCAGGTCACCTATAGTATGGTTTGAGGTTGGTGAAATAACCTTAATTAGTTTAGATTCTATCTTAGAAGCTATGGAATAGGTTCAGTTGATTCGTGAGAGATTAAGAACTACTCAATGCCATTAAAAATTGTATGTTGATATAAGGAAGAGAGAGCTTAAGTTTGAAGTAGGAGATTGGGTATTGTTGAAGGTGTAGGTTATGAAGGGAATAATAAGAGTTGGAAATAAAGGGAAGTTGAGTTCGTAATTTATTGGTCTCTATGAGATAGTGAAGCGTGTAGGAGATATTGCTTATGAATTAAGTCTTTCGACAGAGTTAGCTGCAGTTCACCTAGTGTTCTATCCCTCAATGCTTAAGAAGTGTATAGGAAATCCATCCTTAGTATTCCTCCAAGAGAGCATTGGGGTCAAAGATAACTTGACGTATGAAGAAATTCTAGTTGAGATACTTGATAGGCAGGTCTGAAGGCTAAGAAATAAGGAAGTAGCATTGGTAAAAGTTCTTTGGAGAAACCAAGCGGTTGAATGGGCCACTTGGGAAGCGTAAGCAAACATGATGACAAAGTATTTCCATCTATTTTCTTCCAGTTCAGTTCCTACCTAAGATAAAGTTTAATTTCTAGCAAGTTCTTTCCCTTAAAGTCCGTTTAAGTGCTCTTATTTTGTATTTTATGTTGTGGGAAACTGAATCCTTATGATAGTGGTACACTTGGTTGTAAATATCAATGTGGAGGTGTTGATTCTTGTCCAAATCCTAATCCTAGATGAATCACATTCGAGGTGAATGGTTTCAATAGGGAGATATTGTAATTCCTCATGTATAGAAGTTTCTGTACATCATACAACTTCTCCCTTGAATCATGCATACATTATACGAGTAGTATGTTATAGTCATATGCAAAGTAGTGTGGCATGGTGGACATTCTGTTATAGGTGGGAATAGAACCCTATAAGTTATCAAGTAGGATATGAGTCTTATGGAGGTAAGTCATTAGTCCATCAGTGTACCCTCCTAGATTTTACCAAGCTTACTAGTTGAAGGGAATAGTCGTACCCTTCCATACGAGTCATATGGTGGACTCTTAAGAACTGACGATCAATTTCTGTAGAGTTTTGCTAAGGTCTTATTGGTCTTTTCCTTTCTTATAACTTCCACCCACGACCTATAACCCTCAAAGAGGCTTTATTTTCCCTTATTTCCAATTGACTAACAACACTTTCCTCCTCCCATATTCAAGAACATCAAGATTAGGACTCCTCACCCAAAATTCATCCTTCAAGTCTCAAGGTTCAAACTCTCACAAGTCAAGAAAATTCAGATATGTAGAGTTCATGAACAAGGATATTCTTTCATCCTTATGCCTAAAGTTCATGGCTTTAAGATTGAATTTATTTGTTTTTAAAGGGTTCATACCCAACTAGCCATACTCTTAAATTATGAAACTACATGAGAATGAAAGCTTTAAGTGCATCAAGAATTGCATATATTCATGTTTTGACTTATAAGATTCATATTGTGATTTTTAATTTCATTATCTTGATTGGGATTGTTGAAAGATTTCAAGGTGACTATTGAGCATAAAGTTTTGTTATGAGTTTCTATGAACTAAAGCATGAATTCAAAGTTCTAAGTACAAGTATTGAGTTTACAAGAAGATTATGCTCTTAAACTTCATCGATAAGTTTTATGACATAATTTAAAGCACAAATTGATCTTTTGATCCTAATATCCACAATTGTTCATCCTGATTATAATTTAAAGAAACAGAAGCATAACTGATTTTTAGTATATAAACCCTTATGCTATTTTAAGGTGAATTTCTTAAAGTATGAGTACACACTGCATACTGAGGTCCCCACTCTCGATACACAGCCGATCAAGTGTCTGCTTTTTCAAAGATTCTTTTTTGGGGTTCACATGTGTTAATATATCCCCTTTTTAACACAAAAAATATGTTGATCTATGCCAGAATTCTGTAATAACCTTTGTGCTTAGCCTTGTAATTCTGGGCTCTATTTTCTTGCTGGTACTGGGATGTGAGAGAGAAAAATCTAGTACATATCCAACAACTTCCTGAGCACTGCTATGCACTCACAGTGAAACATCCTTTGATGGTTGCTGGCACGGACGATAGAAATCTTATAGTTTTCAATTTGCAGAATCCCCAGGTATTACTTATCATGATTTATGGAATTATTCAAGTCATGGAATATATTTTAGCAGTTAGATTTCAGACCTGCGAGCTGTTCGACAGTATATTCCAGAGTGGGCTTCCAAAGGTTAGTCCCAACATTTTTTATCTACAACAACATAATAATAGGTTTGTTTCAATATAATATAAGTCAACTTACTTTCTTTGTTTAATTTTGAATTGCATAAATTTTTTTTGATTTTAAACTTATAAGAAACTTTGTGATTTCAATATAAGCACCTGTGTTACTTTGAATTACTATTATGGTGTGCAAGTATGCTAAAATATAATTGGCTTTACCAGATTACTGGAGATTTTCTATAACTAGTTCCAAGTAAAAGAAGAACTGAGTTTGACTGCATATTAAAAATGATGCCTGCTTCTGAGCTTTTAGTTTCAGTAATCCCTTTGACTAGAACTGATAAAAGTGCCTAGAGCACATGTTGCTGTCATATGTATTTGTGATCTTGAAGCGACTACCTTATTCAGAAGGGACTACCTTATTCAGTTTCTGCTCTTCTCTTGTTCTGCCTTAAATATATTCTTTAAAAGTTGATTATTCTTATATATTGGATGATCTTCATAGAACGAGTATGTGCAATCAGACCAGCAAGTATTCCTCTCAGATTATGTACTTTTCCTTATTGAAGATTGTTTTTGTTTATAGTTAATAATTTACAGAAACCAAAAATTGTATACTACTAAAAGTATTAGTATGTTTTGTTAGCATGTTTTCTCAAAAATAAAATAAGAAACATTGTTCATTGATGGTTATTGTCTGAAATTACAATACTCGGCCTATTTTATATATTCTTGAACTTGCAGATCAGAATTGAACAATCATGAATCATGAAGGGTGTACAAAGAATCACTAGAAAGTTAAGAGCTTTCTTTTAGCTGGATCACTAGCAGCACTACGAAAAAAACAGATTCTAGAATAGAAGAAAAAGAAAAAGAAGAATACAAACCATGTAAATGCAAAGGAAAATGACCATAAGCAAAAGGAGAAGTCAAACAACGTTCTAGTTAGATCCCAAGTACAAGAACAAGTGCAACAGGTAATTCAGGATCCTATATTATCTGTACCAGTAGTAGAGGAGCAAGTGTACCAAAATTTATCAAATTACACCACTCGTGCAGCACAACCATCACTCGAACAGGTGCAGCAAGATCAGTCACAAGTTCCTACTTTTGAATAAAATGAACAATCTGGAGAAGGCAAGAATACATAATTTTTAGTTCATACTATTTCAAAATAAATTTTACAATCCAGTAACTTTGTTGTTCATATTATTGTAGGCCTTTCAATTAACAAAAGAAAAAGAGGTGCCACACAAATGACAACAATACATGGATGAACTGAGCATCAACTAATAGTGCTAAATGAGTTGAATCAGCCTACTTGTCCTACTAAAGCAGTGGTCACCAAGTTTAGCAGTTTTCTTGGCACTTTGGTAAGAAATGGGATATTTTGTCCTCTTAATCTTAATTGGACAAAGTTGAAGACACATGATGCTATGTGGAGCTATATCCAGGTTCAAATTTATCACTATTCTAATTTCTAGTTCAAATGATTTCATAGTTATTGCATTAACCAAATTGCACCAAATTAAAAGAGAAATATGACATTCCCAAAAATGGAAAAAATGGGCTATGAATGCAATTGATTCTGCTTTTAGAGGGTACAAGTTTAGGTTTAATAAAGACCAGTATTATGCGTACCCCAATGATGAAATTTGAATGACAAATAGGCCTAAAACTGTTCCAGAACATGTATTTGCGGATTTGCTTCAGTATTGGAACTCCAAAGAAGCTAAGGTATGATATGAATATGTACAATTATTACTTTGTTCCATAATCACTACTTCAATTTGTTTTTTAAAAGTGATCTATACCAATTATCGTGCAGGATAAGTCTGATGCTAACAAACAGAATCGAAAAATATGGAAGTATACTCACACTGTTGGCAAAACAAGTTTTGCTCTAATCCGCGAGGTTTGGTGTTCTCTTATATTTGTTATTATGAACTTGTTGACTTAAAATTTTTTTAATATTGACTTGCGAGTAACTAGGAAAAAAAGAGGAAAAATTTTGGTGCTGTGTCAAACAAGGAATTCTTTGTGGATACTAGAAAAAGGAAATCTGGATGAGTGTACAAGGATTCATCTGAAGATATTACAAATAAAATAGTATGAAATTTTCTGATTCAAAATTGATCAAGATTATTTGTTGGTTATTAAATATTGAATCTACTCAATTACTTGATCATTTTGGAACTGACTTGTAGGTTGAAATAGAGAGAGTAGAAACTCAAAAAAATGAAGATGGTAGTCAATCAGTTGATGTATTTACAACAATTATGGATCCTGATCATCCAGGTCAAGTAAGACTATACGGATGCGGGATGACCAAGTCTCTTTCAAAATAAAAGCAAGTGATTCTAGACCCTCTTTAAATATTATTATGGACGAATCGGTGGAAAAGAGAATGGATGAACTGGAAGAGAGGATACAATAAAGAATGCAGGATCAAAGAGATGCCATTGAACAAGATGTTACAATAAATATCATTGCACAATTGCAATGTCAAAATCCAGGATTAACACTTGATCCTAATATGCTAATATTCAATGCTACTTCATCAAGGGAAGAGGCTTCTTTAAATCAAATCAATCGTCCATTTATTGGGAGTAACAATGAAGGTATGTCTTCTTTTCTTCTTCTTCTATCCATTTCTTTTTTTTTTTTTTTTTTAGCATGAGATTTGTCTATTCTGAAGGAAGATTGTTAAATGTTATTTTGTCCGTGAAATGCGTTGTGAAATATGGATGTGGAGTTAACATTTCTGGAGATAGGGGTATCCAATAATGTTACTTTCTTATTTCTTCCTTTTACGTTCTGAGGCATGGTTGCATCAATTATTGAGATGTTAAGTCTTATAGTTTTATCTTGTAGAATGATTCTACTTTCCCGTGTTGATTTGATGGTAGAGGATGGGTTTCTGCAATTTAAAACTGTGCAAAGTCATTGATCTCACTTAGGTGTAGAAGTGCCTTTAATCCAAAGCAAACAGATTATAAACAAAAATTACTTTATCTTAAAAGGATTATTAGCGTGTTTATTTATCTTATTTTCCTTTTTGGTTTCGGTTTGTTTCCAAGTCATTCTTTGAGAACTCGATAAAGTAAAAAGTAATTTCTGTACATAAACACACTGGTGTTTTATTTTGTTTGGGTAATTTTGGAAAAATACAATTGCAAGTCATCTTCATTAATGTGATTGCATCCAAAATGGTCCTTTGGTATTTACTGTATGGATCATAACTTGTTAAAGCAGTTAACAGATGGCAATAAAAGCCTGTGTTAGCCAAGAGATTCTGCTTGAACTGGACTAGACAGTCTAATGATGCGTCTTTCTAACAATTACTTGTACTATTATGCTCTAGCAAATAGTAACACTAAGCTCTCAAGATTTTAATGTTGTAATTTGTATGCTTTACTGTATGTTGTTCTCGGATAAATTTTATTCGTTAGCCATCTCTCAGATTTAAGTTATATATATTGGTAGTGGAAATAATATTTTTGCAAAAATATGGGGTAAGACTGCGTACAATAAATCTTTATGGTTCGGTCCTTTCTTACACCCTGCCATTGTAGGAGCCTTAGCACATAGGCTCTCGTTTTATACTTGGTAGTGTAAAAAATAAAGTCTATGCTCTAAAATTTGTGTAATTTACCTTGTTATACATAGCATGTTATTTATCATTTACTTCATCCGATCGGTACTTATATGATTTATCTGCAATTACTTTTTAAGTAATCTAAATGTGTAACTAATTTTTAATAAACTGAAGTACTATTATAACTTAACGGTATGCATCATTACAATGTTACCTACCTCTTTTTGATTCTTTGTTGTCCCCTCGCCGTTTACTTATGCATTCGTCCTATATATATTTCTTGTGTACTAGAGAGATCCGAAAAAAAATTATAAGAGATTTTAGTTAGATTATATTCTCTCTATTTATTTGTAAATTAGGTTGAACTATTTATCCCAACGAAATAAACCTGTATCTTTAGCATAAAATGTCTTTTTAGAGCCTAATCAACATGCACCAAACTTATTTGTAGTAAGTTACTGAGTGTTTGACAGGTGAATTAGATTCGTATTTGCTTAAATTTATCTTAAGTTTTAGAAAGGTATCACTGCAATAGAGTTGCTTATTCCCTATTGTCTTGGTTGTATTTTTTTAATTGAAAATTAAATATGTTGTCATTTAAGTACTAATTAAGATTATATTTTTCTCTCTTTATAGATGTTCAAAACGAAGGAGGACATGAAAAAAGTGATGAAGAAATTAACCTTACTTGAGAAAATTTTTGAATTACTGATAGGTATTTTAGTATCGATCTTTTTGATATTGAATTTTGTGAAACTTATCGCCACTCGAACTTGATACTTTAGGGGAAGACTAATGACCGTTTGACTTTAAAATTTTTCTTTTGGATTTAGATTACTAGTTTGTTGGATATTTTAATGTGAATTATTAATGAAAGATTTTGTTGTGATGTGTGTATATATAATTGTGTATTAATATAATTCTCTCTCTCTCTCTCTCTCTATATATCAATTGATACTTAAACTAGCTGTAATAATAGGTGCCAAAAAAATATTGCAAAAGATATGAAAATCATTGCAATGGGTGTCAAAAATCATTGCCATAGGTAGTGAAAAACCGTTGCAAAAGGTCAATAATTGTTGCAATAGGGTTATTGCAATGATTTTTTTTGTTGTTGCAATAGCATCTATTGCAACGATTCTTCACCGTTGCAGTAGAGTCTATTACAACATCTCTCAACTGTTGCAAAATAGTCTATTGCAACGGTTTCTAACACTTGCAATAGATTGTATTACAACGACGAAGAACCATTGCAATAGATAATATGAACCGTATCAATAGGAGTTGCAAAAATCGTTGCAATAGATAGACCTATTGCAATGGTTTTTGTAACCATTGCAAATATCATTGCGATAGTCCTATCCCAATGCCGACATATGCAACGCCTATAAAAATATTACGGTAGCTCTATGGCAATGGTTTTTATGCCTATCGTAACGATTTTTGAACCGTTGTCATAGGGGTAATTTCTGGTAGTGACATATGTATACTAGGAGTAGTATTTAGCACCAAGAAGGGAATATGGATGAACGTGTCCTAAATTCCTAGAAACTATGAGTCACCTTAGGTTAAACTTTTTTTCAATATGGATGAAGTATTGTGATCACTTAAGATTAAGGTTTTATTCTGATGGATAGGATAGAACAACTCTCCCTAATGTGGGTAAGACATTGGACTCCATGGTAGCTCACATGGTTTATGTTGGTTAGAAGAAACTCTCAAAAGAAAGAATAAAAAGTAAAGCTTCTAGAAACCAAGTGTTATGACTCCCAAAGTTATTCTTATGATTCATTACTCATGTTTATGATCTTGCAACATTTTTTTTTATTCAAGCTCAAGGTGAGTTCTTTATACTTAGCATGCCTTATTTGAAAGTTTATATGAATATTTAGTTATTGTTTTACTTATGCATTAACCCCCACATACTTGGTACTTTCCAGAGGTGCTGACCGACATATATGTCTATGTGCTACATTGTCCTATAATGTAGGTTTAAGTGCTCGTTTCTAGCAGCACGATTGATTACGGGCATCATAACCTATATCCTGACTTTTGGTGAGTCCTCATAGTTCGAGGACCCAACTTCTTAGATATCTGATTCATTGTTGAAAGTGTTTTAGTTATGTGATTTCTAGTTATATTTAGGTCAGCTGGAGTCTGTCCCAATGACTCTTTAGTCATTAGTAGAAGCTTGTTTGACTATTTATGTTTTAAGTTCAAAGTGTTGGTTTAAGACTTCCAAGTTAAAGACTCTCTTTAAGATATGAAATCCTTTACCTTCAGTTCCTATTTATGTTAGTTCACCTTTCATATGAATTTCAAGTTAAGTACGCTTTATGGGTTTGCTTGGGACTAGTCATAGTCTTGAGTACCGTGTGACGTCCAGGGGGTACTTTCGGAGCACTACCATTTTCTAAAGGACCGTGTGAATCAAGTTGCAATTATAGTCTCATGTATCTTTCCATTATAATTTGCATCAACAACATCACCAAATACGATGTCGACAGATGAATCGGCCAAACTTGTGAGAACCAGTGAGGTAGTATTACCAAGCAATCACTATTGTAATAGGTATTAAGACAAAATTACTAAGTAGAATAGGTGTTGCAAGAATAATATGATTAAAAAGTTTCTAGTCCAGTGTACGTACTTTGCACGTATATATCGTGTTAATTAATAATAATAAATATATTTAATATTCTATTTTCTTATCTGAGTGTTTAAGCATAAATACTATGCAACACAAAAAGAAAACCAATTGAGAATAATATCAAAAGATAATTATTTGAGTGCAGACCACTTGAAAATCTTGGAACACGAAAAAAGTTTTATTTCAAGGAAATCGTTACAAATATAGGAGACTTATGAACCACAGTCTCATGTCGCTAACTCAGCCAAAATTCAAACAAATTAAAAACCCATTAAAGTGAAGGAACCACACATGTAGACCCCCAAAAGTGAATATATATACTACCATAACATATGCAAGTGAAATCCACTTAAAAACTTCATTTTTACTCGTTTTCCAAAGCAGTTGAGATCAGTGATTATGTTTTGAACAACCTTCTTATTTTGCCCTTTTTCATCAGTCCCATGATCTAAAAACAATGTGTACCCAGACACCTCATTAAATCAATCATCCTAAAAATATTAATTCTTTACTTATTTAGTTGTATTGCACTATATTGTAATTGGATCTTGAAATTCATATATTTAATTTGAATTTGTTGTATGTTCCTTACCATATGTTTCATCACTATGTCGGTATTGAGACACGAGCAAAAAATTTTGCTTGTCGTCGGATCTGCTTCACTCAATATCTAGTAGAACTTAGATCCAATAAGTCCTTTGTATCCAGCAAGCCATAACATGCTTATTTCGTGATCAAGATTTCAACTCAAAAAGAAACACGGGAAACTATTAATAGTGGAGAATTCATAGAAACATGAGAAACAATTAATAGTGGAGAATCCATATAAATAAAGGCCAAAAGAATGATCATTATGAATATAATGCAACTAAACAATACGATAAGAACATTCATCTATCACACGTAAACTATAATTAAACATAATCAAGATATTAGAATAACACGTTTAAACCTAATATTTACACAAAAGTTTCTCAGAGCTCGACTAAACATTCATCTACCACCTTTAAACTACAAAGTAATATGATAATCTAGATATCAAAACCATATATTAAACCTAACCTTAACACAAACTTAAAGCGCAACCAAATATTCATATACAACTTGTATTATGCAGAAAAAACATAGTAATAGAACATAAACTACAACAAAGAAATATGATAATCGAGATATTAAAATAATATGATTAAGCATATCCTTTTATATTTTGACATAGAGAATGCTCTTGGCCTATGTCCATAGTTTCACTATATCCAAATAATATAAAGAGCATGAAAAATCATATATATCCAAATAAGATAAAAAACATGTGAAATTATCTGGTTTCACTATGTTCAAAAATTCATTGTACATTCCTACACATCGACCGCAAAAAAAATTAATTTTTAGTCACAAGTTAATTTATATAGAGGCAATATGATTTTTTTAATCACAAGTTAATTTATATAGAGGGAGTATTAATCTAAACCTAAACCTAATTGATATCAAGAATCCTAGATAAAGGAAAAAACAAAAGAATCTCAAACCCAAAAAAAGAAAGAAAAAGAATTCCAAACACACAACACTTTTTAAAACTATAAAAAAGAGTTCCAGATTTTAGTTAATAGTTAAATGTTCTTTGGTAATTGGAATTTTATAGAATAATTAATAATTAGATAAAAATGATGAAGAAATAATTTTCTCTAGTGTGGAGTCTTTTAATAAAGGAAAAAAAGTTCAAATAATTTTTTTAAGGCTTTTCACTCTTTTAATATAATATAGATAAGGACACTTTTATGACTTTATCTAGTGATTTTGGCTCATGAATTTAAACAATTTTTTTTATGTCTTGAAAAAATGGCACAAAATAATAACATAGAGGTAAATATGACACTAAATAGCCAAGTTGTATTTTTTTGGCAAATAATAGTATTTTTACACTTTTTGTATCAGTAAATAGCCTGTTTTTATATTTCAAATTGTCCTTGGATTTGTGCGTGGATTTATTTAAAGGAAAAAGGATATGGATTGACCATTTTTCAAAAAAATGGCCACAATTTGAAAAGGTGGACACCTTTAGCCATTCGGCTAAATTTATTTCCCTATTTTAGCCATTTGCCCAGTCAGCCACATGCAATTTCTATTCCCAGTTGATACACTTTTATACCATATTGATACACTTTTATTCTATATTTATACACTTTTTAAAAAAGAAAGAGGGATCCTAAACCCAATTAATACTCTTTTATACCATATTGATACACTTTTGTAACAAGATAGAAGGGAATCTTTGCATATGCAGTGTTCATATATCCAATTGATACTCTTTTATACTAGATTGATACACTTTATACCACATTGATACACTTTTATATTACATTGATACACTTTTAAAAAAAAGAAAGAGAGGATCATATACTCAATAGATACTCTTTTATACCACATTGATACACTTTATAACAAGATAGAAGGGGAATCTATGCATGCATATACAGTGTTCATATATTCATACAGTCTTTGCAAGCATATACAATAGCTATTTTTTATTAACCGCCCAGCTAAGACAAATAACAATTTTTAAAAAAATAGAAACGAAAAGTGTATTTTTACTCTATAATTTGATATCAACAAATTTTCTTTTGTTACACTTTTCTACCGTATAACCTACCTAAAAATTCTTACTCTGATTCGAAATCCTCTGTTTGATTTTGAGGTTTTTGTTGAAAATGATGGAAAAATCGAGTCCATCGAATGGAAAAGAAACCAAGAAAGTGGTGAAAGAGAATCCTTTATCTATTTAAGAATTTACTGAGAATCATTTATCATTAAAGAGAGTAGTTGTACAAATTGTTCTTGATTTCAAGTTGTAATCAAACTCTAAATCTGTTGGCCAAATCTCTACTGGAAGAAACACTTGATCGCAGAGTAAAACAGGTGTGAAGAGTAAGGATATTGAATCTAATCTAAAGAATAAATTGCTCAAATCGCATACAGGAAAAGGTGGTTCGGTGAGAGGTAAATTAGCTTTGAAATGAAAGTTGATGAACACATGAAGTGTATAGATATACTGCTGGGAAAAAATAAGGAAAAATTTGTACAGGTGTACTGCTGGGAAAAAATAAGGGAAAATTTGTATAGGTGTTTGATGGTGGTATTCTACCGAACTTTTGAGGTTCAAAAATAAAAATGATATATGGCTAATGACTATTTTGTGGGTATTTAATTGTGAGGGCTATTTTTATGGTATTATTTTAGCTTTAGATGCTTTTTTTTGTCCTTTCTCCTTTATTTAATCTCTTTTTTCCTTATTTTTTTTCTACAAACCGTATTTTGTTTATAACTTACTTCTTCTTTTCCATTTGTTTCATATATCCCCTTATATAAGAAATACACCCTAACAATAATTTTTGGATTTTTTTTCCTTCTCTTCCATTAGATATACATTACACCCATGATTCTCTCTTGTTTCTAATTTTTTTCATCTGTATCTCTCATTCTTCTCTCTTTTTAAGATTTTCACTATCTTTCTTGTTTCCCAATATGGATTTTCCATTAGAATTCATTAAACCCATGAATCCTTCTTTTAATTATTAATTTAAATCTCACAATAATTTTAAAGTCGATTCAATCTTTTACCCCCTCCCCCTTTAAAAAAAATAAAAAATAAAGAAAAACGACTTTGATTGGTATACATTGGTTGTCATTGATTTGTAGACATTAGTATACATTAATTTGTATACAATGGTATAAAATAAATTGGTATACATGGATTTGTACTAATCTAATAAATTGGTATATATTCTTTTGTATTCATCTAATAAGTTTGTATATATTTTTTTTGTATTCATCTAAAATTTCTATCTCTATAATTTTTCATTAGTAAACATTGATTCATATTCACCTAAAAATTATATACATTTATTTTCATTGTCATCTATTGATCTATTCACCTAATAAATTGACATATACTAGTATATGTTAGCCCATAAATATTTGTATAATATGAACAAATAATACAAAATAAGTATTGACATTCAATTTTGACCTCCCAGTACTCCTTCCTAGACAGTTGTTTTATCAAAATTATTAGTTTTGAATATTAATATATCTTTTTACGTATTATTTTAGTACTAGATAAATCTTGACATGTCACATTCATGATTTTGAAGTATACAATTTATTTTATTGTTTAATTTTGTATTTTTATATAGTATATATAATTTATTAGTTTAAATATAATTTTTTTTACATATTCTTTTAATTTATTAAATTATTTCTATACATATACATACTCATAATTTTCAAACACCTAGTCTGTTGTCATCGTTGTCGTCATTATCGTTATCATTGTCATTGTCGCTGCTGTCGTTGTTGTTGTCATCATTGTCATCATCGTTGTCTGTATCATCGTTGTTGTTTTTGTCAACGTTATTGTCGTTGTTGTCTTTATTGTCATTGTTGTCGTTTTTTTTATCGTCATTGTTGTCAAAATTATCATCGCCGTCGTCGTTATTATAGTTGTCGCTATTGTTGTTGTTATCATCATCGTCATCATTGTTGTTGTCGTTATCGTTATCATCGTCGTCATTATCATCGTTATTGTCATTGTCATTGTTGTCGTCATTGTTGTTTTTTTCATCGCTGTCATTTTTGTTGTTGTTGTCATTGTTTTCATCGTTGTCGTTATTTTTGTCATTGTTGTCGTTGTTGTTGTTCTTGTCGTTATTGTCATCATTATCGTCATTGTTGTTGTTGTTGTCGTTGTTGCTGTCATTATTGCCGTTGTTGTTTTTATCGTTGTTTTCATTGTTGTTGTCATCGTTGTTTTCATCGTTGTCGTAGTCGTTGTTGGTCGTTGTCGCTGTTGTTGTTGTCGTCGTCGTTGTGGTCGTTTTTGTTGTTGCATTGCTTAAAATTTGTACCTAATTTACTTCAAATTATTACCATTAATTTTACATAATTTTTTATGTAACATTAGTTTTACATACATAGTTTATTTTTAATGACGATTTTTGTGATGTTTTATTATTTTCTAATCATTATTATTGATACATTATTATATTCATTAAATAACAACCTAACACAACTCAATGTATCCAATTTGTTTAGTTTCTAGTCATTTATATTCAATTTCATATCAATTTTTACCCTAAATTAATTTTAATTTTACCCCAAATAGAAACCCAATTCAATAGACCCATAACCCGACTCATTTTCTTAATCTTTAGTCTTACCCGTCCATTATTTTGAGCCAACAGTGCAGACTAAATCTCCTCTTTCTTTTTATTTTTATACCCCTAAAACCTAAAAACCTAAAAACCTAATTATTCTTTCTCTTAATAAGCTGTCCCCTTCCTCTCTCTACCTTCCCTCTACTATCTATACTACCAACGACAATTCACACCAATTAATTCTCCGGTGAACTGCATCACTGGAAAACCCCACATCGACATCCCTCTCCCCACCACCTCCATGAACTACTAGCAAAGCACCACACCACCACCACTATCACTAATCAGCTAGAATCCATCATCGCCACACCACTCCATCTCTCCTATCCAACGAACTCCTTTATGGACATCCTCCCTCTTCTGTCTCTCTCCTTGTTGCTATTTCACATTCTATGTCTCTTTGGTATCATGTCTTTTCCAGAGTTGATTACCAATGAGGATTTGGCGAACCACTGTGAATATTGCCTGGGTTGATTTATTTATGATTTAAATTTCATCTTTCAGTTCTTTTGTTTGCGAATTACCCATACCACGTTCTTAGATTCAAAATCTGTGATATTTGACTTTGAGTTTTGATCTAATTAATTTAATTACGTATTTACTTACATTTCTACATTAATATATATGAAAATCCCCAATTTCTACCTAACTTTGGGCTAACCCGAATTTCGTAATTGAGGGTTGACTTGTGCAAATTCAGAATCTATCTTTTGATTTATTTGAGGACAGCTGAATCGATTTCATGGCTAATATGAATTTGGGTAACTTTATTATTTTTATATCATTGATAACTTGGGAGAATTATTTGCTCCAATCAATTTTTGATCGTTTTGTCTTGACTGATTTGTGAAAACGCATAGCGTCCTAATTGCTTGATACTTTGGCAAGCTTTTGATTTTTTTGATTAACTCCTATCTGTTTTTCTTCTTTAACTATTATGCTTTTGATTAAATATGGTAAGTGTCGATTGTATAGTGTTCTTATTTTGTTTAGTGTGCTCCTCTTTTAATTCAAAAAAGAAGAAGATATTTGTTTACTCGTTTATTTATGGAAAATTTCAATATTATGTTTGAAAAATTCTTACTTGTTTATTTGTGGTAACTCCAACACGATTACAGTAGTTAACTAATTCACCTCATTCATTTAAGAAAAATAATTCTCTTAATTGATTTGTAGAATATTCTTTTTTATTTTTATTTTGGTAATTATTTACAACTATTTGCTTATATAAAGAGCATCTTTTCATTCATTACTTAGACTCTAAAGCACTACTTTTTTGCTACACTTAAAATATTTTACTTCTGCTTTGGCTGGTCACACATACAAAAATTAGAATTCTCATTTTATTGGCGTTCTCGAAGTGCAAGTTCCCAATTTTTGCCTGCTGTTTGCAATTCGTCTTGCTTGCTTTTAAAGTTTGATTCTTCTCACTTATATCATAACGGTATATTCTCTTAAACAAGGCATCTGGTGTTGCTTTGTTGCTTTTACTTAACTTTTAAAAACTTGATGCCATAACTTTTATATTTGTTTGCCTCACATGACCAATATTTTTGTTATAGTTTCTTGCGACCGGTTGAGATGTCTATGCTACTTGTCTATGTTAGTTTGATATAAAAAAGTGGGTAATTTTTCTTATCTATTTGTAGTTGAATGTTTTCCCACTTAGCCTTTCTCATTTTTAGTTATTTCATTCATTTTTGGTGTGTAATAATGGTTGTGCAAACTCACTGGCTATATATAATAAAGGATTATAAGCCTGTTTATGGAGGTGTGGACTCTGTGACTTAGATATATATCACTTAGATGCCATGCCTATATGATTGACTTAAAAGCCTGTTTGGAAAGGAATAAAATCTGATCAAACTAACTTGTAATCTCACTTTTAGCTTTTTAAGAGTTGCCAGGGATTTATTTAAAGACCACTCCACTTAGCCTTTCTTATTTTTTATTTATTTTATTCATTTTTGGTGTATAATAATTGTTGTACAAACTCACTGACTATATATAATAAAGGATTATAGGGTGGCTTATGGGGGGCGGGGACTCTATAACTTGAATATCTTATCACTTAGATGCAATGCCTATAGGATTATTTAACAAATCTCAACATGTTAATTAAATTATCTTATCACTTAGAGCCCATTTGGATATGATTAAAATCTGATCAAACTAGTTTTTAATCTCACTTTTAGCTTTTTTAGGTGTTTGATAAAACTAAAAAGTGCTTAAAAAAGCTAAAAACTAATTTAAGAAAGTAAAAAGTGAGAAGCTGGGTACCCTTAACTTTTTACTTTTTAGATTAAAAGAATGATCTAGTTTGACGGAGTTTAAGAAAATAAAGAAGACTTTTGAGTCTTGTGGTCTTAAACTAAAGATATATCAATGTACCAAAATATCCTTCAATCTTGTGATCTTAAACATGCCATGTGAAAAGTTAAAATTTAAAAAGTTGCTACAAAAGGAAAGCGATAATTCTTTTTGAAGCAGACTAAAAAGAAAAGTAGGTCATTCTTTTTGAAATGGAGAGAGTACTTTCTTATCCCTTATATTTTCCTCAAATTACAACAATACCCTGAAGCCCTTAAATATATGGTTTTTCTTCTATTTTTCTCTTTGTCACTTCTCTTCGCCTACTACTTTCAATTTCCACTTTATCTTTTTTATTTATTTTCAGCGAATCCATCATTACATCAGAGGTTTGCTCAAAATTTTTATTTTAGAATTAAAAATTATAAATAATTAACCTAATTTATAGTATTAACAACTTTAAGGATATTTAAGTCATTTTTACAACAAAAAAGTGCTTAACATCACTTGTTTACCAAACACATCAACTTTTTTTCAGTTTCATCACTTCTATCTAAATAGTTATCTACTTAATTTATTTTTTTAATTAAAACTGGGCTAAAGCCTATTTTATAAACAAAAATCCCAGTTTTGTTACAATGAAATAGGTCAGGCCCAAAATTGACCTGACCTGGATCCAAAACCAAACAAATATCAAACAAAGGTAAGAAGCCAGTAGGTCAAAATTAGGAAACCAGCTCCTCCGCTTATGTGTCTTCCATTTCACTATCATCAAAACATCAATTGCAGCTGTCATTTACCAGATCATTGTGTCATAACCCGAGGCTACCTCCTAGTCGCGACGCGGTGCTTAAGGCCACAAGTGACCCCAAGCTAACCCGTTATCTGGTACCTACGATGAGCACTGAATAAAATAATAATAAAACATTATGTGTGGAAGATAAACTGATAAAAATCTGCTGAAATATAACACTGAAACAAATATCATCATGTCTGAACACCTGATAAAAAGGAAAATTGAAAATGTTGTTGAATATCTGAATAACTAAGCATCTAGTCTGAAAACTACTAAGACATGAGGAGTTAATGGGACAAGCCTCCAACTAACTCCAACTAATTGAAATGAAGAAATATGGAAAATAACTATTAATATTTGTCCTCGATGGATGAGGACTCACCACAACTGCTGTCGAGGGGTACTGAGCTGACAAAGGATGATCGAGGAACTTAGCGTCCGAACTTATATTCTGAAATCAGTATAGTGAAAAAGAGAGTATGTAGTCAGTACTTTGAATATACTGATGGTTGAGATAGGTACTAATTGAAATATATATAGATACTAAAGATGAATGCATGAACATATAAAAGAATGCAAGACCAAGTAAATCATATGTTGAAACTATCTGTAAAACTAAATAACTGAATACTAATAAACTGTACACTTGGTCATGCAAACCTGATCTGATATGGTACAAATACTATACTAAGACTGTGGCAGCTAACTATAACTGACATGCCCTAATCTGAGCTATCGGTGTCCAACCTATAACCCTAGTTGGAAGGGTGCTAGTATCTTTCCAGGAGTACCAACACATAACTGACGATGTGGATCCACAAGGTTGATGTCCTAAAGGATGAGGGTGTCATGCCTAACTGATGAGGGACCCCTCATAATTTGCGGTAGCATCGTAGGTTAGGAACTTAGAGATTGCTACTACGACTCATGCCTAACTGACGGGGGAGCCGCCATTCCTGTGTTCACTCGATGATAAGTGTTACTCCCAACTAAATAACACTGGTATTATTATTATTTTAACATGATATGGTACTATTCCGATAAGCACTTAGCATGATAATGATTTGAATATGATGATAAACCCATGGTCTGACTGACTTGTTTCTTTAAAATAGAATCATGTAAAAACACATAGGTATGCGATGTTAACAATCCTCCAACTTAAAAAATTGGTAGAAACTCATAATTAAGAGACCCAAAAGATAGTACATTTCAATGAACGACTGAGATACATGAATTTGAACATGGAGAGTTGTTAAACTTGGGAGGATAACATGTTCACAAGGTTTAATTCATAACTTGATAAACTGACATGGTATTGACTAAACATGACATGGTTGTTGGGAATTTTAATCATATAGGAGTATATTTCACATGGAAAATATTATTATCATGGCTTGAATGTAAAACTAATAAAGAAACATGGATAAATTTCACAATTAACATTGAATTTGATCATAAAAGAGAGTAAAATTCATACTTGAACAAAAAGGGGATTTTGTGACTCAATGGGTGAAAGGAACCCATTGATGAATACTCCACATACCTCAATTAGTTGAATTCTTGAAGAAAAACTTGAAATTGGAAAGAAAGCTTGAAATTTTGTTCTTGGGGAAATGGGAAGGGTTTACACATGCTATCTGATGGAGAATGGGAAAATAATGCCCTTTTTGGGGATTTAACTCGTGTTTTGGATGTGCGGGGGTAAGGGGAAAAAACAAAGTACCCTATGAACCTTTAGTTAAAAACATAAGAAAATACTACCTCCGTGGCATAGAGGTTATTACGGAGATAACCTCCGTGTCACAGACTTTATTGTGGAGGTCCTGCCTCCTTATCACGGAGGTTATCATAGAGACTAACCTCCGTGAAGCCAATATCGCGGAGGCTTGTAGCCTCCAAGGTCCAAAATCACTTCGAACCTTTTTCAAAAATTTCAAAACTCTTCCATGACACCCTTTTAACATCCCTAAACACGTTTCAACTCAAAAATCAACATTTTGGATTCGGAAAGGCCAAAAATAAAATCCTTGAAATCTTGGGGTCTGAAAATGGTTAAGTTCCCTATACTTAGTGAAAAATTCATGCCTTGGACCCTTTAAATATATCATTAGGAGCTAGAAACGAGTCTATGATCTTATGGGGTATTACAATATCTCCCCCTTAGGATCATTTGTCCTCAAATGAAACTGATAAACTGGGATACTAAGAAAACTGAGATCGTATACTGACTACTTATGAGCTTAAGCAAGATTAAATAACTGAGTCTAAAACATGATAAATTGACTAAATTAAATTCATGAATGCATGCAATGACAAGAGGATGGTTATATAGCTAAAATAGAAAATGAGAAAATCACTTAAGGAAAACCATTACCTCATGCTGGATGTGAATTTGTAGAGAAAGGATAAGGATACTTGGCTGGCATATCTGCTTTTGCTTCCTAAGTAGCTCTCTCGATGGACTAATTTTGTCATAGAACATTAACCAAGGGAACTTCTTTATTCCTCAACCTAAGAATCTAAACGGTCAAGGATCTCAACTCAAACTTCTTTGTAAGAAAGACTATCTTTCACATCCATACCCTGTAAAGTAACAACAAAAACTAAGTCTCCAATACATTTCATTATCAAGGAGACATAAAATACTGGATGCACTGATTCCAATTCTGCAGGCAAATCTAACTTATAAGCTACCTTCTCATAATGACTCGATCTTGTATGGACCAACATAGCAAGGACTTAGCTTCCTCTTCTTGCCAAATCTCTTTACCCTTCTCATGGGTGAGATTTTCAAATAAACCTAGTCGCTAACATCAAACTCAAGATCTCTTTTACTCACATCTGCATAGGATTTCTAACAAATCTGGGTTTCCTTTAGCCTCTCTCAAAATAACTGAACTTTCTCCATCACCTCAAACACTAAATTTAGCCCTATCAAAGTAGCCTCACCTGCTTTAAACCAATTAATAGGAGATATCTCTTTTTATAGTGATCCTCAAACAGAGCCATTTGAATACTAGAGTGATAGCTGTTATTGTAGACAAACTAAATCAAAGGTAAGTGGTCATCCCAACTGCCCTTAAAGTCAATAACACAAGCCCTCAATATATCAGATAACGTCTAAATGGTCCGCTCTGCCTGACTATCTGTCTGAGAATGAAAAACTGTACTGAGATGCACTTGGGAACGAAGACCCTTTTGAAAAGCCTTTCAAAAGTGAGAGGTAAATTGAGTACCTCTATCTAAAATAATTGTCAATTGAACTCCATGAAACTTTACCAACTTCCTGAGATAGATGCATAATCCTCTACTGAATACGAAATATGAACTAGCAAGAAATGGGATGATTTGGTCATTCCATCTATAATGACTTATATCGAATTATGCTGACGACGCGTACGAGGTAACATTGTCATAAAATCCATGTTCACCACTTCCCACTTCCAGGTGGGGATGCTAAACTCCTGGAGCATACCACTAGGACTTTGGTGCTTAACCTTAACCTGTGGGCAATTTAAATACTTAGCCACAAATTCTATAATATCTTTCTTCATACCACTTCACTGATAGATTTCCTACAAATCACAGTACATCTTAGTGGATCCTGGGTAAATAGAATATCGTGAACCATGCTCTTCAGCTAATATTTTCTGTCTTAGACCATCAACACATGAAATATATAATCTACCTTGACAATGAAGCACACCATCTTCCCTTTCAGAGAAAACCTCAACCTTCTAATCTCTAACTTCCTCCTCTAACTTGTCCAAAATAGGATCCCTATGCCTTGACAACGAAGCACACCATCTCCCCCTGGGAGAAAACCTCAAACTTCTAATCTCTAACTTCCTCTTTCAACTTGTCCAAAATAGGATCCCTATCTTGCTTTTCTTTTACTTCGACAATCAATGAACATTTTGAACCATTCTGAACCTATATACTACCTTCGGCCGAATCAACCAATCAAACACCTAACCTAGTAAGCTGATGAACCTCATGGACTAACTCCTTCTTATCATTCTCAACATGAGCAACACTACTCATAGAAAATCTACTAAGGGCATCCGCCACTACATTGTCCTTACCCGAGTGATACAACACACTCATATCATAGTCTTTCAACAATTCAAACCACCTTTTTTGATGAAAGTTTAGGTGTTTATGCATGGACACATACTACAAACTCTTATGATCTGTGAACACATCAACATAAACCCCATAAAGGTAATGCCTCCAAATCCGTAAGGCAAAGACAACTGCTACCAACTTAGATTGTGGGTTGGGTAATTCTTCTCATGGGGTTTAAGCTGTCTAAAGGCATAGTATATGACCTTACCTCTTTGCATTAATACAATAAAAATACCAAATATAGATACATCAAAATGAACTATAAACCCATCTGTGCCATCTGAAAAAGTCAAGACTGGAGCGGATCGAGTCTTTAACTCCTGAAAACTTTTTTCGCAGGAATCTGGCCATTGAAATTTGATCTTCTTCTGGGTTAGTCTAGACATAGAAGAAGAAATAAAAGAAAATCCTTCAACAAGCCATCTAGTGTAACAAGCTATACCTAAGAAACTATTGATATCTGACGGAAAGATAGGTCTAGGCTAGTTTTTCACTGCTTCAATCTTTTAAGTATTAACTCGAATGCCATCCTTAAAAATGATGAGGCCAAGGAAAGCTACTAATCTCAGCTAGAATTTACACTTGATGAATATAGCAAATAACTAATGATTCTTAAGGGTCTATAATTTAACCCTCAAATAGTCTGCATGATCACTCTTACTACGGGAATAGTCAAGGATATCATTAATGAATACTATGATTAACATGTCCAAGTACCGCTTGAACACCCTATTCATCAAGTCCACAAAATTTGTAGGAGAATTCATTAGTCGAAAGACATAACTAGGGATTTAGAGTGACCATATCAAGTTCTAAAAACTGTTATCAAAATGTCACATTCTCTAAATCTAAGCTGATGATAGCCAGATCTGAGGTCTATCTTAGAGAAATAGCTTTCACCCTGAAGTTGGTTGAACAAGTCATCAATTATGGGGAGAGGATACTTATTCTTGATTGTGACTTTGTGTAACGGATGGTAGTTAATACACATTCTGAGGGAACCATCTTTCTTGCAGACGAAAGAACTGGAGCACCCCATGGAGAAACACCAGGCCTGATGAAATCTTTATCTAAGTGATTCTTTAACTGCTCCTTCAGTTCCTTAAGTTGAGATGGAGCCATTATATAAGGTGGAGTTGAGATAGGCTGGGTATCTGGAAGGAGATCATTCCAAAGTCAATTTCCCTTTCGGGAGAAACTCTGAGAAGATCTTCAGGAAACACATCTGGAAATTCATTTACTACTGGAACTAACTCAAGACTCTGAGTTTCAAAATTTGAGTCCTTGACTCAAACGAGATGGTAAATACACCCCTTTGATATTATCTTTCTTGCCTTAAGATAGGAAACCAATTGACCCTTAAGCACTGAAGTAATACCCCTCTATTCAATAACTGGTTCATTAGGAAACTGGAAATAGACAATTTTGTGTCTAGAGTCAATTGAGGCATAACACGAGTAAAGCCAATGCTAAGAATGAAATCAAAATCAATCACTTCTAACTCCACAAGATCAACTGAAGTAACTTTTTGAGTCACTGTGACATGGCAATTTCTGTTTAGCCATTTGGCTATAATAGACTTACCTACTAGGGTTCTGCTAGTATTTTGGTACTGACACCAAAGTCTACAACTATATAAGGAGTCACAAAGAAAAGTAAACTCTAGGGTCAAATAATGAGTAAACATAAAGATGGAAGACTTGTAATGTAACCTTAACCATATTAGGAAACTCTCCTAATCATATAGAGTCTGGAGGGTTAATTTCTGTTCCGAAAATGCCTACTGGTGGCATTGGAGGTGGCACACTACTGAGTCAGGCAGCCTATTGGGGCTGCTAAAGAATTAGCCTGGCCCTATTGACTATTATTTCTACCCTTCCACACACCCAATGGGCATTCCTTACTCCCATGGCCTGACTTGCCACATTTAAAACACACATCACTACCTGCTTTACACTTACGTTGATGATTCTTACCACACTTTCTACAAAAGAAGATTGGTTTGACCACTGTTCACATTACCCTAGTACTTAGAGCTTGGCACCCTATCCCTATTGTCTTATCTGAACTTAGGAACTGGTGCACTGGCTAAAAATAGGGTTGGAGCTAAAAATTTCTATTAGAACTAATAATGATTACCACCTTCCAACCCTGGATGATAAAAGTTAAAGTTACCTATTTTGGCCCTCTTATTCCCCCTTCCGTTATCCTTACTCTTATCTTCCTTATTCTGCTGAGCATGGACCATCAACCTAAAGAGATCCATCTCTTTGTTCAACATAGCTACCTATACTCCTTATCCACTTTCTTAGAAACTCTCTATGTGAACTTACTCATCTTATACCTAGATTCAGCTACCATAGTTAGAGCATACCTTGCCAACTAAGTAAACTTGAGTGTGTATTTCTTCCACTCATGTTACCCTGCTTCAGATTGATAAAATTTGGCACCTTAGCCTGCCCCAGCTCTAGTGGAAAGAACCTGTCTAAACAAGACATGGTAAGCTTTCCCCACTCTATAGGACATGTCTCAATACCTCTGTCCTCCTTCCATTGCTTGAACTAGGTATGAGCTACTCCTTACAACTGATAAGCATCTAAGTCAGCATTCCCACTCAAAGTGACACCTATAATATCGGTCACTTTCTGTACACAATTTAGAAACTCCCATGAATCCTCTTTAGATTTGGATCCATAATATATTGGTAAATTCATTTGAGTAAAGTGTAAGATCCTAGATGCAACTGTATTCATCTCTTGATTAGCTAGGAAAATAACCTGCTGGTTATTCTGAGTGGCTGCAAAATGGGCCAAGGCCGCGAAAGTGGCCCTGAACTTAGCGTGGGGAGCATAGTCATTCAGAGGATCTTCCTAAATAGGTGGTGGTGTGGGCTAAAATCCATTTCTTCTCTCGTTGTTTCTTTTGGGTGGCATTGTCGAATGAAGGATGAGTTATCAAAAGGGGATTTAATAGAGCTCATGCTCTTTTGCAGATCATGAATACTGAAAGAAGGGGAACTTTCCTAAAATGTCTCGTAGCCTCTTGACCATAAGTGTGGCGCGCTTCACACCCATGTACAAGACTCTACTCAACGTGGCTTTCATACTTACTATTATATTTTAAAACCTTAGGCTTTGATACTAAGTTTTGTCATGACCCGATGCTACCCCTAGTCGCGACACGATGCTTAAGGCCACAAGTGACCCCAAGCTAACCCATGATCTGGTACCTGCTGTGAGCACTGAATAAAATAATAATAAAACATTATTTATGAAAGATAAACTGCTAAAACTCTATTAAAATATAATACTGAATGAATATTATAATGTCTGAACAACTAATAAAAAGAAAAATTAAAAATGTGTCCGGATATGTGAATAACTAAACATCTAGTCTAAAAGCCTCTAGGACATGAGAAGTTAATGGGACAAGCCCCCAACTAATTCCAACTGACAAAAATAAAGAAATACGAAAAATAACTATAAATACTTATCCTCGATGGATGAGGACTCACCACAACTGCTGCTAGGGGTACTGCGCTGACTAAGGGTGATACGGAAACTGAGCGTCTGAACCTATATTATGAAATCAATATAGCACAAAAGAGAGTCTGAGGTCAATACTTTGAATATACTAGTACATTAGATAGGGACTAATTGAAATATATATGGATACTGAACATGAATGCATGAACATGTAAAAGAATACAAGGCCAAGTAAATCTGTGCTGAAATCATCTGTAAAACTGAATAATTGAATACAAATAAACTGTACACTTAGTCATGCAAACCTGATCTGATGTGGTCTGAATACTATATTGAGACTATGGGAGCTAACTACAACTGACATTCCCTAATCTGAGCTATCAGGGTCCAACCTGTAACCTTAGTTGGAAGGGTACTGGTACCTTGCCAAGGGTGCCAACACATGACTGACGATGTGGCTCCACTAGACTAATGGCTCGAAGGACGAAGATGTCATGCCTAACTGATGGGGGAACCCTAATAATCTATAGTGGTGTCGTAGATCTGGAACTTAGGGATTGCCACTAGCGACTCATGCCTAACTGATAGGAGAGCCACTATCCTTGCATTTAATTGGTGCTAGGTATTACTCCCAACTGAATGACACTGGTATTATTATTATTATTATTTTAACATGATATGTTACCATTTTAACGCTTGATTTTGTACTCCGAATGCTACATGGTGCTACCAATCCCGAAGGACTATTAGCTAACCCATGACTGGTACCTGCTGTGAGTACTGAATAATAGTAATACTATAGTAACAATATGACTGAGATAAATGTAGAAAAATGCCATAAGGTTCAAATCTGTAATCAATACTATCTATTGGAATCAGAATATTGAAAATAACTATCTAAAAATAGTATAGTCTGGAAAGCCTCTAAACTGTTTGGAAACATGGAGTTGATGGGACAAGTCCCAAACTAACTCCGACTAATGAGCTACTGATAAACTAAAATACTGAACTATTAACTATATCCTCAAACTATGAAAACTTAACACAAAGTCTGCTACTGATAGATTGGGCTTCTAAGTGCGATCAGGAGCCCATGCATCTGAACCTATGATATAAGACATCATAGCACAAAAGAAAATATATGTTAGTACTTTGAATGTACTGATATGCTAAGTGAGGTAGCCTATAATGCATGGGTTCATATGCATGAACAATGCTGACTAGATGACACGAGAATATCTAAATCAGAGTACATTCATGAATACATAAACTATATAACTGAGATCATGATAACATTGAGTACTGAGTTCAGACTATTGATTAACTGAGATCTGAGTTTACTGATATTGTACTAATAATAACTAAGTGACTGTATCTGACATTCCTGATTCTATGAAACTATGGTGAGTTCTGTACTGAGCTGAGTGACTGTGTCTGACAGTCCTGAATCTGTAGAACTGGACTGAGTTCTATACTGAGACTAAATCTGAAACAGAGACTATGAGAGGTAGTCATCTAACCGATATGCCCCTTTTTCTTAATAGAGTTGGGCTCTAATCCTATAACCCCAGCTGGAAGGGAGTCAGTACCATGCCACAGGTAAAGACAACTGAAGAGATACCCTTATCTGGAAAGTACTCTAACAAGAGCGATGGAGCCCTCAACTGATAGGTTAAAACACCTCATCAACCCTCAACTGACAAGTTTGATGTCTCAACCTATGATGGCTACGTAGTTATGGAATGCAAGAATTGCTTCTAAGAATCACTGATGTTCTGGTTTTTGACGGAGCATTTTTTATCTTTTTTTTGGGAAGATTTCATGTTTTAATACAACCAAGGTTGCATTTAATGCTGGTTTTTAGTGTTTCATAGTAAGGAGCTAGCTGAAGGAAAAGACTCAGAAAAGTAGCAAAAAAACACTTCTGATGGTCAACATGGTGGATCGTTAGTCTTACGATGGACCACTAACTCAACCGTCAGGTCCAAACAAAATCCATGATTTTAGAAGGCCCAACGACGGCCCATGTGGTGGACCGTTAGTCTTGCGATGAACCACTACTTTAGCCATCAGCATTAAACAGAATTAGGTATCTTGAAATGCTCAGTGATAGCCAACATGGTGGACTGTCGATCTTGCGATGGACTACCACTTTGGCCATCACTTTGGATACGTGTTATTAATTTCTAATTTTAAATCCTTTTTGGCTGGGAACATATAGATACCTATTTTTAGGTTTTATTAGGGATCTTTTATCTTTTATTAGGGGTTTCCATACTATAAATATATTGTACGTAGTTTTTCTCAGAGATTTATTCTAGAATTGTGGATCTAGATTCCATTATCATTTTCCGCTCTGAAGATTAAAGAACAATAATTGTGACTTTTGTAAGTCAATTTTGAATTAATTTATGAATAACACAATAACTTCTTCTCTTTCTATGATGGAGATATGTGGCTAAGCTCCCATAACTAGGGTTATGGGAGCCTTGATTTGAATAACTAATTGGGGGTTGTGAATCTAGTAGATTCCCGTGATTAATTTATATTGCATAAACCCTTCTTTACTTTAATGACTTTTTTTGGTTGCAAACATGAAAAGTGAGCCCAAGAACAACACTTGTTCAAATAGAAAAGTGCTTGTTGGGAAAAGAAAGAGTTTATATTAATCTAAAGGCTTTAACCTTTGGATAGAGGGTAGATGCCTTAACTGGATCAACCCTGTGAGATTATAGTTGAATTAATACTATGTTCCTTAAGTTTGAAAGATTAAAGGGATAAGTTACTCATTTAAGTTGAGAAACTAATGGGTAAACCATTGAATTCAATTACTCTTGCAATAAGAATTGTTCATTGGGAGTCCAAAATAGTTCATAACCCTAGTTGCTTAAGCATCTTGGTAACCATAACTCTAGTTTGACTTCTCTTATTGAATTAATATTAGCAATATAACCTATGGTTGGATTACTTTCGGTGACAAACATTTGGATATAATTGATAAATCAAAATCCCCCTCTATTCTGAACCTTCAATCAATAGTCTACTAACAACCACAATACTTAGTGAACACAATATTCCTTATGGGATTTGACACCCAACCCAGTTGGGTTCTATATTTGACAGTGACCGCTTACACTTTCTAACGAAAGTTATAATTTGGGCGTATCAAATTTTAGCACCATTGTCGGGGAATACTGTTGTCAATTAAGTCTGTGTTTGTTAATTAACCTTTGGTCAAGTTTTCTACATTCTACTTTTGTTTGTTGTTTTTATTTTGTGTAGGGTAATTATTGTGTATGCAAAGTACATGAAGATTGGGTGCACCATTATTACCAGTATATCCGGAACCACAGTTAATTGATAGAATGGCTGACCCCAAGACGCTGAAAGACTAGCCGCTCTAGTGAGGGCTCAACTTAATCAGCAGAATAATGGCCAACCAACATCTATCCTAATCTTAACGATGATGATTTGGGGGATGATGATTTGTTAGATCCTATCAACCCAAGGCATACAGAGAGTGTGGCTGCACTAGTAAACCGTAATGTAAATAGGAATCGACCTTTTAGGGCAAGGCAGGAGCGTCAACTGGTGCAGTTTGATCTGAATGACAAAGAAGATAGAATGGATGGAGTAGGTGAAATTAGAGCTATCATTACACCATCTCTATCACCTGGAGCTAGATTTAATATTACCAGTACAATGGTTCAACTCCTTTATCTTAGGGGATTTTTCAGTGGTTTTCCCAGAGATGATCCAAATATGCATTTGGTGAACTTTGTCTCCATATGTAAGTCTTTTGATAATACAGGAGTGGGTCAGAATGCTACCCGCCTGCATTTGTTTCCATTGTCTCTGTCTGGGGAGGCGACACTATGGCTCAATAGACTGACTCTCGACTCTATAACCAACTGGAGGCAGTTGAAAGAGGCTTTCCTAGAAAGGTTCTTTCCACCTTCTAGGAGGGTACAGTTGAGGAATGAAATTAGTAATTTCTGATAGCTTCCCACTGAAGCTCTTCATGAGACCTGGGAGAAGTTTAAATAAAAGATGATGCAATGCCCGAACCATAACATAATGGATAATCATTTGATGGAGACTCTTTATCAGGCTTTGAACTCTATTACGAAGCCAGTCGTGGATATTACTGCAGAAGGGTCGTTTGTTGACCTTACTTTTCCATAGGCTTCAAAGATGCTTGACCGAATGACCAAACAGAGTAGAGCTTGGCATACCAGGGATTCTGTGGTAGCAAGCCCTACTGTGTTTGGTAGTATGACTACAAAGCAATGCAAAAAGGAGGAAGAATGTGACCAGGACATGACACACTTGAAGACACAGATGGATTTGCTGACTAAGCATCTATTATCTAGAAAAATGAAAAAGGTGAAAGTTGTTGCATCCCAGGGAAGAGCTGACTCTGATTCAAAAGAAGAGGCAAACTATCTAAATAACCAGGGGGATTTCGAGGAAATAGCCAAGTAAATTAAGGTCAAAACTATTACAGCAAAACTGGTTATAAGGATAAAGATCAAGGGAGCTGGAAAAACAAGAATGATAGGAGTGGACTATATATACCTCCTAGAAGTAGAGATAATGCTACAATTAGTTTTGGCAAGATTTCAATGGAGGACATGATGGAGAAATTATTAAAGAGAGTTGAGGCTACCAACTCAGGGGTGACTACTATAAAGAGTGATTGTTATTCCACAATTCAGTTGGTAAACTCATACTCTACCTCTATCAAATAGTTAGAGCAGCAAATGAGCAAACTCTTAACAATATTGAATCAGAGGAAGAGCGGAACTTTCCTAAGTTACATAGTTTAGAACCCTCAAAATGATAGCTCTTGTATGACAATTACCATACGGAGTGGTGCGGTATTACCAGGACTGTCTGTGGGAAAAGTTGTGATTGAAGACATGATTGAAGAGGATATTGAGCATGAAGAAAGTTATCCAGTGGAGTCTGAGAAACTGGATAAAGTTATTGATAATACACCATCCAACCATCAGTAGGTGGATGATTTAGAGAAGATCAAGGGAAAAGAGACTGAAGTGGTGGTCACGATGCTCCCAAAACCACCTCTTCCATTTCCACATCAATTGAAAAAGAAGGACGACAACACAAAGTTTGGCAAGTTTATATCCATGCTTAAGCAGTTGATGATTAATTTGCCACTAGTGAAAGCATTAGAGTAGATGCCCAGGTATGCAAAGTTTATGAAAGACCTTGTCACGAAGAAAAAGATAGTTAGCTATGAGCCAATAGACAATCTCCATCATTGTAGTGCTATCTCTACAAGGTTGTTGGTGCAAAAGAAGAAAGACCTGGGAGCACTTACCATCCCATGCAAGGTGTCCAATTTTATATTTTCGACTGATTTTTTCATTCTCGATTGTAAGGTGGATTTCAAGGTGCCCATAATCTTGGGTTGACCTTTCCTTGCAACCGGGAATGTACTATTGATTTGAGGGCAAATGAGCTACTATTTAGGTTGAATGATGAAGTAGTTCGATTCGATGTATGTCAGTCCATAAAATAGTATAAAGACATGAGCATCTTTTCTATAGTAGATGTTTATTATGAGGAGAAACAGGAAGTGCTTATAGAAGAAAAATTTATAGTGGAGACTTTAGCTGCTGTATTGATGAATTTTGATTATGATGGTATTGAAGATTATGAGGAGACGGTGTGTGCCTTAACAAGCATGGGGTCTTATTCATATGTACCCAAGAAGTTGGATTTGGACTTGAAAAATCATCCAAGTCCACTTGCTAAGCCTTCTATCAAAGAACCACCTACCTTGGAGCTGAAGGAGTTGCCTGGTCATTTGAGGTATATGTTCCTAGGTAGTGGCAATACACTACCTGTTATTATTGCTATTAATCTGGGTGAGCAACAGGTACAAGTTCTCATCTCTATTCTTAAGAGATATAAGAGGGCTATTGGTTAGACAATTACAAATATCATCGGTATCCCTCGTGGTATATGTACACATAAGATTCAGCTAGAGGAGGATTATGTTCAAACTATTGAGCATCAGCGTCAACTAAACCCCCTATACAAGAGGTGGTAAAGAAAGAAATCATCAAGTGGCTAGATGCAGGAGTGGTATACCCTATCTCAGATCGTAAGTAGGGAAGTCTTATTTAGTACGTGCCCAAGAAAGAGGGCATGACAGTGGTGGCTAACGAGAAGAATGAGTTGATTCCACTCAGGACTATTACTGGGTGGAGAGTGTGTATGGATTACCAAAAACATAACTCGTGGACATTGAAGGACCACTTCCCAATACCTTTCATGGATCAGATGCTTAATCGGTTGGTGGGAAGAGGTTGGTATTGCTTCTTGGATAGTTATTTTGGTTACAATCAGATTTCTATAGCCCCGAAGGATCAGGAGAAAACAACATTCACCTTCCTATATGGTACTTTTTCATTCAAGTAGATGGCGTTTGAATCGTGTAATGAACCCACTACCTTTCAACAGTGCATGATGTCTATTTTCTCAAATATGGTTGAAGACACCTTAGAGGTGTTTATGGATGATTTTTCTATGGTAGGAGGTTCATTTGAGCTGTGCTTGGTAAATTTGAGTAGGGCCTTTCAGCGCTTGTGCTTAATTAGGAGAAATTTCACTTCATGGTGAAGGAGGGCATTGTTGCCGGACACAAAATTTCAACAAAGGGGATTGATGTTGATCAAGCTAAAGTTAAGGTTATAGAGAAGCTTCCACCTCCTATTTTAGTGAAGGGGGTGCGTAGTTTCCTTAGCCATACTGGCTTCTATCAGATATTTATAAAGGACTTCTCAAAGATCGCAAACCTCTTTTGCAAACTTTTGGGGAAGAATGTCAAATTCTCCTTTGATGATGATTGCTTGAAGGATTTTTTATGCCTTAAAGGGAAGCTGGTTGATGCTCCGATTATTGTTGCACCGGATTGGTCAAAACTATTTGAGATCATGTGTGATGCAAGTGGTATTGCCCTTGGAGCTGTTCTGGGACAAAAGAAGGACAAATTATTTTATCCAATCTATTATGCCAGCAAAGCGGTAAATGGAGCTCAAAGAACTACATTGTCACAGAATAATAACTTCTTGCAGTAGTCTATGATTTTGAGAAATTCTGAGCTTATTTGCTAAGAACCAAGGTGGTGGTCCACACTGATAACACTTAAACTACACTCTTGAATTGGTGTAAGCAATTGTCGTCAATATATTTACCCAACTTTGGAGTTGGGGTCGAATTCATAAGGAACAATGTGAGTGTGAGTGGCGATTAAATCAATTTGAAACTATAGCTAAAAGTTTAATTCAAACGAATAATGCAAAAATATAAAGTGGGGTTTTTTAATGATTAGCAAATAATTATCGGTCTCTTTAATCAGTATTTATAATCAAGATTTTATGAAGTAACCAGAAGTATGTTCACTAGGGCTTATGGTACATGACAGATACTAAAGGTGACTCAAGATTCTCACGGTGATTAGGATAACAAGCTATCTTTATCGATGATATGCTCAAATGTCTATCGACCTATTTAAGCATCTAATTTCCTAATCCTCTCGGACTTAGGAAATCGCTATTCACTGCCCAGATTTTACCTCAGGTTAATCAACCTTGTTACAACGCTGATTATTAAATGAAGTATTTCCGATTCCCTGTTGATAATTCACTTCCTACTTTTTATGATTTCTTTCTCAAGCAAATCAAAGCAGGTGTGTCTACTATTTGCAACCAACATACGTTAATTAAAATCTCAAAATTATCAAGAAATCCTAACACCTATTAAATCTTGAGTGTTTAGCATATCGTCATGACCTAACCCTAAATCCCATAATTCAAGTTAATGGAGTTTAGCTACTCATGATGTAAGAAACAAGTACACGAATTGAATTCATAAGTGAGAAGATTAACTTACAACGATGATGAAAATCAAGAAGTATAACTTGAATTGAACCACGATACAAACTCCCAAAATATTTAAACTAGCGAGAGAGAAATATCGTATGTTTTTCGAATAAAGATGAGTCCCCAAAAATAATTGTTTAGAATACCCTAAAACAAGGCTTTAAATAGTTTCACCTAATTAAGGAAACAAAATCAAAGTTACAGCTTTTCCTCGGAATAGATGACGACATCCGTGACAGCTTATCATAAATATTACAGCTTATCACGGATGTCGTCCGCTCCTTTACACTTCTGGCTTTCGCTGCCTAAGGCTGACGAGGACGATGATGCCTTATCACCAGCCTGAAGACATGTCATGTATGTCGTCACAAAACTATCTTCAACTTCCATCTTCTATTTAAGGCTGATGACGCTCCTGACGCCTTATCACCAGCCTGACGATGCGTCATGGATGTCGTCACAAAACTGTCTTCAACTTCTATCTTCTATTTAAGTATAACAACATTCATGACGGTGTATCACGCTTTTGACGTCATATCACTAGATGTCGTCATAGGCTTCAACTCATGCTTAAGTCTGACGACATCACAGGGCTGAAGACTTATCACAGATGTCGTCAGGCACCTTCTCTTCATAATCCTCCAAATTTCAACTTATTTGCTTCCATTCTTGTTGGTTCTCTATCCCATCAGCTTAAACTATAAAATCAGACATAAACAAATCAAAAACAACAAAAGTTGCTTAAGACTTCACAATTATTCTTGGTTAAAGGTCTTAAATGTGTTAGCAATTGCTTACACATCAACATCCTCAACTTAAAACAAAAGCTTATCCTCAAGCAACTAAAACACAACACTACGATGCTTAACCAAGAGACACATAAGATACCTATGACAGTTGATCATCAATTTTAGCTCAAAACACATTACTTTCTCCATTTTCAATCTCTTTAAACCCATCTGTATATATCTATGAAGATCAACAATGTGATAGAAACGAATCAAGATATGGCATCAACTTAGCAACAATAACTATGCATATGTACAAATTACACTACCCAAAAAAGTTAGTAACTAGCAACGTAACCAATGTGCCCTCACTACAAAGAAGTCCCATGTCACATATATCAGACATTAAATATGTAACCATGGGTACAATCACCAGACACTCACTCTCAGAGAAGTTCAAATCAATATATGCCGAATACCATAGGCTTGCCCTTATTTTTACTACCAAGACTTTCAGAGAGGTAAGCTAGGATCACTATAGGTCTTCTCTTAGGCTTGTAATGTAGTCTAGGGGTTGGTATGATACTCAATGATATTTAAAGTGACTAAGCCTCCTTGACACTACACTAGATTTTTCGGGTTTCAGTCACTAGCCTTTTTCTATTCTTCTCTTTTCTTGATCACACTTATTTAGGATGAGTGCGCTTCTTTTCTACAATCACTTCTTTTTTTTCACAACTTTTCCTTTTCCTGCTCTTTTTCACCGCACCCAACTTTTTATTCTTTTCTTTTACTCTACCTTTCTTCATACTCATTTTACATCATGCACCCGTATGATAGCCATCCTCAACTTAGCCCATTTGCCTAAGTCAAGGTGCACAATTCCAAGGAGGACCAGTGCCAAAACAGGTTCATTATGATATAAACTGGAAAAGTGACAGGTGTCATAAAAAAATAGGCTAATCAGGCTCAAAGAAGGGATCAAGGGATATTCTACATACAGGGAAGGTTATTTAGGCTAAAAGTGAGCTAATATTAAAATGACCTATGATCCTTTCCTAACCCCTATCCTTTAACCAAGGTAAGACTAACCAGGCAAGTTCTGGATTTTAACATACAATGGGAACTAGGTAGTATCTCACATACACATGGCACAAAGGTACATCACAAGCTACTACCCATTCGGTTCATGCACTTGTTAGCAGTGATTATCATGTCCCTAGAACTAATGCCATAACAAGATGCATAATGGACACACATAAATGCATATCACACAGGTATAAAATAGACCATTGGAGAGGTGTTCAAAAATCAACAAAAATATGTTAACTGCCTAAGGTATTTGTATTTCTCCTAGTCAACTACAACACATCACAAAACAAAATACAATACGCCTAAACATGCCGACTCTACTAGAAACAAGACTCCAGGGAAAAGAGGCACGGCAACAAAAACCCCAATAGGACATCAATACCCACAAGTAGCCTCACTCCCAACTTAAAATTATGTAATGTCCCCAATACGTCAAACCAAAACAAGAGGGTTAGAAACATACTTGTGGCACCATGGGTGCGAAGATCTGATATCAATCATATAATACGAATACAAACAACAAAATACCTTGGGTTGCCTCCCAAGAAACACCTAATTTAATGTCACAGCACGACATTATTCAGTAATCCTTTATCCGTTCACTTAGCCGATTTGAATTATCGGCCCATCTTTCGATATTTACATCTTTTAGGTGCGCTGGGAAAATATGAGGGCATGATAAGGAATGTTCTATCATGCCACTTCGAAGACTTGAACTGCTTGCCTAATTTTACATCAAACTTTCATGCGGGCTTATTGGGCAATGGTGAAAATCTTAAAAATCCACTAAATGGACATTGATCTTTAAGCTTCTTGGCCTTCAAGATTGGGGCTGTGGTATACCCTTTTGGAAGGACAAACTTCAAAATGTAAGAATTTTCCTCCTCATTTTCAAAATTCATCATTTGCTTAGGTGATTCGACTTTCATCACATCCACCAAGTATAATGTTGAAAAGTGGTTCGAATGAGGACTAACTCTCAATTTTGAAGTAGTATCCCTATTAGTATCTTTACCCCAAAATGGACTAGAGTCTTTACAAGGATTGTGCTTTATTTCTTCTTTTGACTCTAGTACCATTTCCTCATCTTTGGCATCTTCGTTCATGAATGGTTCAGTTGGTTGGGAAATCACTAAGGGTTGCTCATCATCAAGCTTAACATTAATATAGGTTTCTTTCTCTTCATCTTCATATTCTTCCATTATGTTAAATAATTCCACAAACAAGATATCATCTAAACATAATGTAGGAAAGTGCTTTGAATGCTTGACCTCTATATCCATCTCCTCTATCATTCTTCTTTCCTTGTTATTTTTCCTTATGTCTAGATGTATATCATGTATGATATCATTCGTTGTGTCCACACAATCCAACATTAGTTGAAGCATTACTTCAATGCCAATCTTTCCGGTGCTTCGTTCTTCCTGTTCTTGACCATAAGACCTATCAAAATTATAATGAGAACTAGAATTTGGATTAGCATACCGGGGGGAGGGGGCATTTGGGCAATCACTCCAATGTCCATCTTAACCACCACATAACGAAAAATTATACTCCCGGTAGGATGGAGATGGTGCACACATCTCTCTCTGAGGAGCATATCTACAATCTAGCCAAAAGTGAGGTCCATCATAATATGGACATGGATCGTCAAGATAAGATTTCGAACCACCAAGATCATGTTTATTCCACAATGCCATAGTAATAAGTAAACTAAAATAAAAATCTACCTAACACAAGAAATAAAAAAAGAATTAAAAACAAATATTTACAAGCTTGAGTTCAAGCAAGTAGGCTAAAATTCCAAACCAAGTCAATACGCCAAATTGTTCCCCGACAACGGCGTCATTTTTGATAACGCTCAAACTATACTCTTGAATGGGTGTAAGTGATCGTCGTCAATATATTTACCCAACTTTGGAGTCGGGGTCGAATACACAAGGAACAATATGAGTGGCGATTAAATCAATTTGAAACTATAGCTACAAGTTTAATTCAAACGAATAATGAAAAAAGATAAAGTGGGTTTTTTTAATAATTAGCAAATAATTGTTGATCGCTTTAATCAGTGTTTGTAGTCAAGATTTTATGAAGTAACCAGAATTATGTTCACTAGGGGTTACGGTACATGACAGATGCTAAAGGTGACTCAAGATTCTCACGGTGGTTAGGATAACAAGATATCTTTATCGATGATATGCTCAAATATCTCTCGACCTATTTAAGCATCTAATTTCTTAATCCTCTCAAAATTAGGAAATCGCTATTCACTGCCCAGATTTTATCTCAGATTAATCAACCTTGTTACATCACTGATTATTAAACGAAGTATTTTCGAGTCCCGATTGATAATTCACTTCCTACTGTTTATGATTTATTTCTCAAGTAAATCAAAGCAGATGTTTTTACTATTTGCAACCAACAGACGTTAATTAAAATTTTAGAATTATCAAGAAATCCTAACGCCTATTAAATCTTAAGTGTTTAGCACATCGTCATGACCTAACCCTAGATCCCATAATTCAGGTTAATGGAGTTTAGCTACTCATGATGCAAGGAACAAGTACACATATTGAATCCATAAGTGAGAAGTTAACTTACAACGATGATGAAAATCAAGAAGTATAACTTGAATTGAACCACGACACAAAACTCCCAAAATATTTTAACTAGTGAGAGAGAAATATCGTATGTTTTTCGAATAAAGATGAGTCCCAAAAAATAATTGTTTAGAATACCCTAAAACAAGGCTTTAAATAGTTTAACCTAATTAAGCAAATAAAATCAAAGTTACAGATTTTCCTCGGAATAGATAGCGACGTCCGTGATGGCTTATCATGAGTATGATGGCTTATCATGGATGTCGTCAGCTCTTCTGCACTTTTATCTTTCGCTGACTAAGGCTAACAACGACGATGATAACTTATCACCAGCTTGAAGATGTGTCATGGATGTCGTCACAAAGCTATATTCAACTTCAATCTTCTATTCAAGGCTAACGATGCTCCTAACGCCTTATCACCAGCCTGACGACGTGTCATGGATTTTGTCATAAAACTTTCTTTAACTTCTATCTATTGTTTAAGGATGATGACATTCATGACGGCGTATCACACTTTTGACATCATATCACTAGATGTCATCACAGGCTTCAACTCATGCTTAAGTCTGACGACAACTGTGATATCCTATCATAGGCTGACGACTTATCACAAATGTCGTCAGCCACACTTCTCTTCTGATTCCTCCAGATTTCTATTTCTTTGCTTCCATTCTTGTTAGTTCTCTATGCCATCATCTTAAACTATAAAATCAAACATAAACAAATCAAAAACGATAAAATTTGCTTAAGACTTCACAATTATTCTTGGTTAAAGGTCTTAAAAGTGTTAGCAATTACTCACACATCACAAACTGATCACACAACCTTGAGATATTTGATTGCAAAAAAGGATGCAAAACCAAAGTTGATTAGATGGGTGCTGCTTCTTCAAGAATTTGACTTCGAAGTCAAGGATAGAAAGTTTTGCGAAAACCAAGTGGCAGATCATCTGTCTAGGCTCGAAGGTGAGCAAGCAGCTAGAGATGAATTTAAGATCAATGATGCATTTCTGGATAAGGAAATATTGGCTGTTGTTATGGAGAAAATACCTTGGTATGCTAATTTTGCTAATTATATAGTGAGCGAGGTGATTTTGGAGAATTTTTCTTTCCATCAAAGAACAAAGTTTCTCCATGATGTGACACATTATTTCTGGGATGAGCCATATCTATTTCGGCAGTGTGCATATGGACTTTTTAGGAGGTGCATCCCAGAAGTAGATATGTTGAGTATACTGGAAGCGAGTCATGCTCCCCAGCTGGAGGTCACCTTGCAGGTGATCGCACTGCAAGAAAAGTGCTTCAAAGCGGCTATTATTGGCCCTCCTTGTTCAAAAATGCCTACAACTTGGTGAAGAGATGTGACTAATGTTAAATACAAGGGTCTATCTCAAAGCACTATGATATGCCAATCTTTAAACTATTGGAGGTAGAAATATTTGACTACTGGGGCATCGATTTTATGGGGCCCTTTGTGAGGTTATTCGGGATGAAGTACATATTAGTTGTCGTTGACTACGTGTCAAAATAGGTTGAGGCAGTGGATCTAGCGTATAATAAAGGAAAGTGAGTTGTTGCATTCTTGAGGAGAAATATCTTATCTCGCTTTAGGGTACCACATTCCATTATAAGCGATGGAGGATCACACTTTTGCAACAAGATATTTAGAGCTGCCTTGGAAAAATATGGAGTTAAGCAGCATAAGGTGGCTACCCCATACCACCCACAGACCAGTGGGCAGGTGGAAATCTCTAATTAAGAAATCAAGGCTATCATTGCCAAGACTGTAAATGCTAGTAGGAAAGATTGGTCTAGGAAGCTGGACGATGCTTTTTGGGCATATCAAATGGCTTTTAAGACACCTATTGGCACATCGCCATACCAATTGGCTTATGACAAGGCGTGTTATTTGCCAATTGAACTAGAGTATAAAGAATTGTGGGCACTGAAGCAGCTTAACTTGAATTAGAATGAGGCAACAAATATGATACTGGGGCAGCTGAATGAGATGGATGAGTTGCATTTTGGAGCTTTATGAACGGGCTGATCTGTACAAGGAAAGAATGACGAAGTACCAAGACCACAATATTGAAAAGTAGGAGTTCCATAAAGGTGACTTGGTGCATCTGTTCAACTCCATACTCAAACTATTTATAGGTAACCTCAAATCCAAATGGTCCGACCTATTTTAAGTGAGTCAAGTCTACTCATCTGGAGTAGTGGAACTTGAAAATGCAGATAAAAATATCTTCAAGGTAAATGGACAGCGTGTGAAATTGTATATTGGTTCGATAGCCTCGATAAAGGGTATTGATACTATCTATCTCGATGAAGTCTGAGTAATCGAGATAAATAAGTCGTGCTACGATGATAAATCAAGCGCTGGTGGGAGGCAACCCACAGAGTGTTATTGTAAAGCATTAGTTAAATTATTTTGTTGTTCTAGTGTATTTTTGATGTGTTTGTGAAGTGTGCAAGATTTAAAATCTAGCAAAAAGGAGTAATACAATTGGAAAAAGGGTTGAAAATCTGAGCTACTAGAACAAAAATGACGGCCGAATTGGTCGACCACCAGTCACCTGACGAACCACCATTTCAATCATCGCAAAGAAGTTGAAAAATTCATTCACTGGAGAAAGTTGATGGCCAAAGTTATGGACCGTCACTAAATTGGTGGACCACCACACTTACTGTCAAAATCAAGATGAGTTACCTTGGTTCTGGTAAGGTGCGACGACCAAAGTGGTGGACCATCACAAATTTGGTAGACCGCCACTTGGACCATCGAAATTAAGCTGAAGTGACCATGTTCTGGTAAGGAGTGATGGCCCAAATGGTGGTCCGTCGCATTTCCAATGGACCATTGTAGAAGCCTTTGCTGTTACCCTAGCACTGGGTCGGGTCAGGATAAAATTGAGATTTATTTAATTGACCCGTATTTGGCTAATTTATTTTAAAGAGGTAAAAGAACGGTTACATACATTGTACCCTTTTCAACTTCTTCAACTGACCAAATTCCATTGGATTCAAAGAATATTAGGGCATTAGATCTTCGTAGGACTCTTTATCTACTTCTTTTTGCTCTATTTAAGCAAACCTTTTTCTTTTCTTAATCTTCATCTCAAAAATTCTTGAAAGCAATTATAGAATTTTAAGTTAAGTTTGTTTTCAGTATTTGCAAGCAAGTAAAAGAGAAGTTATTCAAAACCAAGGTATGAGCACCTCCATGTCTTCTCTTTTTGAATTGCAAAACATGAAATGAATGAGTGGTTTGTTGATTAAAATTCCATCTTGGTGTTATTATTTTGATTTGAGTTACTGTAAGTTTGAAAACTTGAATACGCGCTGTTGAGTAAAGTCTGAGTAACTCATGCATTTAAAAGCAAGAAATTGTGTGCATAATTGTGAAATTGGTATCAATTGTTGCTAAACAAATGATGTTGCTCAATAAATGCTCAAATAAATGTTGAATTTAAAGCTGCATCTAAAGAAGGGGGTACGATGGTTGAAATTATGGACGGTCACTCTTCTGACGGACCACCAAATTGACCATCGCAAGGACCCAAAAGTGACACCCACTGGATAAGATGCGACAACCCAAATGGTGGACCGTCACTCTTGCGATGGATCACCAAATAGACCATCATAACTCTTTGAAATCTCAGACCTTCTAGATAGGACCTGATGGCTCACCTGGTGGACCACCAATTACCTGACGGACCACC
>NC_061118.1:43676288-43839829 GCF_002878395.1 Capsicum annuum
ATATATATAAATATATATATATATATATATATTTATATATATATATAAAGGGGTTTATTATGGTAAAGCATGAATGAATAGGAAAAGGGTAAGTGAGATAGCAAAGCAATGGCCTTGGTAAGAAGAATTTGTAGGCAAAGAGAGTTAAAGCATAGTTTTTAGTCACTTTTTCCAAAAATTCCTTCATGACCTAGCCTGATACCTCATTACTAGCCTATAAAATACCTTATTGATCTTGGAACTCGTCTATAAGGGGGCTTTGGATGATAAAGGTAAGCTTATGGGTGCATGGGCTATGTTTGTAACTTCTTTAATGAGTGAGAGTGATGTGATTTATATCCACAAAACATATTGAGTAGTGGATCTCCTTGACTGTAAGGGAAACTTGAGTCATACTTAATTTGGCTGATCTCTGTAGATTCTTGTATCCATGTTGTGTAGATGAATTGAATTTGAAACAATTCCAGTTATAGACTCTGACATATTAAACCATATGATTTGGATGACAAGTGAATGTGTAATACCCCAAAAAATCCAAACAAATATTAGAGCCATGTACCAAGCTCATGCATAGTACATCATGGTTCTTTTATAGTTTTATGAGTAGGTTATATGTATATTAAGGCTTCAAATAACTCCCAGCTATCAGACGAATCAAAACATTCCTTACCGATTGAATTCTTGAGAAGGATATTGGTATAGTCAATTTTAAATGAGAATATATTTCATTATACTTGTAATTTTTGAGCTCATAACCTATCAATAGATATATAATTGAATTAGCTTTTTAACGATACAAATTTTGCCTAAATCCAAAATCGGAGCAAAGAGTTATTCCTATTTTACTTCAGCATGTCAGGCTGGAAGCAGTGTTACGACATTCGTGGTAGGTTACCACATTTGTGATGCCCTATCACGAAGGTCGTCATCCTTAGGAAAAAACCAGCTCCTAAATGATGACATTCGTGGTAGTTTACCACATTTGTGATACTTTTTCACGAAGGTCGTCAGCCTTAGGCAGAAACCATCTTCTAAGTGACCACATTCGTGGTAGCTTACCATATTTGTGATGCCTTATCACGAAGGTCATCAGCCTTAGGCAGAAACCAGCTCCTAAGTGTCGACATTCGTGATAGCTTAGCACATTTGTGATGCCCTATAATGAAGGTCGTCAGCCTTAGGCAGAATCTATCTTCTGTGTGACGACATTTTTGATGGCCTGTCACATTTTTGATGCCTTGTCATAAATGTCGTCAGGCTTAGGCAGAAACCATCAATTCCAACTCCTGTGCGACGATATTTTTGATAGCTTGTCACATTTTTTGACGCCTTGTCACAAATGTCGCCAGCTATGATTTTCAGCAACTGGGAATTTATTTTATAAATGTATTTTGGTCCTTTCCGTCACCTTCCACGATTTATAACCCTAAAGAGGCATAATTTTTCCCATTATTTTCTTCAGTTAAGCATCTCAAAAACCCTCTCTTATGCTCTCAACCACAAAATTAGGGTTTCCATTAAACTCATCTCTCAAAAGCAAGATTCAAGCCGTTTTCTAAGATAATTGAGAATTAAGTTTCCCAATCCAAGAACTCTCCAACAAATCATTAAGGTTTCCTTTCTAAGGTATGCATAGTGTTCATCTATGGATCCAATCCATTCATAGAGCTCAAGAGCCATGTTTTAAATATTATTTTGTAAACTTTTTATGGTGATATGAGTATGTATATGTTGATGATTATTGTTTAAGTTTCAATGTGATGTCTAAAGGTGTTTTCATGGAATACATATGTTTGTTAATTGAAAACCATGAACTTTAGGTGGTTTAATATGGTGCAAGTATGAAACTCACCTATGCCTTAAAGAATGCATGCAAGGTGTATGCTTAGGATGCTAGAAATTTATGTTTGTATGGTTTTATGATGTCTAAATGACAATTCCATGTTAGCCATATACTTCAATATGAATCCCATGCTTTTCATGTGTTGCTATTGTGGTGGTATGAAGCATGTAAGATAATGGAGATATACAATATGTACACGAAATATATCCATGCATTCCCTACAATGTTTAAGATGTTGAATAACTATATGAAATATGATATCCCCTACTTATGATATTATAAATTGTGGACTCAAATCTTGTGATCAAGTCATGCCATGTGTGTCAGTTTCCTTCTATCGAGTCCTGGGGGTAGTTGTACCCAAAAAACATAGCTGTGTCCCTAGAGCCATGTCATGTTGTCACGATAATCTCAGTCAAGCTATAATCTATAGAACTCAGTCAGTCATATGACTCAGGAAACCTCAGAAATCTCATAATCTCAGTTAACTCTCAGATAATAGTACTACTTCATCAGTCAACAAAAGTTAGTTAACCTGTCCATGTACAGTCGGTTGAATCATGTTTAGTCACTTTAGATGAGAGTAGAAGTTAGCTCCGAGTGAACCCATGGATAGGGACTCACCTACCATTTTAGGGTGTGTTTCTTAGCAGTCATCCTTGTGTTTTAGAACTACGTAGTCAGCATAGGTTGAGACATCTTAGCCTGTTAGATTAGGGTTGATGAGGTGGATTAAACTATCAGTTTAGGGTTCCCATATTTCTTCTTTGAGTACCTACCAGCTAAGGGTCACCCACAACTGTCCTTACCAGTGGCACGATATTGACACCCCTCCAGTTAGGGTAGAGATTGAACCCCAACTTAGCTATATATGTTATTGGGGCATGTCAATTAAACAACTTCCCCCCACAATTTCAGAATCAGTCTCAGTAAAAGAACTCAGATAGGTCTTCAGATTTCTATATATCAGGACTATCAGATACAATCAGACTCAGTTATAGTACGAAACTCAGATAGTTCCATCAGATTCAGGATTGTCAGATATAGTCGCCCATGTTATTATAATTTCAGTATCAGTCATGTTAGCCATCAGTAAACCATGTATTAGCATACAAGACTAGCTATCATGCATCCACGATTTTAGTTACTATGTATGCATATTTGTACTCTTACGTTCATATCAGTCAGACAGTTAGCATTGTTTATGAGTATAAACCCTGTTTATATTTAGCCTACCTCATTTGTATACTCAGTACATTCCCTTGTACTGACACATTTGTGCTATGGTTCTTTCTTTTGATGTTACACCATAGGTTCAGAGACACGAGCTCCAGATCAGTTGTTGTAGTAGCATTTCCAGTCGCAGAGATTCAGTGAGTCCTCTTCATTTGAGGACAATATGATTTGATTTGTTCATTATTATTTTAGCCAGTTATTAGTTTTCGAAGTTAGTTGGAGACATGTTTCTTCAACTCCTTATTCAGATAGCACTTAAAGGCTTTCATATTCAGTATTCTGACTTATGTTCAGATTTGATTCAGTTTTTAGTTGTTTTGGGTATCTTTCACCCATATGGATGTTATGTTTTGACAGATTCTTTATTCAGTTGAACCTTATGGCCTACATGTTCATGTTTTCTACATTATTACGTCATATATATAGTGTACAGGTACAAATATCAGTCATGGGTTAGCTTGTGGTCCCTCGGGGTCATAAGCACCGTGTAGAATTCCAGTTTAGAAAATTGGGGCGTTACAAACTTAGTGTCAGAGCCTAAGGTTCAATAGAGTCCTAGGAAGTCTAAAAGCCACATCTAGTAGAGTCTTGTACATGGGTGTGTTGCGCACCACATTTATGTATAGGAGGCTATAAGATGTTTTAGGAACAGTTCCCTTTCTTCAGTATTTATGTCGTGCTAGTCAGCATAATTTTAAGTTGGTTTCTCATTCTAATCCACGTCAGCAGATTTAGTCGAGTTAGAGATGACTAATTTGATGTCATTCTTGTCATGGATTGGCTTCATTCCTGCTATGCCATAGTCGACTGCAGAAACAAGATAGTTCAGTTTCAGTTCCTGAATAAGACTGTCCTAGAGTGGAAGGGTAGCACTTTGTCTTTCAGGGGTCAGCTTATTTCCTACCTTCAGGCAAGGAAAATGATTTCTAAGGGGTGTGTGTATCATCTCGTGCATGTTAAGGATTCCAGTTCCAAATCTCCCAGTCTCGAATCAGTCCCAATGGTTAATAATTATTCAGATGTCTTTCCCAAAGATCTTCCAGACATTCCCCTCGAAAGGGAAATAGAATTCGACATAGACCTTCTCCTAGATACTCAACCTATTTTTATTTCGCCATACAGAATGGCACTAGCAGAACTCAAGGAACTGAAAGATCAGTTTAAGGATCTCTTAGATAAGGGATTCATTAGGCCCAGTGTATCCCCATGGGGTACGCTAATTTTATTCGTGCGCAAGAAAGATGGTTCTCTCAGAATGTGTATTGATTACCGTCAGCTCAATAAAGTCACAGTCAAGATTAGGTATCCGCTGCCTAAGATAGATGACTTGTTTGACCAACTTCAGGGTGCCAGTTATTTCTCCAAGATAGACCTCAGATCAGGCTATTATCAGCTCAGAGTTAGAGAATGTGACATTCCGAAGATAGTTTTTTATACTCGGTATGGTCACTTTGAATTTCTAGTCATGTCCTTTGGTCTTACCAATTCCCCTGTAGATTTTATGGACTTGATGAACCGGGTGTTCAAGTAGTACTTGGACACATTCGTCATAGTCTTCATAGATGATATTTTGGTTTATTCTCGCACAGAGCGTGATCATTCAGACCATCTCATAATTGTTCTTCAGACTCTTAGGGATCACCAGTTGTTTGCCAAGTTCAGTAAGTGCGAATTTTGGCCAAGATCAGTAGCATTCCTTGGCCATATTGTTTTTGGTGATGGCATTAGAGTAGATCCTTAGAAAACTGAAGTGGTAAGAAACTGGCCTCACCCTATCTCTCCATTATATATCAGGAGTTTCTTGGGTTTGGCTGGCTATTACCGATGGTTTGTCAAGGGATTTTCTTCTATTGCATCTCCTATGTCCAGATTGACTCAGAAGAAGGTCAAGTTTTAGTGGTTAGAACCTTGCGAGAAGAGTTTTTAGGAGTTGAAGACTCGACTCACCTCATCTCTAGTTTTAGCACTTCCCAACGGTTCTAATGGATTCATAGTATATTGTGATACATCCAGAGTAGGTTTAGGTTGTGTCCTCATGTAGCATGGTAGAGTCATAGCCTACTCCACCAGACAGTTAAAGCCCCATAAGAAGAATTATCTTACTCATGACCTTGAGTTAGCAACAGTTATCTTTGCCTTAAAGATTTGGAGGCATTATTTATACGGTGTTCATTTAGACGTCTTCACAGATCATAAGAGCCTTCAGTATGTATTTTCCCAGAAAGATCTCAATATTCATCAGAGAAGGTATTTAGAGCTCTTGAAGGATTATGACATGAGTGTCCTTTATCATCCTGGCAAGGCCAATGTAGTGGCCGATGCACTAAGTAGACTGTCTATGAGTAGTGTTTCCTATATTGAGGATAGTAAGAAGAAATTAGCTCAGGAGATTCATCAGCTTGCCATACTAGGCGTTCGCTTAGTTGACTCTTCAGAGGGTGGTGTATGTGTTCAGAGTAGTTCAGAGTCATCTCTAGTTTTCGAGGTGAAAGAGAAGCAAGACAGGAATCCTAGCCTTATCAAGCTAAAAGAGTCAGTTCAGAGTCAGGAAGTAGAGGTTTTCTCCCAAGGGGAGATGGTGTTCTTCGTTGTTAGGGTCATCTGTGTGTTCTCGATATAGATGACTTGAGGCAGCGAATCCTTATAGAAGCGCATAGTGCATGATACTCTATTCATCTAGGGGATACTAAGATATACCATGACTTGTGGGAGATCTATTGGTGGAGTGGGATGAAGAGAGACGTTGCAGAGTTTGTGGCTAAGTGCTCTACATGTCAGCAGGTTAAGATAGAGCATCAGAAACCTAGTGGTTTCATATAGGAGTTCACTATTCCTACTTGGAAGGGGGAAGAAGTGAAATGGACTTCGTGATAGGTTTGTCTAGAACACGTCATCAACATGATTCAGTTTGGGTCATTGTAGATAGAATGACCAAGTCAACTTATTTCCTTCTAGTTTGTACCTCTTACTCAGTCGAGGATTATGCCAAACTCTATATTAGGGAGTTGGTCAGATTACACGGTGTTCCACTATCTATCATCTCAGATAGAGGTACCTAATTCACCTCTTACTTCTGGAAATCATTCCAAAAGGGTCTTGGTACCCAAGTTCATCTCAGTATAATGTTTCATCCTCAGACATATGGTCAAGCAGAAAGGACCATTCAGACTCTAGAAGATATGCTAAGGGTGTGTACAATTGATTTCAAGGGAAGCTGGGATGACCACTTGCCTTTGATTGAGTTCGCATATAACAATAGCTATCACTCCAATATTTAGATGGCTCCATTTGAAGCTCTCTATGGTAGGAGATGTAGGTCTCTGATCGGTTGGTTTGAAGTTATTGAGACTACAGTCATAGGGCCTGACTTAGAATTAGTTGCCTTAGAGAAAGTTCAGTTGATCAGAGAGAGACTCTGGGCTACTCAGAACCGACAGAAGTCTTATGCGGTTGTTCGTAGAAAGGATCTCAAATTCGAGGTTGATTACTATGTCTAGCTCAAGATCTCTCCCATAAAGGGAGTGAAGAGATTTGGCAAGAAGGGAAAGCTCAGTCCCCGATATGTCGGTCCTTTCAGGATTCTCAGTTGCTTTGGTAAGGTCTCCTATGAGCTCTAATTGCCTTCAGATCTATCCTCAGTTTATCTACTCTTCCATGTCTCTTTGCTTAAGAAATGTATAGGTGACCCAATAGTTGTAGTCCCTTTTCAGAGCATTGACATTCAGAATAGCCTCTCTTATGAAGAGATTCCAGTCAAAATCCTCGACTATCAGACTTGTAGGATGAGGAACAAAGAAGTCCCTCTAGTCAAGGTTCTTTGGCAGAATCAGTCCATGGAGAGAGCTACTTGGGAAGCAGATGCAGACATGCGAACCAAGTACCCTCATATTTTCTCCGCTAATTCATACTTAGCTTGAGGTAACCATTATACTTAAGCTTATTCATTTACATGTTCAAAATTTTAGTATAAAATTGGTATCAAGTATCAGTGCATAGCTTATCAAGCATTCATGAGTTTAGCTTATCAGTCATGCATCAGGTATGCATGTTTAGTTGGGCTATATTCAGTTTAGAATTCAATTAATTCCTAAAATCATGTGATAGTTGAGCATGATCAGTGTATGCATCGTTTTATCTTTTCTCCCCTCTTAAGAAGTCATCATTCGAGGATGAATGTTTCCAAGGGGGAGATATTGTAATACCCTGAAAAATCCAAACCAATATTAGAGCGATGTACCAAGCTCATGCATAGTACATCATGGTTATTTTATAGTTTTATGAGTAGGTTAGATGTATACTAAGGCTTCAAATAACTCCCAGCTATCAGACGAATCAAAACATTCCTTACCGATTGAATTCTTGAGAAGAATATTGGTATAGTCAACTTCAAATAATCATATTTCTCATTATACTTAGAATTTTTGAGCTCATGACCTATCAGAAGATATATAATTGAATTATCTTTCCAACAATACCAATTTTACCTATATTCGATATTGGATCAAAGATTTATTCCTATTTTACTCCAGCATGTCAGGCTAAAAATAGTATGATAAGAGCCGTGGTAGCTTACCACATTTGTGACACCCTATCACGAAGGTCGTCAGCCTTAGGAAGAAACCAGCTCCTAAGTGAAGAGATTCATGGTAGCTTACCATATTTGTGACACCCTTTCACGAAGGTCGTCAGCCTTAGGCAGAAACCAGCTCCTAAGTGACGACATTTTTTACGGCTTGTCACATTTTTTGATGCCTTGTCACAAATGTCGCCAGTTATGATTTTCAGCAGCTGAGAATTTATTTCATAAGGGTATTTTGGTATTTTCCTTCACCTTCCACGACTTATATCCCTAAAGAGGCATTATTTTTCCCATTATTTTCTTCAGTTAAGCATCTCAAAAACCCTCTCTTACACTCTCAACCACAAGATTAGGGTTTCGATCAAACTCATCTCTCAAAAGCAAGATTCAAGCCTTTTTCCAAGATAATTGAGAATTAAGTTCCCAATCCAAGAAGTCTCCAGCAAATCACCAAGGTTTCATTTCTAAGGTATGCGTAGTGTTCATCTATGGATCTAATTCGTTTATAGATCTCAAGAACCATGTTTTAAATATTATTTTGTAAACCTTTTGTGGTGATATGAGTATGTACATGTTGACGATTGTTGTTTAAGTTTCAATGTGATGTCTAAAGGTGTTTTCATGGAATACATATGTTTGTTAATTGTAAACCATGAACTTTAGGTGGTTTAATATGGTGCAAATTTGAAACTCACCTATGCCTTAAAGAATGCAAGCAAAGTGTTTGATAAAATGCTTAGGATGCTAGAAATTCATGTTTGTATGGTTCTATGATGTCTAAATGACAAGTCCATGTTAGCCACATACTTCAATATGAATCCCATGCTTTTCATGTATTGTTATTGTGGTGGTATGAAGCATGTAAGAGAATGGAGATATACAATATGTACGCGAAATATATCCATGCATTCCCTACAATGTTTAAGATATTGAATAACTATATGAAATATGATAGCCCCTACTTATGATATTATGAATTGTGGACTCAAATCTTGTGATCAAGTCATGATATGTGTGTCAATTTCCTTCTCTCGAGTCCTGGGGGTATTCATACCCAAAAAACATAGTTGTGTGCCTAGAGCCATGTCATGTTGTCACGATAATCTCAGTCAAGCTATAATCTATAGAACTCATTTAGTCATGTGACTCAGGAAACCTCAGAAATCTCATGATCTTAGTTAACTCTCAGATAATAGTACTACTTCATCAGCCAACAAAAGTTAGTTAATCTGTCCATGTACAGTCAGTTGAATCATGTTTAGTCTCTTCAGATGAGAGCAAAAGTTATCACCGAGTGAACCTAAGGATGGGGACTCACCTACAAGTTTAGGGTGTGTTTCTTAGCAGTCATCCTTGTGTTCCAGAACTACGTAGCTAGCGTAGGTTGAGACATCTTAGCCTGTCAGATTAGGGTTGAGGAGGTGGCTTAACCTATTATTTTAGGGTTTCTTTCAATACCTACCACCTAAGAGTCACCCACAACTATCCTTACCAGTGGCGCGGTATTGACACCTCTCCAGTTGGGGTAGAGATTGGATCCCAACTTAGCTATATGTGTTATTGGGTCATGTCGGTTAAACAACTACCTCCCATAATTTCAAAATCAGTCCCAGTAAAAGAACTCAGATAGGTCTTCAGATTTTAGTATATCAGGACTGTCAGATACAGTCACACTCAGTTATAGTCGAAACTCAGATAGTTCCATCAAATTTAGGATTGTCAGATACAGTCGCCCATGTTATCAAAATTTCAGTATCAGTCATGTTTTCCATCAGCAAACCATGTATTAGCATACAGGACTAGCTATCATGCACCCACAATTTCAGTTACTATGTATGCATATTCGTACTCTTACGTTCATATCAGTCAGACAGTTAGCATTATTCATGCATGTAAACCCTATTTATATTTAGCCTACCTCATTCGTATACTCAGTACATTCCGTCGTACTGACGCATTTGTGTTATGGTTCTTTCTTTTTATATTACACCATAAGTTCAGAGACACGAGCTCCAGATCAGCTGTAGTAGTAACATTTCCAATCCTAGAGATTCAGTGAGTCCTCTTCATTTAGGACAATATGATTTGATTTGTTCATTATTATTTTAACCAGTTATTAGTTTACGAAGTTAGTTGGAGACATGTTCCTTCAACTCCTTATTAAAACAACACTTAGAGGCTTTCATATTTAGTATTCAGACTTATGTTCAAATTTGATTCAGTTTTTAGTTGTTTTGGGTATCTTTCACCCATATGGATGTTATATTTTGACAGATTCTTTATTCAGTTAAACCTTATGGCCTACATGTTTATGTTTTCCTCATTATTACGTTATATATGTAGTGTATAGTTATAGATATCAGTCATGGGTTAGCTTGTGGTCCCTCGGGGTTATAAGCACCGTGTAGCATTCTGATTAGAAAATCGGGGCATTACAGAATGGTTGTGTGAGAATTGGTTTAGTAGTAAATGCCCATCATTGTATTGTCCATATTTGCAATTTGGTGCTGAGTTGCTTGAGGACAAGCAATTATCTTAGTTGGGGTGTTGATGTTCCGTCTTTTGACAGAATATTTATCAATTTTTTATTAGGAAGATTTCATGTTTTCAAGCAACCAAGGTTGCATTTAATGCTGGTTTTTAGTGTTTCAGGGTAAGGAGCTAGCTGAAGGAAAAGACTCAGAAAAGTAGCAGAAAAACACTTCTGATGATCAAAATGATGGACCGTCAGTCTTACGATGGACCACTGATCTTGGGTGTATTTATAAGCCTAAGAACCATAATTTATCCATATTTTAGCTATGTTTAGAGAACAAAGTGCCTAGTTTCTTATGTTTTTACTCTACTTCTATGTAATTGAGCTAACCGATGTGATTAACATGATTTCAGGAATTAATGAGGTAGATGAAGACATTATGAGACTATGGAATGCGGATGACATATGACACAAGAGAGAGTAGCAACCTGGACCAAATGTGGTGCCTAAAAACTACAATCTGGACCAAATGTGGTGCCTAGAAACTATGTCCAAGACCAGTTTGTCATTTATAATTAGTTTAGGGACCTAGAAGGCAATTATGAGAGAAAAGATTATTAAAAGGCTTAATGCTGAATTTTTATTGATAATTCATTATTCTGTATTATTCAGAGAGAGGAGAATAGCGGCTTAGGGTGGCGAGAGTGTAAAACATTTCTTCTCTCTTACTTTCACCATTCGCACACCAAGATTGTTTTCTAGTTTTTGGTATGATGAATATATTTATGATGATTTTCGTTTTATTAATAAGTAGCTAAGTTCATTAGTTAGGGTTATGGAAGCCTTGTAGCATACAATCTATTACTTTGGGTTTTGAATTCATTATGTATTGACTTGTTTATATCATACTCTCTTCGCTTATCTTGAATTCTCGTGGTTGCCAACATTGAGGATATGGCTTAAAATGCAACTTATTCAAAATAAAGGTTGTTGTTCAGAAAAGAGAGTAGTGATAAGAAAATAGGATTACCAAACCCTATTTCATAAGTTAATTCTTTAGCAGTATTAACTACTTGGAGATTTAGTATTGTTTTTGGTAAACACTTTTGATTCGAGAGAACTAAAGTGAATTAGTCCTTGATGGTTGAGAAACACTAGGATTATGTTATTAAATACAATACGTTTCTCTATAAACACGATGCATGTATGAATTCGTAACGCCCATAGTTAGAAAGTATTGAAAACTATAAGGTGGACATAACCCTAGCTTGCTATTTCTCTAAATTTGAATACTACTACACATATTTCATCTTGTTAAACTGAAATCATTAATTTGTGAACTGAATCAAATCCCCTTATTTATTTTACGGAATCAAACTATTAAAAGTCAACTAATCTCCATACAACTTAATTAGCACCATATTCGCTGTGGGATTCGACCCCAACTTAGTTGGGTTATATATTTGACAACGACCGCTTACTCTCTCGTAAGAGAGGTGTAATTTGGGCGTATCAAATTTTGGTGCCGTTGTTGGCGAATACGGTTGTCGATTGAGTTTATGTGTGTTAATTGAGTTTTAGTCAAGTTTCTTAATTTTACATTTAAGAGAGTTGGTTTGGAATTTTATCCTACTTGCTTGAATTCAAACTTATAAATATTTGATTTTAGTTTTCTTTTATTTCTTATGTTTGGTAGATTTTTATTTTAGTTTACTTATTACTATGGGATCGTGGAATGAACATGAGATTGGTGGTTGGAAATCTTATCTTGATGTTCCATGTCCATATTGTGATGGACCTCACTTTTGACAATATTGTAGATATGCTCCTCGGAGAGAGATGTGTGGACCATCTCCATCCTATCGGGAGTATGATTATTCTTTATGTGGTGGTCAAGATGAACATTGGAGTAATTACCCTAATGAACCGTCCCCCCATTGTGCTAACCCAAATTCTAGTTCTTCTTTTGAGTTTAACAGGTCTTATGGTCAAGAAAAAGAGGAACGAAACACCAGAAGGAGTGGCATTAAAGCTTTGTTTCAATGAATGTTGGATCTCTATGAAGAAATATACGATATCATATGTGATATGCATCAAGGAATGAGGCCAATCATTCATGAGGAGATGGATATAGAGTTCAATCATTCAAAACACTCTTCTACATTATACTTAGATGATATTTTATCTGTGGAATCATTTAATATAATGGAAGAGTGTGAAGCTGAGGAGCTAGAACCCTATATTGATGTTGAGCAACCCTCAGTGACTTCCCAACCAACCGAACCAACCATGAGAGATGATGCCAAGATTAAGGACTTGGTTCTAGAGTCAAAACAAGAAACCAAGAAAATCTCTAATAAAGACTCTAGCCCAATTTCAAGAGAATATATCGAGAAGGTGAGTAAAAGTGAGTGTATAGTGGATAGTGTGAATTTTGAAGTAGAATTAGTTGGGCCTCACTTGAAGCATTTTTCCATATTATGTTTAGATGACGTCTTTTCCGTGGAATCATAAAAAATAGTGGAAGAGTGTGAAGATGAGGACCAAGAATCCTATATTCTTTATTTTACACTTGATAAGCAACATAAAAACACACCTTACTTTAAGACCAAGTTTTTTACCATGGATCATCCATTACTCGGCTTCTAAATTTCTGCACCACCCCCATATGAGTGAGGCAAAAAGATGGATGCGATGTTGGGGGTGAAATTCATATCCTCAAGATGGAGGAAAAATTTGATTGGGTCGTACCGCGACACTAAATTAGGCGCTTGGTGGGAGGCAACCCATCCTTCTAATCATTTTTGTTGTTTTTGATTAAGTGTAGGTGCATGACGTACTAAGGAGATGATTTGTACCAAACTCGATTTTGAATTAAGCCACAGCAAAGGTGGTAAGTTTAGAAGTAATGGGAACATTACAGGTAAATTGGAATGGTCAATTGTTAAGGCTTGAGTCATGATTTGTATTAGAGTTGTGCCCCAAATTATGTTAATCCGACCCCAAAACTTTTGTGGTGTGACTTATTTTTGTGACTTTCAATGAGATATGGACCTTTCATACCAAGAGTGAGCCGCACATCCCATCGCACATGCTCACTGAACAAACTATACGATGTACAATGCGCCATACATCTTAAGGTGTGAGATTAGTATGTGCTGTATTGTAAATCGCCTATGCTCACTGCCTCACTTAGGTGATAGGTTAGGCGCTGCCTATGTCAACATAGGCGATATCTTAGGCGCCGCCTATGTCAATATAGGCGAGAGGTTAGGCGCCGCTTATACCATTGCCTATGCTCACTGCCTCACTTAGGCGATAGGTTAGGCGCCGCCTACTTATTCTTAGGAGATTTCATGGGTGCCGCCTATCAGTGTAAGTTTTGCCTAATAATCCATTTTTTTATTGGATCAACTCGACACAAATCTCACCCTTTAATGGAATCCACACTATGAATGCCCAAAGTCATCCTTATTTCACCCCTAACCTGCATAAGATTGCTCTCACGATTCTCTTTGTCTTTCAACATTAACTATCTCAATAATTTTCCTTTTCTTTCACCAAACTTTCATCTTCAAGGTAAGTTTTAGTTTCTTAATCATTAGTTATTATGACTCTATGTTATAGCTAAGTGATTTATTAAGGATTATGAATTAAATTCTTTCCATGGTGATGTGGTGAAAGTGACGGTGTTTTGTATATCTTGATATGGTTGAAAGTGTAGAGCATGATTCTGTTCAAAAAGTGCTTCAGTGAAATAGAATTGGGGGAATTGAAGTGAATGAATTGTATTGTGACTAATGTTGATGCACAATGTCAAAGTGTATGTTGGTGAAGTCTGAGTACCCGATAAAAACTCTTAATTGGTTTATACTAACAAATTAAGTATGGGGTGGTGACTTCACCATCTCTATCTTAATTAAAGTTAACTTGATTATGTGTGACTGACATGGATGATATGGGTGATGTGATGAGTACAGGAAAAATGGTTCCAATGATGATCTCCATGCAGGTGGCATGACTCCTAATGTGGATGAGAAGTACTACTAGCCAGGTTCTTTATCTTGTTATTTGCACTGGAGACAGTGCTAAGCTTAAGTATGGGGTGGCTGGGTACTTTGCTACTTGTTTTGTAAGAAAATAGGACCTTCTCCTTAGTATACTTCTAGATAGAATTAGTTATTTTGTTCATTTTGTTAGTTATTTAGTCATAATTAGGTGCTTTTCTCGATGATGGATGGATGACGACCGTCTTAAGAGAAAAGTAGTCTTTCAATTACATGTAACTGCTCTTGTGGATCACATGACATAATAATATAAGTATGTGATGGATCATTATATTTGAAACACCTAGGCTCTAGTTGTGACTCTTGTTGTGATTGTTGGTTTTAATTAAATTTAGGTAATTGTTCGGTCGAGAATCTATAATGCTCCTAATTGAGTTGACCATGTTCCATGAGTGTGTAAGATTGTTGTATATTCCTTATTGCAACTAATGCTAGAACTTGCCTGGTATGTATGCAAAGCAAAATAAAGATCGTGAGTTTAGGAGATAATTTAGGCATTTCTTTGATAGCCATTGTTCATACCTTCTTTTGACCTACCTTTGTACATTATCTTAGCTAGCCCCGTTAGGACTTTAGCTTATTCTTTTGTTAGCATTATATGTAGCCTAATCCATTCTTTAATAGACCGTAATTTGATCTAAAAGCTCCTAAGTGCTTTAATATAAAATCAATGTGAGTTAGGAGTTTGACAATAAGAGGAAAAAGGTGAAATTGATGTCCCAAAGTCCAGTTATTGGCATGAGCAATTGATGTGGTTGGGAGTAGCTAAAATTGTTAAAAAAATTCAAAATTTTTTCCCGGACATATTACAATGAACCTGTTTTGGCTCTGGTCCTTCTTAGACATTGTGCACCTCAACTAAGGCAAATTTCCTAAGTTGAGCGTGGCTATTATAGGGGTGCATAACATGAAAAGGGTGAAAAAAAAGAAAAATATTTGAAAGGGTTGCATACTCCCACCATAGTGTTATTAATTAAGCTTAACGAGTTGGGATTAAAAGCAAATCTGTGAAGATAGCAGAAGTGAAAATTGGTTGTTAGAGATTGTATCTTAATTACATAACGTAGTGTATTAAAGTGCTTAGGGAAGATAGTCACTATTTCTGGCCAAAATAGATCCTACCCATCCTTTAGCCTGCATTACAACCCGTAAAAAAACTATTTGATCCTAATCTTAGTATTCTGATATTAGTGGAGTATTAAACTAAGGGCAAGAATATGGTCATCAATTGTAATTTGAGAATTCTTTGTGAGAGTGAGCGCAACTTGATTCTTGTACCCATTTTGTTAGAAATTGCATAATTGTGAGTGATTATGGGAAATTTTCTTGTTGCGAGGGTACATGGTCGATGAAGGTTGGGTAATTTATATGATTTCTATGCTTAAACGATATGCATTAAATTGCCAACTTAATGAGTCTATTCTTGAGGGTAGGTTGTCTCTAGTAATGATTCCTGAATCTACTTCTTGTTCATAATTGTTGTATGAGCCTATTTGTGCATCTTGTCTTCCTTTGTGGGTGCTAAGGCTTGTGTAGTATGTATAAATGGATGTGTTGTTCGAGGACGAACAAAGCTTTAAGTGTGGGGGTGGTGATCTTGGGTGTATTTATACGCCTAAGCACCATAATTTATCCATATTTTAGCTATGTTTAGAGAACAAAGTGCCTAGTTTCTTATGTTTTTACTCTACTTCTATGTAATTGAGCTAACCGATGTGATTAGCATGATTTCAGGCATTAATGAGGTAGATGAAGACATTATGGGACTATGGAATACGGATGGCATATGACACAAGAGAGAGTAGAAACCTGGACCAAATGTGGTGCCTAGAAACTACAATCTGGAACAAATGTGACGCCTAGAAACTATGTCCAAGACCAGTTTGTCATTTATAATTAGTTTAGGGACCTAGAAGGCAATTATGAGAGAAAAGATTATTAAAAGGCTTAATGCTGAATTTTTATTGATAATTCATTATTCTGTATTATTCAGAGAGAGGAGAATAGCGGCTTAGGGTGGCGAGAGTGTAAAACATTTCTTCTTTCTTACTTTCACCATTTGCACACCAAGATCTTCTTCTAGTTTTTGGTATGATGAATATATTTATGATGATTTTCGTTTTATTCATGAGTATCTAAGTTCATTAGTTAGGGTTATGGAAGCCTTGTAGCATACAATCTATTACTTTGGGTTTTGAATTCATTATGCATTGACTTATCTATATCATACTCTCTTCGCTTATCTTGAATTCTCGTGGTTGCAAACATAGAGGATATGCCTTAAAACCCAACTTGTTCGAAAGAAAGGTTGTTGTTCAGAAAAGAGAGTAATGACAAGAAAATAGGATTACCAACCCCTATTTCATAATTTAATGCCTTAGCAGGATTAACTACTTGGAGATTTCGTATTGTTTTTGGTAAATGCTTTTGATTCGAGAGAACTAAAGTGAATTAGTATTTGATGGTTGAGAAACACTAGGATTATGTTATTAAATACAATACGTTTCTCTGTAAATACGATGCATGTATGAATTTGTAACGCCCATAGTTAGAAAGTATTGAACACTATAAGGTGGACATAACCCTAGCTTGCTATTTCTCTGAATTTGAATACTACACATATTTCATCTTGTTAAACTGAAACCATTAATTTGTGAACTGAATCAAATCCCCCCTATTTATTTTATGGAATCAAATGATTAAAAGTCAAATAATCTACATACAACTTAATTAGCACCATATTCCCTGTGGGATTCGACCTAGTTGGGTTATATATTTGACAACGACTGCTTACTCTCTCGTAAGAGAGGTGTAATTTGGGCGTATCAACCACTAACTCAATCGTAAAGTCCAAATAGAATCCATGACTATAGAAGACCTAGTGATGACCCATGTGGTGGACTGTCAGTCTTGGAAAGACCGCCACTTTAGCCGTCAGTGTTAAACAAAATCAGGAATCCTAAAATGCTCAGTAATGGCCAACATGGTGGACCATCGGTCTTGCGACGGACCACTACTTCTGTCACCAGGACTATACAGAACTTGAATCTTAATGATCATCACCAACGGTCAAAATGGTAGATCGTCAGTCTTGCGACGGACCACCACTTTGACCGTCAGTCTTATCCAGAAATTGACTCTCCAGGATCAGCAGCGATGGACCAAATGGAGGACCATCATCCTTACGATGGACCACCACTTTGTCCTTCACTTTGTATGCGGGTTTTTAAGTTCAAATTTTAAATCTTTTTTGGCTGGGAACATATAAATACCCAGTTTTCAGTTTTATTAGGGATCTTTTATCTTTTATTAGGGGTTTTCATACTAGAAACATATTGTACGTTGTTTTTCTCTGAGATTTATTCTAGAATTATGGATATAGATTCCATTATCATTTTCTCCATTGAAGATTAAAGAACAATAATTGTGACTTTTGTAAGTAAATTTTGAATTAATTTATGAATAACACAACAACTTCTTCTCTTTCTGTGATGGAGATATATGGCTAAGCTACCATAATTAGGGATATGGGAGCCTTGATGTGAATAGCTAATTGGGGGTTGTGAATATAGTAGATTCGCATGATTAATTGATATTGCATAAACCCTTCTTCACTTTAATGACTTTTCTTGGTTGCAAACTTCAAAAGTCAGCCCAAGAACAACACTCGTTCAAATAGAAAAGTGCTTGATGGGAAAAGAAAGGGTTTACATAAATCTAAAGGCTTTAACCTTTGGATAGATGGTAGATGCCTTAACCAGATCAACCCATGTGAGATTATAGTTGAATTAATACTATGTTCCTTAAGTTTGAATGAATTAAGGGATAAGTTACTCATTTAGGTTGAGAAACGAATGGGTAAACCATAGAATTCAATTACTCTTGCAATAAGAATTGTTCATTGGGAATCCAAAATAGTTCACAACCCTAGCTGCTTAAGTATCTTGGTAACCATAACTCTAGTTTGAATTCTCTTATTGAATTACTATTCGCAGTATAACTTTTAGTTGGATTACTTTAGGTGACAAATATTTGAATATAATTGATAAATCAAAATCCCCCTCTATTCTGGAACCTTTGATCAATAGTCTAGTAACAACCACAATACTTAGTGAACACAGTATTCCTTGTGGGATTGACACCCAACCCAGGTCGGTTCAATATTTGATAGCGACCACTTACAATTTCTAACGAGAGTTGTAATTTGGACGTATCAATCACACCCTCTATTGGTAGTTGAGTCCCCATTCTTGGGTTCACTCGGTGCTAAATCCTACTCCCAACTGAATAGACACTGAACAGATTCCTAGCTTATACTAGGATTGACTGAACTGCTACTTTTCATACTGTTTAATTGAACTGGACTGAGTTCACTTAGTTTCCGTTGACTGATGAATTACTACTGACTGAGTTTAATGAGGACTAAACTAAATACTGAATGGGACTAGACTGATACTGAGTTTACTGAATTTTTTCTGAGTTCTATAACTGACTAAGAGTACTACTGATCATTACGTAACCTAGACTATTCTGTAACTGACACTGGCTATAGGTATACAACTAAATTATCGGGCATTAAATACCCCCAGGACTCGATTACATGAATAATAATAAGACATGATAATTCTTGGAAGCATAACAATAGTCAACTGCACACATGCAATCAATGAGGCATTTCATCAAGCACTTGAAAATCTTGAAATTGTACATGTATAGAAATGCATACTATCATGTCATAAGTACACCAAATAATTCACATAGGCATTCCAACAAACAATTTCAAGGCATAACTTTAACATGAGTGTCATTTTGAACATATAGTTCTAGCATGAAGTCATCATAAGATCACCTATGAATCACAAGGAACAATTTATTCACTTAGGCATTTTGACAAACACATGAGAGGCATAACCTTGTGTTTGGTCATGAATAATAAACCAATACATCATGGCTACATCAAATTAATTCAATTTCAAGGACTTCAACCCACATGCTAATATAAATTCATGAAATTCATTAATGATCAGAACTTGGAAATCATACAGCAAGATCAACATGAGTACAATACAACCCACAACATAAAAATCATGATTCAAGATTTTAAAAGGGGTTTCTTGAACTCCAAGGGTGAAAGGGACCCTTGAATGACACTTCACATACCTTGATGCTTGATTTTGAGAAGATTGATGGTATAATTATTGAGACCTGAATCTTGGATTAAAAACTCTAAGGCTTGATATTGAGCGAATTTGAGAGAAAGTGAGTATATTTTGGTGAATAGAGGCTGAATTTCGTGTTTTTGGCTGAATAAGGGTGGAGAAAATGACCCATTTTCCCCTACAAACCATATAAAAATAATGCTGAACTGGGCCGCCCTCGTATTGCCACTCTTACTTGGGTCAAGTATCCAGCGCGACGCAACCCCTACTCGGGTTAAGCAGCCATCGCGGCGCGAACCTTAGCTGGATTGAATGACCCTTGCGATGCGGGGCTATCATGACCCCTCACTATTTTGTGCATCCAAACTCGCCCTTACGCTAGTACAAAAAATCCAAAACTCTCCTGAGATGACCTACACGTGACCCTGATCGTGAATCAATTTGAAAATTGACATTCTAAGGTCGGGAAAGTTGGAAATAAAATCCTCCAAATTTTTTGAAGGCTAAAATGATTCTAAGTCTTGATAGTTAGCTGAAATTTTCTAAGTCTGGGACCCTTAGCAAGCTTTAAAGGGTTGAATTAAGCTTAGGATTTGGCGGGGTCTTACAATATCTCTCCCTTAGGGATATTCATCCCCGAATAAGACTGACTAAGCTGAGATTATTGAGAGACTGAGTTCGTGTACTGAACATGTCCAACTGAAGCATGATTACATGACTGAAACTACTAATATAATAAGGTTTCTTACTAGACATGCATATCTGATGCATGAGTACAAGGCTGAACATGATTCATGAATTCATGACTGGGACTATTGATAAGCTGAGGATCTCATACTAAACTTGCATACCTGATGCATGAATACATAACTGAACTGACTCATGAAAGCATGACTAAATATACAATGGTAACTGATATCAAGTTTGCAAAGGAAATCTAAGCATGAAACCTAATATGTTCAAGGAAAAACTATTACCTTGCGCAGAGTCTGAAGTTGCAGAGAAAAACTATTCTTTGTTCCTCAGTCTGTGAATCTGATAGTCAAGAATTTTGAATGGAACCTCTTTATAAGTGAGACTACTCTGAACGTCTATGCCCTCTTTAGGACTACGGCTACTGGGTCACCTATGAATTTCTTTAGCAAGGAGACATGAAACGCTGAATGAACTGAAGCTAGATCTGAAGGCAACTAAAGCTCGTAAGCTACTTTTTCAAAATATCTGAGAATTTGATGATGACCGACATATCGGGGACTAAGTTTCCTCTTCTTGCCAAACCTCTTCACTCCTTTCATAGAAGAGATTTTCAAGTACACATAATTACCAATATCAAACTCGAGATCTTTTCTGTGCACATGTGCATACAATTTCTATCGGCTCTAAGATGTCTTAACCCTTTCCCTTATCAACTGAACTTTTTCTAAGGCATCAAATACCATGTCAGGCCCTACCACTGCAGCCCACCCACTTTGAACCAACTAATGGGAGACGAACATCTCCTCCTATAAAATACCTTAAACGGAGCCATCTTAATACTAGAATGATAGCTGCTATTATATGGGAACTCAATCAAAGAAAAATGGTCATCCTAACTACCTTTAAAATCAATTGCACATGATCGCAGCATATCTTCTAATATCTAGATGGTCCTTTCTGCTTGACCATCTGTCTAAGGATGAAAAGATGTACTAAGGTGAACTCGGGTACCAAGACCCTTTTGGAACGCTTTCCAAAAATGAGAGGTGAACTGTGTACCTCTATCTGAGATAATGGACAATTATACTCCATGCAATCTGAACAACTCTCTGACATAGAGATTGGCATAATCCTCAGCTGAATAAGAGGTATGGACTGGTAGAAAATGAGCTGATTTGGTCATCCTATCTACGATAACCCAAACTAAATCATGCTGACAATGAGTATGAGGCAAATCCATCACAAAGTCCGTGTTTACTTCTTCCCACTTGTAAATGGGAATACTGAACTCCTACAGAGACCCACTGGGTTTTTTATGCTCAATCTTTACCTACTGACATGTAGATAACCTAGCTACAAACTCTAAAACGTATCTCTTTATCACACTCTACTAATAGATCTCCCAATAATCGAGGTACATCTTAGTGGCCCCTGGATGAATAGATTAATACGCACCATAAGCCTCTGCAAGAATCCATTACCGTAGGTCATCTATACCTGGAACACACAGATGACCCTGACAATGCAATACACCTTCTCCCCCTTGGAAGAAAACCTCTACCTTCTGATCTCTGACTGACCCTTTCAACTAAACTAAACTGGGATCTCTATCCTACTTTTCCTTTACTTCAGAAAGTAGAGATGATTCTGAGCAGTTCTAAGCCCACATAATACCTTCTGCTGAATTCACTAAGTGAACACCTAGTCGAGTGAGATGATGGACTTCCTGAGCTAACTTCTTCTTGCTGTCCTCAATGAGAAACACTACCCATAAACAGCCTACTGAGAGCATTAGCCACTTCATTGTCCTTGCCTAGATGGTAAAGAACACTCATGTCATAGTCTTTTTACAACTCCAACCACCTTAACTGATAGAGGTAATGGTTTTTCTGAGAGAACACATACTGTAGGCTCTTATGTTCAGTGAATGCATCAATGTGTACCCTATACAAGTAATTTCTCCAAATCTTTAAGGAAAATACTACAGCTGCTAACTCATAATCATGAGTTGGATAATTATTATCATAGGGCTTAAGCTGTCCGGAGGAATAGGCTATGACCTTACCTCTCTGCATGAGGACATAACTCAAACCTACTCTCGATACATCATAGTACACAACAAAGCCATCTGAACTATCTGGTAAGGTAAAGAATTGAGCTGCAGTGAGTCGAGTCTTCAACTCCTGAAAACTCTTCTCGCAAGAATCTGACCATTGGAATTTGACTTTGTTCTTGGTCAATCTGGGGGAGCAACTCTAATGCCATCTCCGAAAATGATATGGCCAAGAAAAGCTACCAAACTTAGCCAAAAATTTGCACTTGTTTAATTCAATGAATAACTAATGATTTCTGAGAGTCTGCAATACTATTCTGAGGTGATCTGTATGGTCATGTTTACTGTGGGAGTAGACAAGAATGCCATCTATGTTTTCTATGACAAACATGTCTAAGTATTGCTTGAACACATGGTTTATCAAGTCCATGAAAACCTTTGGGGCATTGGTAAAACAAAGGACATGACTAAAAATTCAAAGTGACCATATCGAGTTTTGAAAGCTATCTTCGGAATGTCACATTCTCTGACTTTGAGATGATGATTGCCTAATCTGAGGTCTATCTTAGAAAAGTAACTAGCCCCCTGAAGTTGGTCAAACAATTCATCGATTCTGGAAAGGGGATACTTGTTCTTGACTGTGACTTTATTTAGCTGACGGTAGTCTATACATATTCAGAGGGAACCGTCTTTCTTACGCACGAATAAAACTGGTGCGCCCCAAGGGGACACATGTCTCCAAGTGTGTGATCCACTGATTCACTGAGTGACACATCCGATCCAACCTAGTAGTAAGCAATCCGCCAAAAGCAACCAAAATATTCCTTGGTGAATTTGACTCTAAGCCCGTTTCTGCAGAACTCTTAGGACTAAGATTCCGTGGGTCTGATGAATCCCTTATCTAGGAGATCTCTCAACTATTCTTTTAACTCTCTGAGTTTTGCAAGTGCCATTTTATATGGTAGGATATATATGGGCTGAGTATCTAGAAGGAGATCGATTCCAAAATCAATTTTTCTTTCGGGAGGAACTCTGGAAAGATCTTCAAGAAACACATCTGGGAATTCACATGCTACTTATACTGATGCAAGATTTATGTTTTCTAAACTAGAGTTCTGTACTCGCACAAGGAGATAGACACATCCCTTAGATATTATTTTTCTTGCCCTTAGATAGGAAACAAGCTGACCCGTAAGTGCTGAAGTACTACCCCTCCACTCTAGGACAGGTTCATTTGGAAACTGAAACTGGACAATTCTATTTCTGAAGTCAGCTGAGGCATTGCAGGAATCAAGCCAATCCATGCTGAGAATAACATCAAAATCAATCATCTCTAGTTTGACTAAATCCACTGATATGACTTTCTGAGAAATAATAATCGGACAGTTCCTGTATACCTGATGGGCTACAATTTTAAGACTGGCTTTAAAGTCAACAGCTATATAAGGAGTAACAAAGGACAAAGAAGCTCCTGGATCCAGCAAAGCATAAATATGTAAATGATAAACTTGTAACATACCAATGACCATATGAGGAGAACTTTCCTGATCCTGTCAGGACTGAAGGGCATAGAGTCTGTTTGGGCGCTACCCACTGGTGGCACTGGATGAGGCACCCTACTGGTTTGGGTGACCTGACTGAGCTGGGGGATGGTTACACTGACCCTGGGAACCTTACTAGGGACAATCTCTAACTCGGTGGCCTGGCTTGCCACATTTAAAACATACATCACTGCCCGTTCTGCAGACACCCAGGTGGTTTCTAACACACTTCTGGCAGAGGGGATTTGTTCGGGCACTGCTAACAATCCCCTGAGGCTTAAGGTCTGGCACCCTATCTCTATTGCTGTTTATGAATTTTGGCACTAGAGCACTAGCGGAAGATGATGCTGGAATTAAAGATTTTAGATAGAACTGAGAATAATTTTTTCCTTCTGACTTAGGCTGAGCAAAGTTGAAACTACCTATTTTAGCTCTCGTGTTCTTCTTCTCTCTCTCGTGATTCTTCTACTCCTCTATTTGTTGAGCATGGACCATCAACCTAGACAAGTCCATCTCACTAACCAGCATTGCAGTCCTATACTTCTTGACCACATTATCATTCACTCTAGATACAAACTTGCTCATCTTAAACCTGCTATCTGCTACCATGTGAGGAGCTTATCTGGATAATTGAGTAAACTTGAGAGAATACTCTTTCACTATCATGTTGCCCTATTTTAGATTAATAAATTCCAAAACCTTTGCTTTTCTCAACTCTTATGGGAAGAACCTATCCAGAAAAGCAGTGGCAATCTCCTCCCATTCTATGGGTCATGCATCTGTCGCCCTCTCTACTTTCCACTGTTTAAACCATGAGTGAGACACATCCTGCAACTGATATACATCTAGCTCAGCACTTTCACTAGCTGTCACCCCCATAATATCTATAACTTTTTGCACTTGATCAAGAAATTCCTGAGGGTCCTCATCTAACTTAGACCCGGTAAAAAATAAAGGGTTCATTCAGGTGAAGTCCTAAATTCTGGCAGCAGTAGTGTTGGCCACTGAGTTGGTCGGAACAGTAGATGGGTGTTCATTATGGACTGCCATAGAATGACCTAAGGTGGTGAAAGCTGCTGTGAAATTAGCGTGGGAGACATGTTCATCTAGAGGATCTGGCTGGATAGGTTGGGGTTCTGGCTAGTATCCTATTTCTTTTCCCTTAGTTCCTTTTGGAGGCATGTTCTATAAATAGAAGAGAAACATAGATTAGATAGAGAGTTTAATTGGAGCTCATGCTCACTCGCATGACATAAATACTAAAAGAAGGGAAACTGTTCCTAAAACATCTCATAGCCTCATGTCCATAAGTGTAGCGCGCTACACACCCATACACAAGACTCAACTAGATGCGGCTTTCAGACTTCCTAAAACTTTGTTGAACTTGGATCTGATACAAAGTTTGTAACACCTCGTGTCTATACCCCGGATTCTACATAGTGCTAGCAATCCCAAAGGACCACTAGCTAACCCATGACTAGTACCAACTGTGAGCACTAAATAATAGTAATACTGTAGTAATAATATAACTAAGATAAATATGAAAAAATGCCATAAGGTTCAAATCTTAAATCAATACTATATACTAGAATCAGAATGCTGAAAATAACTGTCTGAAAATACTCTAGTCTGGAAAACCTCTAAACTGTCTGGAAATATGGAGTTGATAGGACAAGCCCCCAACTAACTCTGACTACTGAGATACTGATAAATTGAAATACTGAACTGCTAACTATGTCCTTGAACTATGAGGACTCACCATAAAGTCTACTGCTGATAGATTGGGCTTCTAAGTGTGATTAAGAGCCTGTGAGTTTGAACCTATGATATAAGACATCATAGCGTAAAAGAAAATATGCATCAGAACTTTGAATGTACTGGTATGCTAAGTGAGGTAGGCTGTAATGATTGGGTTCATATGTATGAACAATACTAACTAGATAACATGAGAATATCTGAATGAGAGTACATGCATGAATACATAAACTATAACTGAGATCATGATAATACTGAGTACTGAGTTTTGAATACTGATTAGCTGAGATCTGAGTTTACTGATACTGTATTACTAATAACTAAGTGACTGTATCTAACAGTCCTGATTCTACGGAACTATGCTGAGTTCTATACTAAGCTGAGTGACTGTATTTGATAGTCCTGAATCTATAGAACTAAAATGAGTTCTATACTGAGACTGAATCTAAAACTAAGACTGTGGGAGGTAGTCATCTAACCAACATGCCTTTTTTTCTAAATAGAGTTGGGGTCCAAGCCTATAACCCTAGCTGAAAAGGTATTAGTATCGTGCCATGGGTAAAGACAACTGAAGAGATGCCCTAATCTGGCAGGTACTCTAACGAGAGCGGTGGAGCCATCAAGTGACAGGTTAAAATACCTCATCAACCCTCAACTGATAGTTTTGATGTCTCAACCTACACTGGCTATGTAGTTATGGAATGTAAGGATTGGTTCTAAGAATCACACCCTCTACTGGAAAGTGAGTCCCCATCCTTGGGTTCACTCGATGCTGAATCCTACTTCCAACTGAATAAATACTGAATTGATTTTCTACCTTATACTAGGCTTGACTGAACTGCTACTAATCGTACTGTTTAATTGAACTGGACTGAGTTCACTGAGTTTCTATTGACTGATGGATTACTACTGAATTTTGATAAATGTCTGAGTTTACTGAGGACTGAACTGAATACTAAATGGGACTGGACTGATACTGAGTTTACTGAGTTTTTCCTGAGTTTTGTAACTGAATTAGAGTACTACATATCATGACACAACTGAGACTATTCTATAACTGACACTGGCTCTAGGTATGCAGCTAAATTTTCGGGCATTAAATACCCCCAGAACTCAATTGCATGATAATAAGACATGATAATTCTTGGAAACATAACAATAGTCAACAGCACACAATGCAATCAATGAGGTATTTCATCAAGCACTTGAAAATCTTGAACTTGTACATGTATAGGAATGCATGCTATCATGTCATAAGTACGCTAAACGATTCACATAGGCATTCCAACAAACACTTTCAAGGCATAACTTTAACATGGAAGTCATTTTGAACATGTAGTTCTAGCATGAAGTCATCATAAGATCACCTATGAATCATAACGCACAATTTGTTCACTTAGGCATTTTGACATACACATGAGAGGCATAACCTTGTGCTTGGTCATGATTAATAAACCAATACATCATGGCTACATCGAATCAATTCAATTTCAAGGAATTCAACCCACATACTAATATAAATTTATGAAATTCATTAAAGATCACAACTTGAAATCATACAACAAGATCCACAACATGGAAATTATGATTTAAGATTTTAAAAGGGGCTTCTTGAACTCCAAGGGTGAAAAGGACCCTTGGATGAAAACTTCACATACCTTGATGCTTTATTTTGAGAAGATTGATGGTAAAATTCTTGAGATTTGAATCTTGGATTGAAAACCTTAAGGCTTGTTATTGAGAGAATTTGAGAGAACGTGAGTATATTTTGGTGAATACAGGCTGAATTTCGTGTTTTTAGCTGTATAAAGGTGGGGAAAATAACCCATTTGCCCCCACAACCCATATTAAAATAATGCTGAACTGGGCCGCCCTCGTATTGCCACTCTTACTTGGTTCAAGTATCCAGCGCGACGCAACCCCTACTCGGGTTAAGCAGCCATTGTGGTGCAACCCTTAGCTGGGTTAACTGGCCCTCGCGACGTTGGGCTATCTCGACCCCTCACTATTTTAGGCATCCAAAATCGCCCTTACACTAGTCTGAAAAATCCAAAACTTGCCTGAGATGACCTACAAGTGACCCTGATTAGGAATCAATTTGAAAATCGACATTCTAAGGTCGGAAAGGGTGGAAGTAAAATCCTCCAATTTTTTTGAACGCTAAAATGATTCTAAGTTTTGATACTTAGCTGAAATTTTCTAAGTCTGGACCCTTAACAAGCTTTAAAGGAATGAATTAAGCTTATAATTTTGCGGGGTCTTACAACTATACTGATAAGTTGTCAACATGAACATAATGATTTGAATATGATAATAAAACCATGGTCTAACTAACTTATTTCTTGAAAATGGAATCATGTAAAAACACATAAGTATTGGGTGTTCATAATCCTCCAGCACTGAATGATACTAAAAATATGATAACATCACTTAAAACATTGGTATAAATTCATAATTCAAAGACCCAAAAGATATTACATTTCAATTAATGACTGAGATACATGAATTTAAACATGGGAAGATGTTAAACATAGGAGGATAACATGTTCACATGGTTTAATTCATAACTTGATTAACTGGCATGGTATTGACTAAACATGACATGGGTGTATGGAATTTAAATCATATATGAGCATAATTCACATGGGAAAGGCCATTATCATGGCTTGAATGTAAAACTAATAAGGAACCATGGATAAATTTCATAATTAACATTGAATTTGATCATAAAAAAGAGTAAAATTCATACTTGAACAAAAATGGAATTTTGGGACTCAGTGGCTGGAAGAAACCCATTGATGAATACCCCACATACCACAATTAGTTTAATTCTTTAAGAAAAACTTGAAATTGGAACTTGAATGCTTAAATTCTAGGAAAAAAAGCTTACATTTTTTTGTTGGGGAAAGAGGAAAGGGTTATGTATGCTATCTGATGGAGAATGGGAAAATAATGCCCTTCTTTGGGCTTTAAAGTATCCCTTGAACCTTTAATTAAAAACACAAGAATATACAGCCTCCATGGCACGGAGGTTATCGTGGAGACTAACCTTTGTGTCACGAACCTTATCGCGGAGGTCCTGCCTCTGTGTCACATAGGTTATCACATAGAGTAACCTCTGTGACATACCAATATCATGGACGCTTGTTGTATCCAATGTCCAAAATCACCCCAAACCTTTTTTTTAAAATTTTAAAACTCTTTCGGATACCCTATTAACATATACAAACATTTTTCAACTCAAAAACCAACGTTTTAGCTTTGGGAAGGCCAAATAAAATCCTTTAAATCTTGGGGTATTGTAAATGGTTATGTTCCCTATACATAGTGAATAATTCAAGCCTTGGACCCCTTAAATATACCACTAGGAGATGGAAACAACGTAGGATCTGATGGGGTATTACACATTTTCATCTCCATCTTCACGCTCCATTAAAGCTAAGTTCTTAAGCTCCCTTTTTATTTAATCTTTAGTTAGTGGATTGAGCTTCAATAAAAACTAATAACACCACCTTGCTATAGTTAATTTAAGGAGAACTAAGGTTTATTGTTCACTATTATGGATTAAAGCTATATATATATATATATATATATATATATATATAGGGATTGCCTGTTTAGATTTGATTTTCCAACTGTTTGAAAACAATGACTTTCATATCCCGAAATATCAGTAGATATATATGATGTATTCAAGAGAATTCATTTGCAATAGTTGGTTTGTCATTTCCACAGTCAATCCCTGATATATATTTCATAATCTATTTACACCTCTAATAATGCTTTGTTTCTAGGTTGCACATGGATATTCAACTTTTGCATCTACCTAGTTGTAGGATGATAGTTGTTGATATCAGGTTCTTCTTTCTTCTGTCCTCTTATCTTCCCTGTGACTCTGCTTACATCATGTTTAATTTTTCTACCTATTCCTACTTTGATGGTTTTATTCCTGCTAAGCATGTCCTTGAATTGCTGCTTGTAACTACGGTTGACTTTGATCTCCTACACAATTCTTTTGATGTTTGGAATTCCATATTTGTCTAATATAAATATATCTCTTTGTTTTCTTGGAAATTATTCCACTTTGTTATATTGGAAGTCGCCTGCACAAGTAAGCACTAGGTTAGTAAGACAATCAGCTGGAGTGTTACCTTTTCTAAGGGAATGTATCAGTCTAACTAACATATTTTCCATCAATGCTTTGATGGATTTAGCCACCATTGCCAAAATCCAAGGGATCTTCCATGGAGCATTTAGTAACTGTACCATGGTCCAAGAATCAATTTCCAATACAAGCTGATATATAGACTTCCTTTTGTAATATTTTAGACACTTCCTGATAACCAGTGCTTCTGCCTCCAAACTTGTGGTATCTCTAATTCTATTGCCTTGAACCACCACAAGATTACCATGATGACCCCTTATATAAAATTCAATAGAACTAGGATCAGGATTTCCTTTTGATACACCATCTGTATTCCCTTTTAGCCAACTAGTCTCAGGAGGACTCCATGAAATCATCCTAAAATATGTGGAAATTCTGATTTATTGCAATTCATCCATTATTCTGACTCAATCTCTTCCTGAAACATAAAGATGAAATCTGACTTTTATAAATTTCACAAGAGTATCATTAATCTTCCAAAATAACTTCCTAATAGAATATGTTCCACCATGCCTAATAGTACTTCTTCTTTTCCACAAAAACCATAGAATAAAGTTGGAATAACTTTATATGCAATTGTTACTCTATAATTACTACTTTTCTTTCTCCACATTTGAACACTTCGTTTCAAATTTAATCTTTGATCTCTTATCCTTGCACCTACACAGTAATGATCCCACACTTTAACAAAAGTTTCCTCTCTAAGAAAAGATATGAGATTGTCTCTTTTCTGGGGGTATCACAACAAACATAGTCCTCAAACACTTCAGTATTCTAGCTATGCATTAAAGTTGCAGCTGGAATCAAACCTTTCCAAATTCTCCATGTTAAGAAATAGAATTTAAATGGTATCCCTTTAATCCATATTGCTTTAAGATCCTCATCCTCCTCTTTCTTTTCCTTAGTAATTCCCAGGAACTTCTTGTAGGAAACTTGCCATTGCAATTTTTAGTCCACCATGGCTTATCCATTTTGTCTTCATAACACACAATACCATACATTCTCTAACATGATCAACTACATAGCCTAACACTTTATCTCTCATAAATTCATATTTCCACCCCACTTTATTTAGAAAATTTATAATATTAGACAATGAGTGACATAAAACCTGAGACTGTTATTTGAATAAAGGACCAGTATTAGTCAAATCATCAAACCACACAGTATATTTTCCACCTCTAGGATCCCACTATATGCATTTTTCAATCTTATCTCTATTTTCCACATGGCCTTCCGTACTTAGGACCCCTTCTCTATTGCACCACTGTAGGTAACTATTGTTTACAATACTTGTTCCATATAAAATTTTTCCACAAGTTATTTTGAGTTCTGAACCTCCACCATAATTTATCATGCATTGCCATAGAAACCTCTGTTAGGGATCTAAATCCCAACCCCCCTTCCTATTTGGGTAATGACAGCTTGTTCCAAGTAACCCAATGCTTGTTCCTTCTTGTGTCCTTAGTCTTTCATAGTCTGTTAGAAGAATTTTGCAAATATTCTTTCTAACTCTTTAAGAACACTTTTAGGTGGAACCACTTTTGATATAATATAAATAGGGATACACTGAAGCACATTTTTTATAAGAGCATCTTTTGCTTCAAAGGATAATAACATAACTTTCCATTTTTAAAGCTTGTTTTGAAATTTATCAATTAGTTCAACATAGTTATATATATTTCTATTAGAATATGATAATCGAAAGGCAAGATACTTTAAAGGAAAACATCCTCTGCGCATTCCAATAGCTTATTCAACCTGCATCACCACAATTATTAAAGTGTTCTAATGTAATATAGTAAAGCTCTTATCCATATTTATCTTTTGACTAGATTCCAATTCATATTCTGTCAATACCTGTATTATCTTCTTAATTGAATACTTATTAAAAGATGTGAAAATAATAGTATCATCAGCATATGCAAGATAATTTAACTTAGGGCTCCACTTAGGCATGCCATAACCAACAAAAGTAGGATCTTCAAAAACCTAATTAAGAGCTCGTGTCAGTACCTCAACAGATAAAATAAATAGTATAGGGGATATTGGGTCCCCTTGTTTGGATCATCTAGTAGAAAGTAAAAAACCCACAGACTGACCATTTAGTAAGATAGAATAGTAAATATTAGATAGAAGTCTCCAAAAAATATCAATCACTGAATTAGAGAAGCCCATTTCCCTTAACACCTTAATCAAGAATAAATAAGATGCCCTATCATAGGCTTTAGCCATGTCAAGTTTAAGAACTATATTAGAATGCTTCCCTATCTTCCCTATATCAGTAACCAACTCCTAAGTTAGAGGAACATTCTCCACAATACTTCTCCCTTTAACAAATCCAGACTGGTTAGGAGATATCAGGTATAGTAAAATACCCTCCAACCTATCATGAATAATCCTAGAATAGATTTTATTAATAAAATTACAAAGACTAATTGTCTCAAATCTGAAAACCCTTTTTAAGAATGAGAATCAAATTAGTATAAGTAATGAATTTTTGGAGGGTATTACCTGCAAAGAAGCTTCTCACCAGTCTAACTGTATCTCCACCAATGATATCCTAACATACCTAAAATAATCTACCTATTAGTCCATTTGGTCCACTAGCACCATCCCCATTTAGCTTAAAAACATCCTTGTTAATTTTCACCTTATTAGGATTGGCCTATAACATCTCATTTTCATTTTCAAAAATTAGCTCTGGTATGTTATTCCGTAATAGAAATTCAGTTGCATCTCTCTCCTAGGTGAATTATTTCTGGTAGAATTTTATGGCCTCATCAGAAATTTGCCCTTCTTCTTCTAATATCAGCAATTATCAATGAGGATTTTAGATATCTTCAGTTTACTTCTTCTCCCCTTGACAATGCTATGGAAAAACTTAGTGTTCCTATCGCCACTTTCAAACCAATCATATCCTTTTTTTTTTTCCATAAACTTTCCTCCAATTTAAGATATTTAATATATTCGGCTCTAGCTTTTTGTATCACAATTCTATTCACATAAGTGGGATTCTCCTTAAACATTTATTCTTTCACCTTAGCAATCTCCTCTCTAACAATCAACTATTGGAAAATGTCTCTAAAAGTTAGTTTTGCTCCCCATTGTAAGAGCTTTCTTGACTTTTTTTTAATCTTTTTTTTAAAATCATAAAACGAATTATCAGAATAATATATATCCCAATTCCTTATGCTCTTTAAACTCTGAGTGATCAGTTCAAAAATTCAAGAATTTGAATAGTTTTTAAACCACAACATCAGAATTCCTATATTTTAGAAGTAAACAGGCATGATCAGAACCATCTCTGCCTAGATGTTCCACCTCCATCAAATTAAACTTATGCTGAAAATCTTCATTAACAAATAACCTATTAATATTTTCAAATATTCAATCCTCTCCAGCCCTTCTATTCCACCAAGTAAAGGGGCTGCCTTTATGAATAATTCGTGTTATATAACAAGCCTCAATGCAATCTCTAAAGTCTTCTACATCTGTTGCAACCACTGTCACTCCACCAATCTTGTCTGAGCATTAAAAATTATATTAAAATCACCTCTCAAGAGCTATGGACCTGATATTCTATTTGTTATAGAGAAAATACTATGCCACAACTCCAGTCTTTTATTTTTGTCACATTTAGCATATTCTAGTGTCAGCACAAAACCCAATCCCATAGATTGTTCCTAAATCAACATAGACTTTTTGTTCAGTATCACTCTCTATTGTGACATTGAAACCATGATTAATAAAGAACCATATTTTTCCATTACAATTATGGAATATGTGTAGCATCCACAATCTTTATCTATACTTATTTATATATCTGATTTACTGAAATGGTTCAAATATTTCTATAAAAACAAACTTATATACCTTATTGAACATCTGGACTTTCTAGAAAGCCTTTTGAGACTTCACAGATCTAGTGCACTTTTATTATTGCTTATTTAGAGTATTTACACCCTCTTTTAGGTGAGATCTGCTTGGCAAGGTCTTTTCAGTTATTGAATAATTTTTACCTTTTTTTGCTTGTTTGATCAGTTTATTAACCTTGGGAGAAATATCTGCATCTCTTAGAATCTATTCATCTCGATTCTTATTAATACTCATCTCTTTACCCCCTTCCAACAGACCTGCAACTCATTCTACTCTATCAAATTTATGGGTGAGTATATCATGTAGCACTAAATTGGGAGGTTCCACATCTCCACACCACACTGTGTCCACTTGATCCTTAATAGCTAATGGAATATGAAAAATAGCTAAACTATTATTAATTGATTCTACATTAATGACTTAATCCTTCTCCAAGTATTCAAGATCATAAGACTTGCTACTTTTGGGAGGTGAATTATTATTCATAACTTTGTTTCTATTACTTTCTCTGCCAACAGGACTCTGCTGTTTGTGTTGATTCAACTGCTCATTCCCCACTCCATCCTTAACTTCAATAGCTGGTGAGTTTTTTATTTTTTATGCATTAGTTAACTGATTATGATCTGAATTATTTGTCTCCTCTGTTGCAGATTTCTCATAATTATTCTTATCTATGGGATCTGCTTCAGCTAGCTAATGAAAGGACTTGGTTACCCAGTCCTTTGTTGACACCCTATTATTCCCTTCCCCATTATTAGTAGCATCCTTATGGTCATCATATGTAATAACTTTATTATGATTCTGCATATTCTTCTCTATCTCATATGTTAGTGAATAAAACTGATTAGTAGTGCTTATATTCTCAGGTGTTATAGCCTTCTCTCTTTGATAACCTTATAAAAAATATTTTTCTTATAGGGTGCCACCCTTTCTTATTAAATTGTTGCTGCTTCTCTTACCCTCTTTCTATGTCCCTACCCTCATCCTTATTCTGGGTATGACTCTATGAATTATTCCTATCTTCTTCAAATATTTGCTTCAGCTCAGGGTGTAGTACCCTACACTCAGCTTCATTATGTCCTTGTAACATACACTTCTTGTAGTATTTAGGTAGAAAACATATTGAATCTTTACCATTTCTACTTTAGATTCCCTATTTGTTGAATTCATTATCTCCATCTCAACAAATAAAGAAAGATTAGCAAGCAAATCCACCTATACCCTAACCCTATCACAACTAGGTCTAGTCTTATTCAAAGTAGTCTTATCCAAATGAATGCGTTTTCCCACAGGGGAAGCTAATGGGAAAAGCAATTCTTTCACAAAATATGTTGGCTTAATATTATGAAAAGAGATCCAAGCCACTGTTGTGAAGCTTTTTCATTTGTTTTAAACTTAGCATCATAGATAAAGAGAACATCTGATAAGAATATCCGTCCTTAGCATTTATATAGTAAACATTTTTGGACATAACAATGACAAAGTCATCAACTCTATCAAGTCTCATCAAAATATGTCAATTTTTGAATAACCCAATGTTACATCTGCCTTTCACATTGAGTTGTATAGGCAATTGTATTCTAAGATCATCTAACTCAGGCCATCCATATGAAAACTTTCCAATAATAGCATATTGAATCCCTTCAATCAAATTCATTCTGTCTATGTCTTCTTCAGTCCATCTCACACGAGGTACTCCATTAATGAAATCCAGTTTTTTGATAGGAATCGGTTCTACCTCTACATTTGCATTAGCCTCACCACTGTTTTGTTTCAAAATAGTAGAATAAGTCAACTTTAGAGGGGATGATTTTGAATTTTCAGGGGTTGGTGTTTTTGTAGTGTTTTAATTGGTAAAGCTAGAAAATTATCCATGTTATTCTCAAGAGTAAGTTGGCTAGCCATAGAATCCGGCTGACCAATGACCATATTGGCCATTGCCGGATGGAAAAACCTCAAGCCTTGAAATCAGCGTTCTAAGGTTTAGGGTTTTACATCAAGGGTTCCATTCCTTGCAAACTCAATTATTTTTTCATTATTCATCTACTTAATTTATAAGTACTTTATTTTAAACTTTTAATCACTTAAGCTAAAAGCTATTTTTTTAATCATATCCAAACGGGCTCTAACGTAATACGCTCTAGGATTATTTATTAAATTGTATTATCACCTAGAAATATGTTTTAGGAGTATGATTTAACTTTCAGCCAATTTAAACTAAATGTCGAGCGTGTCCATTAACCTTCAGTGCTTTAATTAATTTTTCGCACTTTTAAAATAATTTTTCTGCACTTTCAAAATAATTTTTCTGCACTTTTAAAATGTTTTTTCCGCACTTTTAAAATAATTTTTTTGCATTTTAAAATAATTCTGTGCGCATCTTAATAAATTTTCGGTGCATTTTATATTTAATTTTCTGCACCTTTTTAACTTAATTTTTTGCATAGTTTAATAAATTTTCTGCACGTTTTCATTAATTTTTTGCCCATTTTAATAAATTTTCTGTGTATTTTTTTTTCTAATTTTCTGCGCATTTTGTTAATTTTCTACACATTTCAATCAATCTTCTGCATACTTTTATCAATTTTCTGCATCATCTTTGAAATAAAATGTTAGTCCGTTTAATTATTTTTAGCACTAAGCAATTATTTGTTACCTAGGTATCATGTCTATAGATTTAAATATATAAATATAAATAATTGTCGTTCAACATGTCAATCACCTTAAGCAACCTTTACTTAATTAAGAGGCTTACTTGAAACCGTTATGTGCTACATGTCAAGTCTTGTTTGTTTTGTTTATTGCAATCCCAAGTCTAATTATGCAGCCTAAGCTTTCCTTTATGTGTAGATACTTATCCAAAATAGAACGTCCAATGCCTATTGGACATTAAGTTGGGACGGGTAGGCATCATAGGACATGTTAGTTTTATCATTTTTTTAGTGCGCTTCTTGGCTTAATAACAACCTAATAACTAAAATAGGTGGGTAGATATTCGAAAATGATCGAAGTTGACTCGACCAGAATTCGATAATGCGACATACGATATTGTTATCCGTTAATAAGTCCAGTATTAATCCAAATAGGATAAAATTAACCCGTGTTCAAATCTTTTGAATCAGTTTTTATTTTTCTTTATTTGGAGTGTTTTAATTATTTGGAATAGTTTAAGTTTATTATTTATGTAAATCGTTTCGCTATATAAGCTGTGTCATTTCAATCTTCGCTCTTGTCTACTTCATATTCTTCTTTCTTATTTATGCAGCTTATTATCACTTAAATAATTACTAGTTAGATGATAATTGAGTTGCATGTTTAGTTCATTTCTTTTTAAACACTTAGTCAATATTAAGTTAATAAAAAATAATTGTCCTTTACTTATCACATAGAATCCCTACATAATATATGAATTCGGTTTAGACCCACATTTGTGGACCTCGAAAGGTACCTAATACCTTCCTTTGGAGGTAACTTGAATCCTTATCCGAGCTTTTCATGATGTAGGCTAGTAATTAAAAAATTCGTAATTAGTCTAGAATGGTTCCCTAGCACACCTCAATTCGTTAGGTGGCGTCTATTCTCTTTTAAGTCATCCTAAAAATAGTTGTCATATTGAATTTTAATTTTTGCAAGAAAAATGAAGCGTAACACCCTGACGACTGTAATGGGGATACTTAAATTCTAAAAATTACAAATTTATATGTTATGTAGGATTTTATTATTTCTGTCTATTTGTCTGAACTTTATTTTTGACGTTTGTATTTTTCATAACTACCTTATTCTTTTTTCTTTTATGTGATGTTTTGGGCATATTGATTTGTCATTACTATATGTTAATCCCCTTTCTTTATTCTTTAGTTGTTTTTATAAATAGTTTTATATTTTCATCTTCATTCATTTTCCTTTTTGTTTTGCTGTCTATGTGGTATGTCTTATTTTCTGATATCTCTTTATTTGCGCATTTATTTATTTTCTCTATACTAGTCAATATGTTACTGCTTTTCATTATGTACTATGTCTCATTGCTTTATATAACTAGCATTCCGCTTATATCTTCCTCCACTTGAAACCTTTTTTCTTTTTATTTTCTAAAAATGGTTGTGTGGTTGCATAGACATTCATTTTCTAAAATACCTTATTAAAAATTTATTGTGAATTGATCGATCAGTGATGCATCGACAGTAATGAGCTTTCCCATTCTCAAGTTGTCCACTTAAGGGAACCATGTCAAGAAACCACTCTTATTCCAAGATCCTAACCGCTTATTTCTTTATGTAATACCCCAAAATTTAGATGATTTTACTTTGATAACTCTCATGTGTTTTAAGGTGATTTTTACGATGAATAATGATAAGGTATATTAACGGGACCATTATAAAGTGTTTCAAAATTTTTGGAATGAGTTTTGAGGTATTTTGGGATCCCAAAATAATGAGGGTCTACGATTATGGTGTGCCACAGAGGCAAGGCACACCCTGATGCAAAAATCAGTGGAGTGTCATGATAAGGGCGTGCCACACTTGCTGGTTGCCGCATTAAGGGTGTACCACAACCTCAACATGGAGCGATAAAGGCGTTCCACGCTATAGGTGTTAGTGATGCCAAAATTGCATTTTCTCTTTAGTTTTTTGAGTGTAATTAGGTCATTTAAGTCCTAATTGAGCCTAAAACTAGTACTAAATGTAATTCCTCATTCTCCAACTAAAATTACACTATTACTCTCCTCCCAAAATTTCATGAACACTTAAGAAAGGTTTCTTCTCCAAAATCCAAACTTTTAAGGCTCCAATTCAAGTTTCCTTCAAGCAATTCACTAAGTTCAAGTATGTGGGGTTTGAACAAGGATCACCCTTCATCCTTGTACCCGTAACCGTTAATTTTACAATGAAATTTATGAAATTTTGAATTAGGGTTCGCACCCACTTTACATAAGTTTGGATTTATGATATTCCTTTATGAATGCAAGTACATTTAGAATGAAAATTCATGGTTCACTTATATTTTAACACCCATAGTAGTTATCACGAACTAAATTTTAGTGTTTACGACAAAATCACCATAATTTGTTAAACGTATGTGATCTTAGCATGATTCATTTAGTTTACAAGAAGCTCAGGCTAACAATTTCAGATTACCCACTATTACAATATGATTTTAATTTCAATTTTGATCTTAATTCTCATACATGATATGAAAATCATATAAGTAATTATGATTATGAGATAGAAAATGAAGCATATTGTGTTTTCAAACTTATCATCTCATATGCTTATTTTAAGGTGAATTTCATATATTTTACAAGTAGTAGTATGATTTAGGAGTAGCACCTATATTACGATTTGAACTAGGGATTGGTCGTGACGGGTATCTCAAGTCCAACGTGGATCAGAGATCACCCCCTGTACCTAACCTAACCAAACACAACATTCCCCTAGGTTGGATGAATTTCAAACATATAACAAGATAACATGCAATAAGCTTAAGGGAATTCAAAATAAGTCCATGAGCAATGATTGACCGATCGACCAAATGACCGATCGACACCATCCAATATCCACAGTAGTCCAAATAAAGCCTTCTAACAATGAGCCAAAAATGAATATTAATAAGTGTCAAGAAAAGACCCCGACTATAGCAAAAAATAGTCTAAGACATAAGAGACCAAAAACATAAAATATAGACTTCCGATTTATGGAAGCTTACCACTTCAATGTCAACTCACGAGCTAATACTGAATCCTAGTCACTGAGCAGGAGGAGTAGAAATATGGGCAATTCCTACATCGCATGGAGATATAGCATCTGAAGACGATTATCGAGGTGAACACTGGCATGATACTTAGGGATAAGGATAGCATAATGCCATGATCAACAGTTTCAATTCATTCAAAATTCAATACATATAATCAAATGCATATAGAAATATATATGTTATATGCCGGGATAGGGAACAATGCTAAACATACACTTTAAAACTTTAACCTGGATTGTGTAGCTCAACCATCATATAATAGTACCCATGGGCTATATGGGCCCCATCTCTCACCCTCTGGTCTGGACCCAGTACGTGTAGTTGCACGAATTAGAGAATAATATCATATATATGAATGGGGGACTTGAACCTCCCAATCATATACTAAGGTGACTTAAGAACCCGATCATGTAATGATTTATAAGGGACTCGAATCTCCCTAATCTTGAAATAATAATGAGGGGGACTCGAATATCTCTAGTCACTTTGACCTCGTATCGGGAAACATTGTTTCCAGTATCGATTACTCAAACCTCCACTTTCACGATTCAACTACACAACCGTTATTAGATCCTAATTAAAACAAGTATCACACATTCCCATTCATTGAACCACATTCCATATTAAGACATACATTGTTGGTATCGTCATACCAACTACACTTCCAAGGTAATAACAACATGCCAAAACAATTTCCATTAACTTAGGGAGAACATCTCCCTTTGTTCATTAATACAAGGTGGGGAAACACCAATTTCCTTTGTTCATTAAATCATACTATTGTATTTCAAATGACTTTTTATATCATGTAATAGTTCAGTACTAGTTTAATTTTAAAAATTCTCATATTTCTCATAATTAAACACATAACTTCACATTATAGAGTTGGGGTCATAACCACTTCAAAAGTCACAAGTTAGGGAAAATCACAGTTCCCTAATCCATTCACCGTACCTATGAACCCACAAGTTCAAAACCATAATTAAAGCATGAAAATAATATGTAAGCCATGATAAACATTGTTTAATTCATAAACAGTCAAAAAACCCCAACCTTTGTTTCAAAACCAACATAATATCTCATGAAACTATTATTTGAAACACATGCTTTTTACAAATTAACAATGAGGGAAGAGTAATATTCCTTAAACACCAAAAAATGTGGAGAGAAATCAATCCTTGATCCTTTAGATGACCAACTTGATGAAACCCTAGCTTAACTTGTTTGAGGGAATTTAGAGAGCCTTTTGGAGTGTTTGGGAAGTTACTTAGATTTGTTTCTGAGTGCTAATGACACACTAAAGAAGTTATAAAGACGTGGGTTTTAATTTGGGTAAGATGGGAAATGTCTAGAATGCCCTTAACTTAAAAGCTAAAAAAATATCGCCCTTGACTACGGGTCAATCAATGACTCGTAACAACTACTTACAATTAGTCGTAACGAAGACAATCTCTAGGACCCCCACACACTGTTGACCTTACGAATCACTGTACCAATCGTAATGAGACCCTACGGCTCATAGGGTCCAGTTGTAATCAACATAGAATCCAATTGGATAAACACTGGACATCCTACGATTTCACCCAATGACTCATAACAAGTCCTTATGGTTCATGGTGAGCCACTTGTACTTAGAGCAGAACTTAGCCACTAAATTTCTGATTTGGTTATGATTCCATCCCAATAACTCGTCATGAGTCTTTATGACTCGTTCCTCAAGTCGTACCCAAAATAGAAACTCAAACACCCCTCACTGGACATATTACATCTAAGGTCACCTGACCCATCAAGACACGTTACAACTCATCATATGAGTCGTTGCCATGGTAGAAAGCTTAGGACCCAAAAAATTTTAAGGACCAAAAAACTCGGGGTGTTACATTCTCCCTCCTTAGAATCATTCATCCTCAAATAATAGGACAAGGCATTTATTATCAAGATTTGACCCCAAATGCTACTACCACTCTTACCTTAAACAAAGACAAAAAATAAAGATACCAACGAAATCACAATTTCCTTTAACAAAGTTAGATAACAAAGATGCTAAGAAGTACTCATACCTCAAGCATGATTATCCGAAATGGGAAACAGGTACAGATACTTGGACTTCATGTCCTCCTCGGCTTCCCACGTGGCTTTGTCAACCCTTTGGTTCCTCCAAAGTACCTTCACCGATGCCACATCCTTGGTCTGCAACTGACGGACTTGCCAATCCAAAATCTTAATCGAGACTTCCTCATAAGACAAAATCCAAAATACCCACCTCCTCCAAATAAACAACCATCGAAGGATCACCCGCGCACTTCCTCAACAACAAAACATGAAACACCAGATGAATAGAGCTCAAACTAGAAGGCAACTCTAATTCATTCGAAATATTACCAACCTTCTTGAAAACCAAGTATGAATCGACATAATGGGTATTGAGCTTCCACTTTTACCAAACTACATCACTTTCTTCATCAGAGATACCTTTAAGTACACCCAATCACCAACACTAAATTCTAAATCCTTTCTCCTCACATCTGTATAAGACTTTTGCTGACTTTAGGTAGCCTTAAGCCTATCCTGAATCACCTTCACCTTCTCTATAGCTTGGTAAACCAAATTAGGGCCAAACAACTTATTCTAACCAACCTCAAACTACCCAATAGGATATCTACACCTCCTACTATATAAGGCCTCAAATGGAGCCATACCAATACTAGAGTGATAACTGTTGTTGTAGGCAAATTCTATGAGAGGTTAATGGTTAACCTAACTAGCACTAAAATCAAACGCATAAGCCCGAAGCATATCTTCTAAGACCTGAATTATCCTTTCTTCTTGCCCGTTCGTCTGTGGGTGGAAAAAGGTACTAAGGGTCACCTTAGTCCCCAAACCTCACTGAAAAGACCTCAAAAAGTGAGATAAGAACTGGTTACCCCAATCAGATATGATGGAAATCAGAGTACCATGCAACTTTACAATCCCCTCAATGAATATCTTGGCATAACCCTTAGAAGAGAAATTGGTCATCACTGGCAAGAAGTGAGCAGACTTGGTCATCCTATCAATGATAACCCAAATCAAATCAAATTGCTGGCGAGACCATAGAATATCAGTAACAAAATCCCTATTAATCACTTCCCAGTTCCACACTAGTAACTCAATCTCTTGAGATAACCTACTAGTCCTCAAGTGTTCAAGCTTTACTTGTTGAGAAACCATGCACTTAGCCACAAAATTGGCCATCTCCCACTTTATATTATCCACATGAGACAAGCATCCCATGGACAAACTGCTAAGAGCATCAGCAACCATGTTAGCTTTACCTGGATGATAGTGGAGACTTATGACATAGTCCTTTAGCAACTCAAGCCACTCTTTTGCTTGAGATTTAATTCTTTCCAGGTTAATACATATTACATGTTGTTATGATCAGAATAAATATCAATGTAGACCCTATACAAATAGTACCGCTAGATCCTTAATGCAAACACCACAGCTAGTGATTCAAAATCATGAGTCGGATAATTCTTCACATAAACTTTCAACTACCTAGAAGCATAAACAACCACTTTGCCATACCGTATCAACACACAGGCCTGTATTATTCGAGATGCATCACGATAGACAACAAAACTATTGGGGCCTTTAGGTAGAGTCATGACCAAAGCTGAAGTCAACTTATCCTTTAGCTTCTCAAAACTACCTTTACAAACATCAGACCATAAGAACTTCACATTATTCTAAGTTAACTTATTTAATGGGTCAATGATAGAAGAAGCACTCTCCACAAACCTTCTATAGTAACTAGCTAAACCCAATAAGCTCTGACTATCGAATGGAGTCGTGGGTCTAGGAACTTCTTAATATATGAAACCTTCTGTAGATCCACCATGATCCTTTCAATAGAAATAATATGACCCTAATAAGTCATAACATTCAACCAAAACTCATAGTTTGAGAACTCTGCATACAAATGTTGATCCTTTAGGGTCTGCAACACAAGGCAGAGGTGATCGCATGATTCATCTCACTTTTGGAATGCACAAAAATGTCATCAATAAAGACAATGACAAACAAGTCTAAGAATTAATAAAAACCCAATTTATAAGATCCATAAATGTGGCTGGGATATTGGTCAAACCAAAGGACATCACCAAAAACTCAAAATGACCATATCGCATTCAAAAGGCAGTCTTAGGGATATCTGCCTCCCTAATCTTCAACTAATAGTACCCAGACCAAAGATCAAGCTTGGAAAGAAATTTATCACCCTGAGCTGATCAAAGAGATCGTCAATCCTAAGAAGTGGATACTTATTCTTCATGGTTACTTTATTCAGTTGGTGGTAATCAATACACATCTAAAGGGAACCATCCTGCTTACGCATGAAAAGTATAAGAGAGCCCCGCAGAGACACACTAAGGTAGACAAAACCCTTGTAAAAAAGATCTTTCAAATACTTCTTGAGTTCCTTCAACTCAGTCGGAGCCATTCTGTAAGGAGGGATAGAAATAGGATGAGTGTCCAAAAGAAGATTTATCCCAAAATCAATTTCCCTTTTGGGAGAACACCAGAAAGATCATCAGGGAATACCTTAGAGAATTCACAAATCATAAGGACAGTCTACAAAGATAGACCATCGACTCCAGAATCCTCAAGATGCACTTTGTGATAGAGGTACCCTTTGGAAACTAATTTTCAGGATCTAAGATATGAGATAAACCTTTCTTTAGGCCCTAGGAAACTACCTTCCTATTCGATTACTAGCTTATTTAGGAAATGAAAAATGACCCTTCGGGTTCGACAATCAAGAGATGTTAGCATGAATGCAACCAATCTATTACTAAAATCACATCAAAGTCTAAGATGTCTAACTTTATCAGATCCTATAAGGTATCATAGACCGACATCACACAAACCCTATAGAACCTTTTAGGTACAATAGAGCTACCCACTGAGGTGGATACAAAAAAGAGATTCGGAATACACTCAGGATAATAGCCAAAATAGATAGCCACATAAAGGGACACATAAGAAAGAGTAGACCCTGGATCAAGTAGACAATACACATCATGGGAAAAGAGTTTAATCATACCAGTAACAATATCATAGGATGCCTTAGAATCCTAGCGAATGTCAAGTGCATATAGATAGTTCCAACCAGTGTCAGAGCCAAAAATAGAAGTATCACTCTTTGGTGTATGAGTGGATAAAGTAGCAACTTGAATTTTGTTCGCTCCAAAAAAAACCTTAGAAGGACAATCCCTCTGAAGATAAGCAATCTGACCATATTTAAAGCACTTATTTCTCCCCTTTTCGTAAGAACTATGATTCACTTGACCGCAAAATCTACAAATAGATGTAACGAAGATGACTGAGCCCCACTAGCCTATGACTGGGCTCCTAGTGCTCTAAACCCACCATCGTACTGAGAAAAATGATCACCCGATAGCTTCGAATAAGAAGCACTAGTCGTAGAGTAGGAACCAAAATTACCCCACTTCTTCTTAGACCAATTTCCACCATCTCTACCTCTCTGCTGCTAACCTCTACCCTAATATAAATAGAAAAACTTCTTACTCTGCCTTTCACTCATCTTCTCTTGTTTTTTCTTTTCTTCTTCCACTTGCTGCATATACACCACTAGTTTAGAGATATCCATATCCTTGTTCAACAAGGCAACCTTGCTTTCCAGGATCAACTCATGAGACAACCCTGAAGCAAACTTTATCATTCTAGCCCTTATGCTAGAAACCAATTTAAGATCATAGCGAGACAACTGATGAAAACTCATAGAATATTTCTTGACTGATATCCTTCCTTGCTTCAGATTCACAAATTCCTATGCCTTCATCTCCCTCAGCTCTTGAGGAAAGAAATAATCCAAAAAAGTATTAGGGAAATCATCCCCCAAAGCTAACTTAACATCATCTCCCTAGATTGGTCCTATTTATCGTATCATAAATACATTACCTCCTTCAATTAGTAAGCGGTAAACTCTATGCCCTTTTTATTAGTGGCATGAATCACACAAAAAATCTTTTCCATCTCATCAATGAAGTTTGAAGGATATCCCTCAACTTTAGAGAGAATGAAAATAGGAGGACTTAACCTCATGAACTGGCCAACTCTAGTGGCGTCAAATAATAGAGCAATAGAAGAAAAATGCTCAATCTAAAAGGCCACCAATTCTGTTAAAAAATAAATTTACTGGCAAAAATCAGCATTAGACACATCAACTCGAGGTGCCTGAGGAGGGATAAGGTAACCAGTAGATCTTCCTTAGGGCAATCAAAAAAAGCAACCCTAGACTGGGTTTGAACTTCAAGAGTTGGACGGGCTCTATCTACGTTGTCCTTAGATGGGACAGAAGAGTTTTTACAACTATCAAATTTTCTTGAAGGTACAAATAGGAATTAAAGAGATTCAAGATCTTGGACTCTATATCTCAAAATAGAATAATAAGAAAGGGAAATATTCCTAAATGCCTCGTAGCCTCTCCCTATAAGTGTGGCATGCTACACACCCATAAATAAAACTCTATTTGACACGACTTTGTTGGATACCTAATGACACAAAATCGTACTCTAATACTATCTTTGTCATGACCTAAACCAGGGTCTGGCATTGATAGTTTTCTCAAGTCCCACGGGGATCAGAGATCATCCCCTACACCTAAACTAACCAAACACAACATTCCCTAAGGTCACATGAATTATGAACATAAAATAAGATAGCCTGTAATAAGCTTAAGGGAATTCAAAATAAGTCCATAACCAACAGTTAATTGACTGGCAAAAATTGACTGACTGACATTACATAATATCTACAGTAGTCCAAACAAAGCCTTCTAACAATGAGCCAAAACTAAATATCAATAAAGTAGCATGCCCTTTACTATAGCCAAAAATAGTCTAACAGTCTAAGACATAAGAGACCAAAAACATAAAATGTAGACTTCTGATATATGGAAGCTCACCACTTCAATGTCAACTCATGAGCTAATCCTGAATCCTACTCACTAAGCAATAGGAGTAGAAGTATGGCCAATTCCTATATTGTATGGAGATACAATGTCTGAAGATGGTTAGCGGGATTTTCAATAGCATGATACTCAGGAATAATGATAACATAATGCCATGATCAACAGTTTTAATTCATTTAAAGTTCAATACATCTAATAAAATACATATACAAATATATATATCATATGTTGGGATAGGGAACAAGGCAAAACATGCACTTTAAAACTTTAACCCAGATTGTTTTTCTCAACCATCATATAATAGTACTCACGGGCTATATGGGCCACAACTCTCACCCCCTGCTGGGCCCTAATATGTGTAGCCACGCGAACTAGAGAATCATCTTATATATATGCATGGGGGACTCAAACCTCCCAATCATATACTATGGTGACTTAAGAACCGGATTATGTTATGATTTATGGGGAACTCGAACCTCTCTAGTCATGAAATAATAATGAGGGAGACTCAAATCTCCATGGTCACTTTGACCCTTACATCCAGTATCGGTTACTCGAACCTCCACTTTTATGACTCAACTACACAACGCTTATTGGAGCCTAATTAAAACAAGTATCACATATTACCATTCATCAAACCACATTCCATATTAAGGCATACATTGTTGGTATCATCATACGAACTACACTTGTTAGGTAATAACAACATGCCAAAACAATTTTCGTTAACTTGGGGAGAACAACTCCCGTTGTTCATTACTACAAGGTGGGGAAACACTGACTCCCTTTGTTCATTAAATCATACCATTGTATTTCAAATACCTCTTTATATCATGCAATAATTCAATACTAGTTTAATTTTACAAATTCCCATATTTTTCATAATTAAAAACCTAATTTTATACTATAGAGTTGGGGTCATAACAACTTCAAAAGTCACAAGTTTTGTAAAATCACAATTCAATAATCCATTCACTGTACCCATGCACCCACAAGTTCAAAACCATTATTAAAGTATGAAAATCATATGTAAACCTTGAGAAACCTTATTCAATTCATAAACAGTCAAAACCCCCTAACCTTTGTTTCAAAACCAACATAACATCTCATGAAACAATTTCTTAAAACATATGAATTTTACAAATTAACAATGAGGGAAGAGTAGTATTCTTTAAACACCAATAAATTTGGAGAGAAATCGACCCTTGAGCCTTTGGATGACCAACTTGATTAAACTTTATCTTTACTTATTTAAGGGAATTTAGAGAGCCTTTTGGAGTATTTGAGAAGTTACTTAGATTTATTTCTAATTTATAATAACACCCTAAAGGAGTTATAAGATGTGGGTTTTAATTTGGGTAAGATGGATAATGTCTAGAATGCCCTTAACTTAAAAGCTGAAAAAGTGTTTTCCTTAACTATGGGTTAATAAATGACTCATAACCACGAGTCTTAACCAAATTAGTCTCTAGGACCCCCCCCCCCACACTGTTGACCTTATAAATCACTGGGTACCTTCTAATGAGACCCTACAACTCGTAGGGTCTAGTCGTATTAATACAGAACCTAATTATATAATTATTAGACATCCTACGATTTTCACCTAGTAACTCATAACAAGTCCTTACCAATCTTGCTTAGCCACTCTTATTTAAAGAAGAAATTAGCCACTAAATTTATTATTTGGTTACGGTTCCATCCTAACAACTCGTCATGAGTCTTTATGACTCATACCCTCAAGTCAAATCCAAGATAGAAACTCAAACACCCCTCACTGGATAACTTATGACTAAGGTTAACTGACTTATCAATACACGTTATGACTCATCAGATGAGTTGTTTCTAGGGTAAAAGGCTCAGTACATAAAAAAATTTTAAGGACCATAAAACCCAGGGCATTACAACCTAGCACCAAGGAGCGAGGGTTTAGCATACCCTAGTTCTATAAACTACGTGCCAACATATGTTATTATTTACCTTGTCCAAATAGGCATGAATAGACATTATTTAGCTTTTCCAAATGAACATGTCTAGGTAATCACCCTAGTTAGCCTTTATACCCTAGCAAGGTATATCGAGCCTTTTTTCAATAGGGCTTTTACTTTGAACTCAATGTTGCTCGCATGGTTTATATTGGTTATGGGACTATCCCATAGAAAAGATGACTTTTGAAACTAAGTGTAATAACTCATGAACTCTATCAGATGTTGCTTTATGTTTTTAGGCTTTATTATGTTTCAACTTTCAGTGTTATTTATGATCATGATGAGTCTATTTACACTTAGCATTCCTGATTAAAGATTATGATCTATATCAATTTTTACTTATGCATTCACTCTCATATACTCAAGATATATTAGAAGTACTAACTATATAAATGTTTGTATGGCTATAGTATTTCAAAATATAGGTTTTGGTGTTCTTCCTCAGAAGTATGATTAGCCACTCTCACCACCTCCTACATCCCACCAGTTGGTGAGTCCTTGGGGTTTGAGGGCTAATTCTAAGGTTACTTTTAAATGTTAGGCTATTATTACATTTAGACTTTATGCTTTTAGGTTGGGTCAGCTGTGGTCTGTCCTAGTGGCTCTTCAGTTGACTTAGAGGCTTGTCAAGACTAGTCAATTGATTTTATTTTCCTTTTATTTTTCATGAGTTCAGGTGATATTTAGTTCATAGTTTTTAGTTGATATTGTTTACTCTTTTTAAAATTAGATAATTAATTCTAGTTTCAATTCTTATTTTAAGTATATTATTCATGGTTTCGTGTTGAGTAAATATCATGGGTTAGTTTTTAGGCTACTTGTAGTCCCAAGCATTGTGTGACATCTAGGAGGTAGCCTTGGGTCATTACACTTTACTAATAAATAGGTATCTCTAAATCCTAAAATGTCGTGTTAAGAAAGCCTTGCCCTAATTTCTAACGGATTTCATAATCCCAAGAAGAATGTATTTATATTTATGTGAATTTTAAGAGATAAATGTCTAAATGTTGTCATTTGATCTTTGGGAGTAGGGTAGGCTAAGTTTTTGCTCTCCGGTTCAATGGAACCACCTACTTTATATCCAAGGTTGAGTAGGTTTGGTGAATACCAAAGCAGATGAGGTCTTGGTGGATTGGCATGGGTTTAAGAGGTCAAATCACAATAAGAAAGGTATTGGAGAGCTTTCCTATCTTAGAGAACTTATTAAGGCTGCTACTATATTTTTGGATGAAAAAGGGTCTATATTTAAGTTTGGCGATGTTAAAATAACCCCACTTCTCAAAGAAATCGAGGGATATATTAAAGATATAAATTTGCTGCTGAAAAAGAGTCGGCAAAAGGTTGAGGTCATCATTTAGAAAAGTATCACCTTAGAAGAGGTTTGAGACAATTTAGGGCTATAAGGTAGTGTGATGGTGTCATATATGATGAAATTTAGAATCTTAGGATGGTATTTTTTTGACAGATTTAGACATTATTATAGTTAGCCAACATATGAAATGAAGAGTCCCGATACTAAGTCATAGGAAAGTAAAAGGATTTTTTACATTTATTAGCTACTTCTTGGGAATGGTGGTCTTTCCAAATGGAGCAAAAGAAGTCAAACATACTCGTTTAACTATGGAGGCCGATGCTTTATGTAATAGGGTTGATAAAGGTCCTTGCACAATTATACCATGATCTTAGCTAACATTTATTGGGCTCTTAGGTATTCTAAGAATGGGGATAAATAATTTAAAGAATGTAACCTGCTTTTGTAATCTACTTTTGTAATTATGATTGATCAAGCACCTCTAAAAAGTTCATGGTTTCCAAAGGATGCACAAACCAACTAGGGCTAACAATATTACCATATACCAATTTGGATACAGACCATAGGTTAAGGGATTCCCCTCTATAATAGTAGGAAGCAGGGATGGTCGCCCTCAGGCTTAGCCTGCTACTTTAGCTGCTCAATCAGGCCGACCAGTTCAATAACAAGAATCATGTCCTAGCATCGGTGGCAGTCCATATCAGAACTAATTTTATGCTTTTCCCACTCTCCAAGAGAAAGAGAGCTCTCAACATGTGGTTACTGGTATGCTTCTTGTCTTTCACCTTGATGCTTCTATATTATTTGATCTGGGGTCAAACCTTTCTTTTGTAACCCCACTTATTGCTGTAAACTTTGGTGTAAGTCTAGAGAGTCTTTTTGAACCTTTTTTAGTTTTCACTCCCAATAGTGAGTTAGTTGTTTCTAGGTGAATATATAGAAAGTGCCCTATTACAGTCCTTCATAGGGTTACTTTAGAATATTTAATAAAAATAGAGATGATATATTTTAATGTCATTCTTGGTATAGATTGGATCCGTTTATGCTATGCCTTAGTTGATTAGCACACTCGAGTGGCGATGTTTCAATTTTCTAATGAGTCAGTCCTCGAGTGGGAGGGTAGTTCAGTAACTCCTAAAGATTATTTCATCTCTTATCGTAAAGCCAAAATGTTAATATCCAAAGGGTGTATCAATCACATGGTTTAGGTCTAAGATAATAAATCTGAGACCCCAACCTTTCAGTTAGTTCATGTAGTCAATGAGTTCCCGGAAGTCTTCCTATAGGATCTACGTAGGGTACCTCCTGATAGAGAAATTCATTTGGGATTGATCTCCTTCCAGATACCCAGCCTATCTCTAATTCTCCCTTAAGGATTTAAAGGAATAACATAAGGACTTACTAGATAAGGGGTTCATTAGACCCAATGTTTCTTTGTGGTGTGCTCCAGTTCTATTCATGCATAAAAAGAATGGTATTCTCAAAATGTGTATATCTTATAGATAGTTTAATAAAGTAATCATCAAATATAGGTACCCTATATCTAGAATTAATGACTTATTTGACTAGCTTTTGGGTGCCTATTGTCTTTCAAAAATTGATAGATCCGATATCATTAGTTAAAGGTTAGAGAATATGATATTCCAATGACTTCTTTTAGAACTCCGTATGGTAACTTTGAGTTTATGGTTATGTCTTTTGGACTAACAAATTCTCCTGAGATTTTATGGATATGATAAATAGGGTTTTCAAGAATATTTGGACATGTTTGTCATTGTCTTCATAGATGACATACTTGTTTATTCTCAGAGTGCAAAGGTGCATGGAAACTATTAGAGGATAGTGTTGCAGACCCTCAAAGATAGCCAGTTATTTGTGAAATTTAACGAATGTGAATTTTGGTTTGAGTAGGTTACGTTTTTGGTGCATGTGATTTTGGGTGAAGGTATTCATGTAGACCTTCAGAAAATAGATATAGTGAAGCATTGGTCTAGACCCATTACTCCATCTGACATTAGGATATTTTAGGTTTAGCTGGGTATTATAAGAGATTTTTGAGGGTTTTTCCTCAATAGCTGCACTATTGACCAAGTTGACACAAAAAAGATAAAATTCTAATAGTTAGACAAATGCGAGAAAAGTTTTCAGGAGTTGAAGGATAGATTAACTTTAACACTAGTATTAGCTTTCCCAGATAGGTTAGATATTATGATACCTTTATAGTTTGTTTAGGATGTGTGTTGATGCAAAATAGAAGAGTGATAGCCTATGCCTCCAGAAAACTTAAGGATCATGAGAAGAATTATCTAACTTATGATTTGGAATTAGTAACTATGGTGTTTTCCTTGAAAATTTAGAGACATTATTTATATGGTGTGCATATGGATATTTTCACTGATCATAAGAGTCTCTAATACGTGTTCACATAGAATAAGTTAAATATTTGTTAGAGAAGGTGGTTGGAATTGCTAAAAGATTATGACATGAATGTGCTCTACCATCTGGGTAAGGCAAATATAGTAGCTGGTGTTTTGTGTAAGTTGTCTATGGGTAGTGTAGCCTATGTAGAAAGAGAAGAGAAGGAGTTGTCCAAAGTGGTGCATAGATTAGCTTGAATGGAAGTTCGATTGTATGACAATGATAATGATGGTATAATGGTTCAGAATGGTTCATAGTCATCCTTAGTAGTTGGATTGAAAGAGAAACAACATGATGACCCCATACTTAGCCAGTTAGTAGATATATTTCATTAGAAAAATATAGAAGTTTTCTCTCAAGGGAGAGATAATGTCCTCTTCTATTAGGATCGGTCATATGTTTCTTATGTTGATGGGTTGAGAGATTGGATATTAGCATAATCTCATAGTTCTAAGTATTTGATTTACCCTAGTGCCATCAAGATGTATCATGATATATGGAAATTTTATTGGTGGAATGGTATGAAAAGGAAGATAGTGGAGTTTATGGCTAAGTGTCCCAATTCTCAGCAAGTAAAAGTTTAGAATCAAAGAGTAGGAGATACTCTTTAGGATATTGGCATCCCTACTTAGAAATGGGAGGTCACTAATATTGATTTTACTATGGGATTTTCTTGCACTAGACGTCAGCATGATTCAATTTGTGTCATCATGGATCGAATGCCAAAGTCAGCCCATTTCTTTCCAGTTAAGACCTTAGATACAACTGAAGATTATGCTAAGTTATATGTTTGTGAGTTAGTAAAACTTATTGGTATTGCTTTATCCATTATTTCAGACTGAGTTACTCAATTTATTTATCAGCTTATTAATCACTTCAAAAAGATTTTGGTACAAAGTAGAAGCTTACTACTTATTTCCACCCACAAATAGATGGTTAGGCCAAGCATACAATCCAAACTCTAGATGACATGCTGAGATCTTGTGAGATTAACTTCGAGGGATATTGGGATGATTATCTACCATTGATTGAGTTTGCTTATTATAACAGTTGCAATGCTAGTATTCAAATGGCTTCATTTAAGGCCTTATATAGGCATAGTTGTAGATCACCTATTGGGTGGTTTAATGTTGGCAAGGCTACTTTGTTTGGGATGGATTCTATTCTTGAGGCTATGAAGAAATTTCAGTTGAATTGTCAGAGGTTGAAAATTGCTCAAAGTCTTTAGAAATTGTATACAAATGTTAGGAGGAGAGAATTAAGATTGGTTATAGGTGATTGAGTATTTTTATAGTTTTCACTCATGAAGGGAGTGAAGAGGTTTGGAGGGAAAGAAAAGCTCAGTCCCTAGTAAAGAAAAGCTCAGTCCCTGGTACATTAGTCCATATGAGATCTTGAAGTATGTTGGAGATGTTGCCTATGAGTTAGATTTTCCTTCAGAATTTCCCGTTGTTCATCCAGTTTTGCATATGTCTATGTTGAAGAAATGCATTATAGACCCATCCTTGGTAGTGACTATAGAAATTATTGGAGTGAAAGATAGTTTGTCTGACGAGGAGATTCTAGTTAAAATCCCTGACCGACAAGTTCGATGGTTAAAGAATAAGAAAGTGGCTTCAGTGAAAGTTCTATGGAGGAATCAGTCAGTTGAGGGAATGATGAGGGAAGCAGAGGCAGATATCATAAATCAATATCCTTATCTTTTGTCTCCTAGCATAGATTTAGCTTGAGGTAAGAAATACCTTCAAATCTATTCTCCTTACCGGTATCTTTACTCATGTCAATTTAACCCATGAGGATTATATGTAGTCAATCATTTTAGTTGTATGCTTGTTCTTGGGGTGAGTAGTTTGAGTTACAGAGCAAAATAAGCTTTAGGCCTCAGTCAAGCACACGTATAAGATAGATCTTTCCTTATCCCAGCCTTCATTTGAGGACAAATAGTCCCAATGAGGAGATAATGTAATACCCCAAAACTTAGACAATTTTATTTTGATAAATATCATGTGCTTTTAGATGATTTTTAAGTTGAATAATGATAAGGTATGTTAACAGGGCTATTAGGAAGTGTTTTATAATTCTTGAAATGAGATTTGGGGCATTTTGAGAACACAAAACAATAAAGGTCCGCGATTAGGGTGTACCATAGAGAAAAGTCACACCCTGACGTGAAAACAATTACACTTATGTGATAACGACATTCCACATCTGCTGGCTACCACTTTAAGGGTGTTCTATGCCCTTGGCATGATGCAATAAGAGTGTGCCATGCCAGGGGTGTTGGCGACGCCAAAATTCCTATATTCTCTTTAGTTTTTTTTGGGTTGTTAAGTCATTTACATATTTATTTATCCTAAAATTAGAACTAAACACAATTCTCCATTCCCTAATTCAACTAATACTATATCTCTCCCACCAAACTCTCAAGAGCACTCAAGAAGGGTTTCTTCTAAAAAATCCAAACTTTCAAGGCTCCAATTTATGATTCCTTCCCGTAATTCAGTAAGTTCAAGTATGTGGGGTTTGAACAAACTTCACATTAAATTCTTTTGCCTATTAAATTCATTTTTACAATTGAATTTATGAAATTTTGAATTAGGGTTCATACCAACTTTGCATAATTTGGTAAAAGTATATGATTTTAGCATGATTCACTCAATTTATAAGAAGCTCAGACTTACGATTTTAGATTACAAGCTATTACAATATGATTTTGATTTCAGTGTTAATTTTATGATCTCAGACAATATATGAAATTCACATAAGTAATTATGTTTATGATATAGAAATAGAAGCATATTATATTTTCAGACTTATCAACTCATATGCTTATTTTAAGGTGAATTTAATATATTTTATAAGCAATAGTATGATTTGGGAGTAGTAACCGACTTTTTCAAATAGACATGTACAAACATTATTCAGCTTGTTCAAATAGACATATATAGGTGATCACCTTAGTTATTATACCCTGGCAGGGTATATCGGTCCCTTTTGAAGGGGTTTATTACATCAGACTTCATGTTGCTCACATGGTTTATGTTGGTAAAGAGAATATCCCACAGAAAAAGGATAATTTCATAAACTAAGTGTAATTGCTTACTAACCTTATTAGATGATATTTTGTGATTTATGCTTTATTATATTTTTGCTTTTAGCTTATTTATGATCAGGTGAGTCTATTTATACTTAGCATTCATGTTTTATGATTAAGATAAACTTTACTTTTACTTATTGAATTCACCCTCATATACACAGTATATTTAGAAGTACTGACCATATATATGTCTACATGGCTATATTATTTTACAATGTAGGTTCTGGTGTTCACCCTTAGTCGTACGATTAGCCACAATCACCACCTTCTATATCCAATTGGTGAGTCCTTATAGTTTGAGGGCCTAGTTTATGTTTGTTTCCAGATGCTTATCATTGTTAGTCAAGATGTTATGATTTCAGTTAGGGTCAGTTGTGACCTGTCCAAGTGCCTCTTCAGTCTTAGTTAGAGGCTTGTCAAGACCAGTTAAATGATTTATTAACTTTTATATTATCATTGGTATCGAATGATGTTAAGATACAGTATTTTATTAAGATTTTTTATCCATTTGAACCCAGTTCATTCTAGTTACATCGGTGAGCTTAAGTTCTTTTTTGGGATACAAGTGAATCAAATATTTGATGGAGTTCTAATTAGTTAATGAAAGTATATTCTTGAGTTATTTAAGGAATATAAGATGGAGGATGTTAGTCCAATAAATACTCCAATTGACACTTCTTCCAAATTAGATAAGAAAGAACCTGATCCTTTATGAATGAGACCCCGTATTGAGGTATTATAGGTTCTCTCCAATATCAAACTTCTATTAGGCCCTACATTGTGTTTAGTATTGGCATGTGTGCAAGATTCCAAGTATTTCCAAAGGAGTCTTACTTGAAAGCTATCAAGCAAATTTTTAGATACTTAAAGGGTACAACTGATCTTGCTCCTTTATATTCATCTAGAGAAACTCTTGCTCTAATTGGGTATGTTGATGCTAATATTTTTTTGTTGATAGGAAAATTATATCTGGAAGGGAAAACTTTGAAAGGATTCAAGTCAGGCTCAGTCTGATCAAATTCTACTAATTCATTTCTAGTATCATGGCTATAAAAAGTGTGCATCTATATCATATAAGGATTCTTACTTTGTTTTACTGCTTTAACTTTGTAATGATGCCAAAAAGGGAAAGATTTGGTGTAGTTTGAGGAAAGGAGCATGGAAAATTCAAAAAAGGGTACTAAAATTATTGAAATTGTAGTGACAAGGGATACTGAATAAATATTGGCTTGATTAGGTGATTCTGGTGAAAGGGGATCTGAGGAGTTGATGAGTGATGAATTAATATATGGATGGATTCTCTGAAAAGTCTGGGTTTGTCATCATCCAAAAAAGGGACAATATTAGATTCCAACTTTATTCTTACTATAATTACTATGCTCATGTTTTGATAATTGACAAACTTCATCACTAGATCTGGTCCATAAATATCAGATTATGATTAATGTTTTGGTGACTACCTTACCTAGTGGAAGGACAAGTTATAAAAATTGGTGTGCTACTGTACAGTTCTATAGTTTCCACATTATCTTATACATTAGTTGTCCAATACTCTCTAGATAGTATAAGTACATTAGTGGAATGAATATTTACTGGTCCTTCTTTAGCATACACCAAGGAGGAAGGTTGTGGGGTAGGTTTTTGTTTTCTTACTTGAGAAAGAAGGTTTCTACGTAAAAATCTCTTGCTTTGCTTTCTTGCAAATTTACCATTCTTTAATATCATCATTTGTGGGCCTAGTATAAAATTAGGTCTCAGCTATAGTGGTGGGCTCTTACGAACTATCAAGGTAGAGGTCTAACAAACCTCATACCATCTTAGTGGATTGATTAAAAATATTTCAACTGATTTGACATCCCATCTAATTTAATCTATGCATTTAAAAAGAGCCACTATGATAGCATTTGAACAAGGGTAAAGGGTCATAATTTCCCCTTTACTCTAAAAAAGGGCTATATTTGTCATTCGTTATACTTTTTAGTTCTAATTTCCCTTGCCATCAAACTTCTGGCAGATATTTACCCTTGGGATGATAAGTCTTGTGACTCTACTTTCATCATCCTACGTGGCTCTTACGTGGATATAGGTGTATCACAATTAAAAAGTTAAACTCGATTTGTATTTCTACCTAATCAAAAAGTTAATCATACTTTCCCCCCACTCTTATCATATTTATATACCAGTTCCTCCTATTTTTCATATACTGATCCTAATTTCATAAGGAAAATAATGCAAATTGAGTTTCATCAAAGCTATGAACATGAGGCTAAGCTAAGAATTTGGTGGACTTGTCAGAAATTCATGACTTTGGAGGTTTAGTGGGTTCTTGTAAGGAACGCATTAAGCTTGAAGATATACGTGCTTGAATAGAGCTCCCAAATTAGAAATACCATCTGTATATGATAGTTTTCTGATCAAGAGGCCACACCAAAGTGAATACCATGCCAAGCCAACTTTTTCAATCAAAGTACTCTTTGACAAAGGGAGCATGAGATCGCCTAAGTCCTTTCACAGGATTATGTTTCAAGAAAGGTTACTTTTTGACTATATTTGTAAAAAAAAAAACTATAAATAGATTCCTTAGTCATTTAATTATCTTGGTAATTGATTATTGATGAATATTGTTTCTCTTGCAAGAGAAATTAAGATCTTTGGCAAAGCTTTTGGTGAACCTTATTAGAAATGGGGGTTGCAAGGAGATTTAATTTCCTTGAGGTCTTCATAATAAATTTGGTGCTTGATTTGGATTAACCAAATAAGGTTTTAAGGTTTAATATAACTGTACTTGCATTTGATTTCTTTTTCTTGTGTCAATATATTTATCTTGATTAAGTGCTTGTATAGGAATCGTAATCGGAGGTTATAGGATTTGATAAATTCTTTAGTTCCCAATTATTTCCTCTCTCATATCTATTCTTCTATCCTTTTTGTCATTCACTAAGCCTACACCCTAGTCATAATAGGAACATAAAACCATGAGTGGCCCAAGAGAACCACTTGGCCTAGCATGAAACTAGAGAAAAAACTAAACTTCGATAAAATACAGAAGCTGAAAGTATAAGCTTACTTTTGTGAATAGAATAAAATGAAATAAATCAAAGTTTTATTGATTGAAACACTAAAATGTTTAAAAACTGGTTACAACTAACTTGACTATGTCTATGAAGCCTCACCAACATTATGAAACTACTACTTTTATGTAGCAAAACAAACTAATGACTGGAAAACTACAAAGTCCTCAGAAATAATGAGAACACACTCAAACTGAGAGCATAAAGAGATTGTTTACGAACCTACATATTTATAACCTACAGAGTAATAGAATGTAGCACCAAAAGATGCATCAGTACTTTTAATGTACTAACATATAAAGTAGTAAAGTGAAATAGAACTAATAACTGAAACAGATAAAGCAAGAAATCTGAGACATAAATAACATAATCATAAAATGAGATTGAATGACTAAAAAGAAACTTAAATTAAGTATAAGTAAAACTTTTTAAAAACTATAATTGTAATTAGAAACTAAAAATCTAAATAAAACTTGAGAAAATCGCTTTGTAAAAGCCCACTTTAAACTGATGTCCTTGGTCAAACATATATTATGTCAAAATATATACGTTTTATTTTTTTTGGAAGTTTCTCTTAATCGGCATAAACCGTGTGAGCATCATGGAATACAATGGCTTGCCCACGTTGAAACAACCATCCTTTACCTTGCTGGGGTATAAGATGAAATATAATCTAGGGACCCTAAAGTTGATCCCGAAGGATATAAATAATGTAGGAGTCATCCTATCTTTGGACGAACCTATACTACAGTGGCAACATAGTTTTGGGGCATGTGTTGTATAAACCCATACACATCTCGTGATAACTAGTCCTCCCAAAATATATTAATTGCTCACAATATAAGTCTTAAAAAGTCTCTAAAAATTATGCTTGACTCGAAATGTCATATCATGAACGTATCTATTCTCTGCGAGGCTCGACTCTAAATATCTTTAATTTTCATAACTCTAAGTTTTCAAGATATGATAAACTTTTATCTTTTTAAGACATGATAATGGCACAAATATTCTTGATAATTTCATGAACATAAACTTGGAGAATTTAAATCAAACTCATGAAAATAATGAATAATGTAGTAAATCATGAAATAATTTTTTCAATAAATTAAAGAGAATTCATAAACTTTATTAAAAAATTCAAGGGGCATGTATTGGGAACCAAATCAAGGAAAAGACTTGAAACTCATGGAGTTCTTACCAAAAATATAGAGAATTCAAGGATTTCATCAAAAAATCAAAAATTAAACTCAAAAATTTCAACTCTTAAAAATCCTAACATAATTTATGGCTTAAACTAATATTGTAACTTGATTGTGGAGAGAATGGGGTTCCAACGAGAAAAGATTAGCTAGAAAAAATTTGAAGATGATATTTAGGAAAGAATCTTTGAATAGGATACCTAGTTCTTGATTATTCTTGAGACTTGAGTGCTTGAGTTTGGGAGAGGAAAAGAGAGATAAAATTGATAGTTTCACTATTTAGGGGATGAAAGGGATTTAATAATTGGTAAAAAGGGAGTTTATGAGGGTAGAAGGATCAAAATGCCTTTGCATTAAAAATTTTCAAAAAAAAAATTCTAGGGAATTATAATATCTCCTCTTTATGATCATTCCTCCTCGAATGATGATATTGACATAGGATAAAAAGAATATGTAGAGGTGAAATGATTTCTATGAAATATGTGGATCTTAAATCACCAATGCAGACTGAACTGAACTAATAATAAGGATTAGAACCAACTATAGATACATGAAAAAATGTATTATGAGAGAGGACATCATAGATATAAAAAAAGGTATGAGTCCATGGATCAAAAGGTCATGTAAACATAAAGAACTACTTAGGGGAATAAACTTGTTGGTTCCATTCAGGTTGAAGTTACAAGGCACAAAATAGGGGTGAGTTGGATAAAGGGATAAGACTATTCTTGCTTTATACTCTACACCTGATAATCTTTAAGTTTAGTACTAGTTCTCAACTATGCTCTGCTACACTTTTTGACTTAAAATTCTCACAAGGGCACATAAAACCACAAGAGGTTGAGTCTAACTGCTTGTTCCGCTTATGTTTAAGAATAACTTGAAATATCTATTTCTATGATCACTACTCCTTATTAACACCTCAAACAACTATTACGCAAGCTCAAATGGTTTTCCAGTCTCATAATTCAATGATCTGCATGTGCTTCAACACAATATTCAAGCCTATTACTAAAACTACTTTGTGGACTTCCCCACACAGTCTCACCATGTAACCCCTTTCTTACTATTTCACAGAGCAAAAATCTTATCTCACTCTTTCCCCATACATATCTTGAGTGAAAAAACACTTTAGTAATGTCTTCCCTTAGCTCAAAAGTTCTACGTAAGACATATTAACACATTGTTAAAACTAATTAAAATGTTAAAATATTTAAAAATTGATTATAGTTGGCTTGACTTGACTATATCTATGAAGCCTCTACTATATTTTGAATACAACTACCTTTATGTAGCAAAACAAAGTGATGACATGAATACTGCTAAGTCCTCGACAATAATGAGAACTCACTCAAGCTGAGAGCATAGCCTACTAAAGAGTTTGCTCATGAACCTGCATATCTGTAAGCTATATTGTTAAATGATATAGCTCTAAAAAGAAGCTTCAATACTTTGAACGTATTAGTATATAAAGCAGTAAAGTGAAACATTACTAAAATCTACAACTGATAAAGCCAAAAATCTGAGACATTGATGACATAGTCATAAAAAGACTAAATAATTGAAAATAAGGACGACTAACCTAAATGTTAAGACTTAAATAAGTTTAAGTAAAACATTCTTAAAATTGAAATTGAAGATGGAAACTGAAAAATTGAACAGAACTTGAGAAGAATGATTGTAAGACCTCACTTTAAAATAGTGGCCTTGGTTAATTATATATTATCTATAAATAAGTAAGTTTATTTTTTTGGGAAGTTTCTCTTAACCGATATGAACCATGCCAGTATCATAAAGTACAACGTCTTGTCCACTTTGCCAGAATCTAACGTCTTGCCCATGTTGCCAGAGCCATCTTATACCTTATAGGGGTATAAGATAAAACATAATCTAGGGATCCCAAAGATGAGACCAAAGGCTATAAATATTTAAGGATTCATCCTATCTATGGATGATCCTTTCCTACGGTGGAAACAAAGTCTTGGAGCATGTGTTGTCTAAGCCCATAATCATCTTGGTGCTAAATAGTTCTTCCAAAATATACTAGTTTCTCATAATGTACGTCTTAAAATAATTTCAAAAATCATGCTTGACTCAAAATATCATAACATGAAATATATCTAGTCTCTGTGAGCCTCGACTCTAAATTCTTTTATTTTTCTTAACTTTAGCTTTTCAAGATACGATAAACTCTTTTCTTTTTTAAGAGATGATAATAGCACAAAGATTTTTAATAAATTTTTATAAACATAAACCTGAAGACTTCAAAATCAAATTTCGTGAAAATCATGAATAATGTAGTAAATCATGAAATAAATTTTTTGATAAATTAAAGAAAATTCATAATCTTTATTACAAAATTCACAGCATATGTATTAGTATTAAATCATGTGAAAGACTTCAACCTTATGGAATTTTTACTAAAGTCATAGAATATTCAAGGATTTCAGCAAGAGATCAAAAATTTTACTCAAGAATTTCAACTCTTAAAAATCTTAACATGCTCATGACTTAAACTAAAAATATAACTTGATTGTGGGGAGAATGGGGTTCTCAAATAATGGGATTAACTTTACATACCTTTAAGATGATGTCTGGGGAAGAATATTTGAAGAGGATCCCTCATTTTTTATTCTTCTTGAAACTTCAGTTCTTGAGTTTGGGAGAGGAAAAGAGAGAAAAAGATCAGTAGTTTCACTATTTAGGAGATAAAAGGGGTTTAATAATTAAGTAAATGCGGGTTTAATATGGTAAAATGACCAAATTGCCCTTACTTTAAAAGAGTTGGGAAATTTTTTTTTGGGCGTTACACTTTTCATTTCTGTATTTTTGTTCTTGTTCATGGTTTGGCTCATGTTATTTGGTATCAGTGTTGAGTTATATTTGTTCATAAGAATATATATATTGATATTTGTTATTTTATATATATATATATATATATATATATATATATATATATATATATATATATATAAATAAAAGAGCCCTTAAATGTTTTTAATATTTTCTAAATTCTTTTTTTGTGTCTTATTTTGAGTTTTCAATACTAGAATCATGTTCTCTAGTATCTATCAAATTTAGATCTGCGGATTAACATTGCTATGGTATGTTTTGAGGATCTCACTCTTTTTGAAGGTGAAGAACTTAAAAACTAAGCGAGTTTGTAGATCAAGGTGAAATTAGAGATCCAATATTATTGGGGATTGTTGTCCTTTTCATTTAGAGTTTAGATCTAAAATTTGAGCAAAATGGTATAGAAATCTATTGGGATTAAATTTGGTGTTCTTCATGACTAAAACAAAAATAAGACATGATTTTTAAAATATGAATATTTTATCTTAGAATTGAGTTCTAAAAAGTATAATGTTTTGTTTCACATATCAAGAGGAGCCTAGATTTTAAATTTTTTTGAAATTCCTTGATAAAATAAGAGAGTTGTGATTTTTGGATCTTCATATTATTCATAACTACTAAATCTTGTTTTAATGATGATCAACTAATAACAAGGGACAAGGTCCCTGGGTCTTCATGAAAATATACAACTGTCACATGGCCTACACAATTTTGTCTTTTAATGTAACAAACTACGCAGGTGAGATGTGTACCAGTCAGGACACATGGCCCAATCAGATTTTTCCCTAATCATTATTCCACTATAAATAGAAAAGAATATTTCTCAATTCATTCAATTTTTGCAATCTGAATATTGAAGAGAGAAATCAGCAAAAACATAACTTTGCAACATTACTCAAGTTCCTAGTTTTTGTATGTGCTGAAAGAGTGAGTGCATGTTAGTCAATTATTAGTGAGTGCATGTCAGTCAATTCTTGGTCTGTAGTTGAATAACTCATGTTATAAGATTAATTTCTTTTCTTGTATTCTTGTGAGTGCTTAGGTAGAGTTACCTAAGTTAATATTGGTTGGAGTTAATCACTATTGAGGTGAGTTCTTGGCAGAGTTGTCAAGGTAGGTTTGTAATAGAGTTGTTACAAACTGGTCGAGCTTAAAGCTAAGTTTGCATTGACTCTATAATCAAGAGTTTGATTATAGTGGATTGTTGAGTTCTTATGAGGGCAAGCCATGGTTTTTCCTCCTTTGGGCAAAGAGGTTCCCCTATTAAATCTTTGTGTTGTTTAATTTCCAGAAAGGTTTTAATTTTCTACCACTTTACTATTTGATTGAATGTGCTTGACTTTAAGGGACCTGGTCCCCCATAGTGTGGTGCACCCCCATATTTCAACAATTAGTATTAGAGCCAGGTTCACTCTAAGAGGGTCACACCTAGAGTTATTTGGTTATCATCGCTGCTACACCTAATATGGAAGAAGGGCAATCTACTACTAGACCACACTAATTTAATAGGAGTTCTATGGGTGGTGGAAAACAAAGATGTATGACTTTGAGCTGATGGATGTAATACTTGATGGTCCTCATGTGCCAATTAGAGAGGTCAAAGAAAGAGACATAACTAGAATGTTTGTTAAAATTAAGAGAGAGTATGATTATGAAGATAGAAAGAAAGTTGGGAAGAATTACAAGGCCAAGAAACTGCTAGTTTATGGTATAGGACCTGATGAGGATTTCTGCCTGTGAAAATGCTAAGGAAATCTAGGATTGCTTGAAGAATCCTCATGAAGTAACCGCTGATGTGAAGGATTCAAAAGTTGATATGCTGACCACTCAGTATGTAACCTTCACAATGAAAGAAGGAGAAACTATCCAAGAGATGCATGCCAGATTCACTTCAATCACCAATGAGTCGCACTGCTTAGGAAAAGTAAGGCCTTTGTACAAATAGGTAAGAAAAATTTTGGGGGTTCTACTTAAATCTCGGGAAAGCAAAGTGGATGATATCACTGAGACAAGAAACCTAAAAACTCTCACTATAGATGAACTTATTAGTAATCTGAAGACATATGAACTCAAAAAGCAGCAAGAGCAAGAGAAAAAGGAAGTAAAAAGAGAAAAATCTCTGGCATTAAAGGCTTCTAAGTCAGATTCAAGTGAGAATATATTGATGTTTCTTATTTGGCAAAAAATAATTTTTATAGCAATAAAGAAAAGTGGTCAATTTTGAAAGAAGATAAAGTAGCAACAAAAAGGGAGGCACTATTAAAGTTTTCCACAAATATGGAAGTCCTGAGCATTTCATTAATGATTGTCCAATGCACAAAATGGATTATCAAGAATATCTCAAGTCTATAGATGGAAAAGAAAATAATAGGGACTAGGTCCCTGTAAAATCAAGAAGAAAAGTTGCAGCCGACTTTGCAGTGAAGCAGGCCCTAACAGTATGGCGAGATTTCTCCAGTGAATTTGATGAAGCTGAAAGTCTAAAGATGTGTTGATGCTAGAAATGAAAGATAGTGAATTTATCTATGATTCCTTATTTAATCGTATGGGAAACACTAAAAATAAAGAAGAAAATGAGGTAACTCTCTTAGACATTAAGGAAAATATAGATAACTACTCTTCTAGGAAGATAAAGAAGCTTGTAAATGTGTTGATTGACTCTGTGTGTGAACTAACTATTGAGAAAAATGCTCTAGAAGAAAAAGTAGAAAATTAAGATCTTGAATTAATTGCTTTAACTCTCCAGATATTTAAAATAGAGGAACAGTTTACTAAGTTGAAAGAAAAATATGAGTTTAATGAGTCAACTAGAGAAAGTGGATGATTTGATGGTAAAGGGAAGAAAAAAGCTTCAACGCTTTAAATTGAACTTGAAGAAAAGTTGAGGGATTCTTAAAAGAATCTTATGACTACTCTTCATAAGAGTGAAGAATTAGAAAGAGACCTGGTCCGTATAAAGGAAGAACTTAACAAATTACTAAAATGGACAACATCCTTTCAAATTCTTTCTAATTTAACTAGTTAGGGTGTCAATAATGGTAAAGGCCTTGGATATCAACATAAAACTCAATCAATTGGGTCTCAAGGGAAATCTTCTCATGATGGTATAAACAAGGTCCACAAACCTCTATGTACTCATTGTGGAAGAGATAGACACTTGAAGAAAAACTGTCAGTATTAACTAGAGCTAAAATGAGTAGTACTAAATATATCTAGTAGGAGAATTATTGTCCTAAGGGTTCTATGCCCTTGAAAAATATGAAAAATAGCTCTCTACCTAGATGGTCCAAGAAATATTTGATCACACCCTTGTCTTCCTTCTGGGAACTCAAACTCAAGTGGGTCCTTAAATCTAGAAGATGACTATGTTTGTAGGTGAGAGAAAAGGATTGCAATTAGAACTAATTCATGGATAGTGGATGTTCAAAGCATATGACTGGAAAGACCAACTATTTTATCTCTCTCAAGACACTTTAAGGTGGAGGTGTCTTAATTGGAAATGGTAAAAAAGGGGTGTTAGAAAGATTAAAATGGTCAGGCAATAGAAGATTTGTACTATATGAATGGACTTAATTACAGTCTTATATGTGTGTCTCAAATTTGTGACAAAGGTAATGAAGTAAAATTCTTATTTGATGGGTGTGCTGTGTCAAAATTGAAGTCTGGAATGGTTATTCTCAAAGCACAATGGTTCAAGAATATGTATGTGGTTGATTTAGAGTCCGTAGCTAATGGTGAATTGGCATTCTTAAGTGCTTAAAGTGAGAATGCTGATCTATGTCACAAAAAACTGGGACATGTAAGTTCATTTTTGCTGAGCAAGTTGATTTTCAAAGACCTGGTCTGTGGCATGCCAAAGCTAAAATTTCCAAATAACAAGGGTTGTAATGCTTGCATTAAGGGCAAACAAACCAGGTATTCCAATAAGCTGAAGAAGTAGGTGAGTACTTCTAGACCCCTTGAGATGCTGTATATAGATCTATGTGGACCTGTTAAAGTCCAAAGTAGAGGAGAAAAGAAATATGTGTTTGTTATTGTGAATAACTACTCCAAGCTCACCTGGACAATGTTCTTAAGAACAAAGGATAAAACCTATGAGGTTATGGTTACTTCTGTGAAGCAAGTTCAAATGAAGCTAAATTGTAAGATTATTAAATTCAGATCTAATCATGGAACTAAATATAAGAACTCATAAGTTGATGGATTTTGTGATGAAAATAGAATCAGTCATAACTTCTCTACCTCAGGGACTCCTCAACAAAATGGAGTTATTGAAAGAAAGAACAAGGACTCTCATAGAGATTTTCAGGACTATGATGATTGACAGTAGGCTACTCCTTAACAAGCACAGCATACAGAGTTTTTAACAAAAGAACTTTGTATTGAAGAGAATGTGCATGTGGTCCTTGATTAGTCAGAAAAGATTTTGAATCCAAGTGATGATGGAGATTCGAAATTTGAAGAACTCATTCCTATTCAAAAGGATAATATAGCTGAAAAATAATGGTCAAGGACAAAATGATGTAGATAAAAATGATAAAGGTGATAGTGATCCAGGATCTTAGTTATAGACCCCAACTCCAGTAGAAGAACTACAAGAAGGGCCTAGTCATAATATTCAGGGACCTGTCCTAGTGAAACTCATCTCAGAAGGTCAAATTAGAGGTACAGATCTTCTCACCCCCTTGACAATCTAACTTTACCTCTGGAGACTAGAGTCTAAATAAGAGCTCAAACAGGAAATTTTATGACATTCTTAGCATTCCTATCCCAAATTGATCAAAAAATATGAAGAACATGTTGAGGCTGGGGTTAATAAAATAACTTGACCTACTAGATGAATTAGTTTTCTCTAAAATATTGGCTATGATTAGGAGATAGGTATCCTTGGTAAAGTAGGTACATATTGGTCTAACTTAATACCATACTTTATTAGGTTGTCACAATTTGATTCACGAGTCGTGATGGCACCTACTAAAATCAGCCAATAGGTAAGCCAACACTATAACCTAAAGCAAATACAATGAGTTACTTTGGTAGAAACGCCCGAAAAGGGCCACAATAGATGAACACAATCATAAAAAACAACATTCCCTAATAGACAATTAACTAGGGATACTAATCCCAGAACATGGTAATATCCATACAAAAGCATCTAAGTTTAATAATAGGATACACAACTCAAAGTTTGGTATTTGATTCTATAAGGATCTACTTTAAATATGTATAAATTTTGATATGCGTGGAATTTTTTAGATCAAGACCCACCAAATTGTATATAATTGAATCAACTTTCCAACTATACCAATTTCTCCTTAATCCGATACCCGAGCTAAAAGTTATGGCTTTTTCCGTGAGAGGTAGTAACTAGAGGCGATATGCCTGTTCCGCGGGCTTTACTATGCCGCTCTAGAGGGGACTTTCCGGGATCTATTTCCCTGGACTAAAAATTGTGTCACTTGGTCCATTCCTCTACGTTTTCAAATTCTTAAGGGTCAAGGGTCACTTTGGTCCTTTCCTCTTAACACTAAACATCCAAGGGACGATTCAAAGCATCCAAAAGGGCATTATTTTCCAATATTCTTCAAGATTTTCTCTCAAAAAACCCTCATTCTTTCCCAAGAACAATTCAAGCTTCATTCTCAAGAAAGTAAAGGATTCAATCTCTTAATTTCAAGAAACCCTCAAGAATTCTCTAAGAAATAATCTAATTAAGGTATGTGGGAGTTCATCCATGGGTCCCCTTTCACCCACGGAGCCCAAAACCTATTTTTAAGTTCAAAATTATGATCTTTACATGTTAATATGAATTATATCTATGAAACCTCCATGAATTTAGATTATGTATCAGTTTATGAATGGTTTTCGTTGAAATTGCCTTAATATGGTCGAATGGTGATTTTCACATGTTAAATCCTTAACCCATGTTTTTAATATTGAAATTTATGTGATTTTCATGGTTTAACTACTCCTATGTTTTAACTCATGAGCCCCATGTGTTTGATTTCAAGTTAAAAGTATATGTGTTTTTAAGTGGAATGAGCCAATACATATTTTGAATGTTATCTTCATATCAAATCCCTAAGTTGTAAATGGATTCGTGTAGCCATGATATTTTCGCATGCTTGCTCATTCCCATGCACAAGTTTAGGGCCTCCACATGTTTGATGAAATTTCCATATCATGTTCAACCAATTTCAAGATGAATCCCCATGTTATGAATTTTGACATGTAACTCTATTGTTCCCTCATGTTAAGACATTCCCATGTTCACAATTCCCAAGTGTTTTCGTTGAAATTCATCCTTGACACATTTGGATGATGATTATTCGCATGTTAACTCCTTAATCCATGATTTTGATATTGCAACTATGTTAGGATTACACGTTTAACTATTCTCATGCTTAAGCCTATGAATTTCAAGTATTTTATGAAATGCCTAAATGATTGAGTTTTAAACAATGCATACCAATTATGCTTTCCAAGTTTCAGTATGTCCCTATTGTTGTTCTATCGAGTCCTAGGGGTTATGAATACTCAAAAACTTAGTTGTTTACTTAGTCTCAGTATTTTCAGAATAGTTTCAAATATGTTATGAGCCATATCAATTTAGTCAGTTATTATAATCAGTAAACTTAGATCAGTTCACCAATCTGAGTCAGTTCAGTTAAGAGTAGGATTCAGCACTGAGCAAACCCAGGGATGGGGGCATTCCTGCTAGCATAGGTTTTGACCCTTAGCAGCAATCCCTGAGTTATAGAACTGCATATCCAGTGTAGGTTTGAGATGTCTTCCTGCCAACTTAGGGTAGGCACATATCTTATGAGTTTCCTAACAGTATAGGGTTACTCTATAGTTCTTTGGGATACCAGTTCAGTGGATCCATACAACCATTGTTAGTACCTATGGCACGGTATTGAAACCCTTCCAACTGGGGTTATAGGTTGGACCCCAATTAACTTATTTGGGGCATGTCAGTTAGATGATACCTCCCACAGTCTCAGTTCAGTATTAAATTTTAGAGTTTAATTTGAAGTTTTCTTGACTAAGTGTAAAGACTTTTAGATACTCAGTTTTACAACATTTGGTCTTTTAGATTATAGATTAACTTAGTACCATAATAGATATACAGTTAGTGCTACATTCTCCGATAATATAGTTTTCATGCATTCCTACTCAATTATCTCATGTTGTTCCATTAGTCCTTATCTCACATGCACAATATCCCATAGTTTCATCTAGTTATTCAGACTAACTACAGTTCAGTATTACATAATCAATATTCATCCATCAGTTATTCAGTGTTCGAATATCAGTAAACCATATTCATATATCAGCTACTCAATATATAGGTACTAGTTACCCCCTTTACTTAGAGTTCAATCATTCTGTAACCCAAATCTCAGTTATTCAGTTACTCAAATGAGCTCAGTACAAGTATGTTTGGTCTGGCATATTCATGTATCCATGATTTATCATATCCTAGCTTTAGTGAAACAATCCGAGACTACCCCTAGTAATTACACGATGCTTACGGTCCCAAGAGACCACAATCTAACCCATGATCTGGTACCTACTATGAGCACTGAATAATATAATCATGAACGTGGAAGAATAACTGAAATGCAATAATGTTTTAATAATAAAATAACTACTGAATTTTGAATTTGATAAAAATACTGAAATCTAAATAGTCTAAATAGCTAACTGTAGTGTCTGAAAATCCTCTAAACTGGATGCTATGAGTTGATGGGATAGGCCCCAACTAAATCTACTAACTACTGAGATAAATACATGAAGTAATATAATTTGTCCTTAGATAATGAGGACTCACCACTTCTACTGTACTGCTGATGATCTGAGGGACTAAGTGCGATCAGTACTTTGAATGTACTAGTATGCTAAGTAAGGTAGGCTGATATGCATGGTTTCATGAACAGAACTAATAATTAACTGGATATGTATGTAAAGCATGAAGTCTATAGATACTTATAATGCATAGAAATCTATAAATACTAAGGATGGATGGAAATCTATAAATACTTGGGATACATAACCAAGCATATAACATAACTGAGAAAAATCTATAAACTGAAACACCAAAATAATTGAAATCTATATGCTTTGGTCAAACAACACTAAGACTGAATAACTGAGCTGAGACTGTAACTGATACTATATCTGAGACTATGAAAGGTATCATCTAACCACCATTTCCTAATTTGAGCTAATCGGGGTCCAACCTATAACCCCAGTTGGAAGGGTGTTAATACTATGCCACGAGTACTAACAATGGCTATGTGGATCCACTAAATTGATATAATGTCCAAAGGACTAAGGGTGTTAAGGATGGACTGATGGGTGGCCCCTACGAGATAGTCAAGCCTAATTTGATGAGTGACTACTCATATCATATACTGGCTACATAGTTCTATAGTATAGGGACTTCTACTAACGGCTCTGTCTATCTAATGGGGAAGCCGCCATCCCTATACTCGCTCTGTGCTAAATCCTACTCCCAACTGAAAGACACTGAGATACTAGGCTGTTCTGAGTTGAATAACTGATATCTGACTATTCTGATAATGCTCATAATATAATCTGAAAACTATTCAATAATGTATTGAGGCTATACTAAATAAGCAACTATGATTTTTGGGTATTCAATATCCCCAGGACTCAGAACAACAATACTGAAAAGACACTAAAGCTTGAAGGCCATAACATGAAGGCTCTTATTAAGTAAATCACTCTTGTAGGAATTTTATCAAATACTTATAGTTCATGGTTTAAAACAATCATAGGAATGTCATGGAATTTGCAGGAGTAGCATGAATTCATTATAATAGCATTAAATCATGGTTTAATTCAATAAATAATACTATTAAAACATGGAGGATTAAATAATAACAATAATTTCATGGTAACATGGTATAAAATCAATAGTACATGGAGATTCATGGATGAAATCATAATTTAAACCATAATAACTTGAAAGATTATAACTTGGTAATTTAAAATAGGTTGCTTGGGCTCCATGGATGAAAGGGATCCATGGATGAACATCTAACATACCTGGGATGATGAATTTGGAAGGATTGATGGAGTGTTCTTGAGATCTGACCTTGATTCTTCAGAGCTAGGGTTTCTTGTTCTTAAAAAAGAGGATTTTTAATTTGAGAGAAAGTGAATAATGATGAGTATTTAGGTCAATTAGTGGTTAAATTTCGTGTTTAGGATGAGTTTAGGGCTTAGGAAAAAGACTCAAATACCTTTAAATGAATTTAAAAACACAAGCTAGAAACTAAAATTCCAATTTTTGGCCTTAGCGCGATGTGCCACTATCGCGCTAAGCCACTGAAAAAGGGATAACTGGGACCTTGACAAACGCCGCGATATGCCACCATCACGGTAAGCTTGTGGATGCCAATTTGGTCACCTCAGCGATGTGCCATGATCGCGGAGGCCCACTGGGAATTGACAAATAGGAAATTGGCCTGCTCCACGACGCGCTATGATCGTGGAGTCACACTGGAAGTCGACAATTATCATTTGGGCTGATTACGCAACGCGCTAAGGGTTAAAATAACAGTGTTTTGTGACTGAAACTTAAAATCTCCATAACTTCTTACTCAGTTATCAGATTTGGGAGAATTTTATATCGTTGGAAAGCTAATTGAATTTCTACGCAATGGCAGGCTCTAAACAAAAAAATAATGAGTGTTTTAAAAATTCCATATATGAATACTTATGTATTGAGACTTAGATTATGCTAGGAAAATATGGGGTGTTACATTTAGTTCTACTTATATTATAAAAGTATGGATTTAAGAAACTAAGTGTAATGATTCACCAACTTATCAGTTCATGTTTGTTACTCATGGTTTAAGATATTTCATCTTTCAGTTTATTCCAACCTATTGGTGAGTCTACTTACTTTTAGCATGCATGTTTTAATATTACGTATGAAATCAGTTTTACTTATTGCATTCACCCCTACATACTCAGTACATTCCAGAAGTACTGATTCACATATACGTCTGTGTGGCTAAAGTGTTTTATAATATAGGTACTATTTGTAGCCCATACATCATGGTCGACCAGTTGCGGTTTCTAGACAGTAGGTGATGAGTCCTCCTACTTTGGGGACTTCAGTTAGATATTGTTCATGTAACTTAATTTATTATTCACATGTATTAATGAGTTATAGTTTGAGGCGTGTCCTAGTTATTTATAGTCAATATAGTAGAGGTTTCATAGATGTCAGTCAGAGTCGGTCATGAAATTTTAGTTCCTCTTTTCAAATTTATCAGAATGTAAAATTGCATCAGTATTGTATTTCCCCAAATTTCATCATGATTATGTTTTCACATAGTAAACTCAATTATTTTACATATATTTAAATCAGTTGCTTAACAGTATGTCAGTTCATGGGTTAGCTTGGGATTACTTGTGTCCTAAGCATCGTGTGACGTCCAGGGGGTAGCCTCGGGGTGTTACAATATAAAGAAAAATAATATATCTAAGTCAAGGTACATAACCAAACCCGAATCTTCTTCATCATCAATGTACAAAATAACTAACCAACTAGAACAATAATACGACATCTCATATCAATACATACCACAACCGTCATATATAAAATAACTAATTGATATGGAAACGTAAAGCAATATATATACAATTTCAATTGTATAAATACCCAGTTCAATACATATACAACCATTAGAGCATAAAGTAAAAGAACTTACCATGGCATCCCATACCACCGGGAAGTACACCCAAAAGAACATAAAGTAAAGAACTCATCGCGATGTCCCATACCACTGGAGAGTGCATCAATAGATCAAATCATCAACGTATCAAGATATATATATATATATATATATATATATATATATATATATATATAACCAACTCACATTTATCCACGGTTTCCACATTTCCCATCAACGTTCATTTGCCAAGATCCATAATCATCATCAATTACGGCAATTGAAATAACATATACCAAGGTAATCATAACCATAGTTATATAGCCATTTATATATTTATGATATCGATACACTCTATCTAGTCAGTATTAACTAACCAACACTTATTATTATTAGATTACTAATTCACTAGTCCTTATAGGGTCTCCATTATGGCCTAACCAATTCTTTACATAAAACTCAATCACGAGATAACACTAACTATTATTCAATAAATAACCAACATCTACATCTAGTCAAGGTACACTACTAACCCATAGATGTCATTCATTCAAAGATTACTTCTAGTTATCATAGGCACATAATTCATCACATAGGAAAAAAGTTGAATATCATCGAATGTACACATCTATCTATCAACTAATGCCTCTTACTATCTAGTTTCATAATCTACGAAGTCCTCATTTAACAACCCAATGACATTATACTTTAGTCATCAGTATCATTAATCATCACCAATGCTAACCTATTATCACCATTGACCACATAACAACCAAAATTTCTAGTTATCACATTTCATTTATCTAGGTCCATTACTTAGTATTCTAGACATCTATTCATCAAGTAAGATAGTCACGTAGTAGTCAACTAGTTACCACACAACTCATTTAACTAGGTAATATTCCTTAGTTAATCCCTTTATTCGAGCATACCCATTAGGCAAATTATTATTTATACATAAGATTACACTACTAATTATCCTTAACTTTTTATTCAACATATTCAATTTCTACTCACCATTTAACACTAGTGAGAACCACACCACTAAACAAGTGATTTGGATTATAGAATTATAACCAACATCCCAAGATTAACATCATATCTTCAAGGCATACACAGATGTAATCATATAAAGGCATAATCACACATAAACATATATACATGTGTTTACAATACATAACATCAATATATCCTCCAGATATACCGAGCATCATAATATCATCAATTTATTCTATGTACTTGTCGGGCATCATAATAATATCAATAAATCTTTTGAACTAACCAGGCATCATAATATTATCAATATATCCTCTGAATACTCTGGGCATCATAATATCATCAATATATCCTTCAAATAAATTGGGCATCATCATACCATCAACATATCCTCCGGACTTATTGGGCATCATCATATCATCAATATATCCTCTGGACTTATCGTGCATCATAATATCATCAACATTCACTATAGCATCAATATTCATCATACCATCAATATATATGTATATGTAGCCAAATCATTTACATATATAAGCCCCACAACTATAAAGCGTAAGATAACCAAGAAAAGATATATCATAGCATCTCACTATTCATTATCAACATATTATAATAGTAAGTGCATGAACATGCATATCCAAATTGCATAAATACTCAACACATTACCGGGATTGGCATGATTATTAGCATGGTCAATTACAAGCCATGATTATACTTTCGAGAATCTCTCTGATTAGGCATGATTCACTATATTATCACAAAATAGATTCTTTGGAACAAACATAAGTTTAGTCACTAGGCTTAACCATAATATAAGTAATAGAATAAATAAAGGCTTACATAATAAACTAGCCAAAAGTTAAGTGATAGCATAGTCATAAGTTCAATTTATAAGACTTTCGAATGCTATCCAAGTAATGAAAATAAGATAATCAATCAAGTATGCACATTATTTCCAAAATCAACATCGTGAATAACCCATTTACCGGGTTTAACCATCATATTACCAAGCATATTCTAGGTGTTTTCCAAGTATCTAGGTCACTAATGTAGTTACATAATTCATTCTTAAGGTGGTAAAGTCCCGCTTCTTATCCCAAATTATCTTCTTCAAGTCTGATTTTACCCGAAATTAGACTAAGTTATCTAAATCATATCTCAAAAGGTTTATCTATCCACACTAGTTCCATAGGACAATTCTTCCTCAACTATTCCTTTTAAGTCATCCAAATATCTAAGGCCAATTTCACAACTAGGCATATCTAGGTTAACATACTCTTAAGATAAGTGAACAAAGTCCCTTTCATCTAACTAGATCAACTAGAGAATTCTTATGCTATTCATGAGATGACAAGTCCAACTAACCATGTTTCTGGACTATGGTTCCACTATCACACTTTATATGTTCAAAAGCCAAAGTGTTTTAATTAATCCTGACCACTACCATCTACCATTTCAACATCTAATACCCCGCTCAATCTTATCGAGATATCATAATTATACTACAATAGAGCTCAATCTAACAAAAGTAAGCCTAACCTACCTTAAATCCAAATATAGCTCATGAATCAACAATCTTCACTTTTAGTTTTCCTAAAAGCTTCTTCAACGAATCATGCTATAAAAAACATAATTTATACATTATTATGAAATAACAACACCCATATTTTACCATTGTGCTTCAAGTCCAAAACGACACCAAAAACCCCCAAGTTGGTCCCATATATGAAAAATGAGTTTTCGAGACCAACCCATTATTTAAATATCATTAGGGAGTTATATCCCTTAAGAAATTTGTGCAAAACAAACATATTTGGGGATAAAATCAAGCCTCAAGAAATTTGGGGGTTTTGGTCAAACAAACAAGAATTCAACACTAAAATTAAAGGATTCATGCCTTAGATTCAACTTTAATCATGATTAGGCAAGTTACTTAAGCTCCCAATCAACACCCAAAATTCAATTTGAGGTCTACACTCTCCATTAGGGTTTTAGTACTCATAACAATGGAGGAAATGACAGACCAAAAAGGGGTATTTATACAACTCTTCCTAGGACCTCAGCTTGAGTAATTGGGCACCTATGCTAGTCACGATCGTGACATCACAATCACACTTATGTATCCGCATTCGTGGTACCTCACTGCACTAAATGATAGTTAAAACTTAGATATTGATTTCAAGTTTTGGCCAAGGCCTTGGGATACATCCGAAGTCCAATATAAGCAAATGAGATATGTAACCATACTGATTTTAACGTTCCAAATGCATTGAAAAGTTAAATTTTTCATCTGAGGTTATTTCAACCAAATATGGGCCCTACACATAAATTTCTAATTTATCAAAATAAGTTTGGGTATAGCAGGACCTGAACTAAAGGTCTACCCAACCTAATTGGTAATTTAGAGATGCTGGCGCAGTCAAAATTTGCATCCGATGTTGTTTTACTAAAGTTTTCACTTGATAGCCATTTGTAACTAGTGAAGACTTCTAAATGGAGAAATGGTTCTAAAAACTAAACTGACTGCCCGGTAGTTGAACTATCAGTTCAGCAAGTCATAAATGATTAGGGTAGCTATGAAAAAGATCTAATAGCAAAAATAAGTAGAATCATGAGAAATGATCTAATGGGTCATTATAAGGGTATACACCTATGGGAACAGCTTTGGAAGAAAACATTTAAGAAAGACACAAATTGAGGATTCACTCAAGAAAGAGAGGGACATAGTTCTATCTCTCAGGTTAGTACCAAAACAATGTGCTTTAATAGTCATAAAATTCTATCTAAAAACCCACGTGTCTTTCCTTATCTAAGTAAAAGCTATCAATTCATAGCAAGGTGAAAAGTCACACCTATTAAAGTCAGACATGTTATTTCAAAAAGGCACCTTTTAAATGACAATGGTCACTTTCCTTAATTACAAAGTCAAAACCTTTTTTATTTCATTATCCTTTAAATTAACTCAAATCATCTTCCTCAATCGTCTATCATCTCTTAATTGAATTGGTCCCATTATCTCTCTCAGAAAAAAAGTTAAAATAGGAGACATTCTCACTTTCTCAACCCCTATTAAAGATCTAAATGTCGATAAAACCCTAAATAGTCAATCTGAAAAACCCCAAATCAAACATTGTGATCCTTTGACACCCTAAACCATAGAAGACGTCTTCTTAAATCCTAAATAAGAACCTGTGTTAGCTTTACCCACTGAATTCTCTTTAGAAATTCTTGAACCCCTAAATGAGTCTGTCTCCATTGAAACTTCCTCAATTATCAAAATTTCTGCTGAGTCAACCATGGTAGAGGATCTAAATCAAGGTTTTGGTTTACTAATTGAATGAGAAAGCTCTCAATACAAAGTTACTCTTTCCTCAGAAGAACCAAAATTACCTTAAGACTCTTAAATCCCTATTTATTTTGAAGAACTAGAAAAATAAAACTCTCAAAAACCCTATAAGTACCTGGTTCCCTTACTCCCTCAGAGTCAAACCCTATTTTCCCTAATTATGTGACAAAGAAATACCAGTGAAGAGGTCTAACCTTTCAATCAGTGTTAATTGCATAGCTAAAAACTTAATTCTGCTTGCAAATGATCCCAAGGATAGCTCCTTTTTTATAGAAGAGCAAGTAGTAGGTGACAAGGCTGATGTGACAAAGTATGGAGAAATTGTGCTACCTCCAAATGAGGAGGATAAGGATGAACCACCTTTGAAGTGGTATATAAAGAAACAAAAGGGGAGAAAAGGTAAAGAAAATATGGTTGATACTAGTGTGAAGGTTGCCAAATCATATTCCACTAGGGGATCTAGAAAGAAGCTATTAGTGGATGCTATGAAGGCTAGTTAGTCTTCTACTTCTATGAGAAGAAGACTAAAAAAAGCTATTGTGGTGGAGGAGGAGAATGTTAAAGTTATAGAGGTTGGAGAGGGTGAGTGCAATGATCTTAATATTGCTTCCATAACTGAGAAAAGAAGAAAAGAAATTCATGTTGTAGGAAGGACCAGGTCCTCCAGTTCAAAGTCTAGTAGCCCTATTGGGATAAAATAGAAACACATTATTATTAAGAAGAAGAAAGTATCTAAGGGACCTGGTCCTAAGAAGAGAAAAATAGTTGAAGAAGAATCAGCAGTGGTTCCAAAAGAAGAAGAAAAGAGGAAAAGGAAAGAATGGGTCTAGAGCAAAGGATTAGAATTTTAAAACTTAGAAAGAATTATCTAGTAGAGTTTTTGACACCAGGATTTATGAAAAATCTGGTATGATAGAGATGGTGGAATATGTAAGACACCAGGGATGGTTACACCTCTTAGAGAAACCATCTCCTACGCTGTTTGAAGGAAAAGTAAGAGAATTCTACTACACTATAGATTTCTCAAATGATGGGCTAAGACTTACTACCCAAGTCCAAGGAAAATAGATAAAATTGGATAAGGAATCACTAAGGAAAATCCAGGATGTGCCTGTTATATAGGTGATGACTACTATAAATCAACAAGCCTCAACTAAGTTCATGATTGATCCTTCTAAAGTAGGAGGAACATTAATAGCTGGCATGAGAAAGAAATTTCTCACAAGTGAGGTTCAATTAGTGTTTGAATTTGTGAACAAGGTCCTTTTGCCTAGTCAGAGAAAATGACCATTGCTTCTGCTGTTGATATGTTTTTGATGGTGTCTGGGGAAATTTGAGATGATAAGTTTGCCTGCTCTTATGAGAGATCACATGAATAGGGTGATCCATGAGAAGGAAAAAACATGGGATGCCTTATGGGTACTTTTTGAACAAGGTATTTGATCAATTTTGAGTGATTGGGACTAAAGAGACTCCTGGAAGAATCAAACAGAAGTTTAGTCTAACAACCTTGATGGAAAATAAATGCATGGAAGGAAAATTAGGAATCATATCCCAAGTGTCAGATCTATTGGCTACTTAGGAAAACTTAAGCAAGAAAATAAAGGAGATAAGAATTAAGTTAGCTACTAAGGATGCAAAGATAGCGCACTTGAAGATGTAGAATCAGATGTTACCCTCAGAGAGACCTAGTGCCACTGAGGCACTTGCAGCAGAAAATGTAAAGCTCCAAACCAAAGGTTGCAGAACTCACTAAGGAGGTTCAAGAGCTGAATTTAGAAGTTAAGGACCACACTAACAAATTGTGGAATTTTCATATTGTAGAGAGTTCTAGAATAGAGTTGTTGCTCAAATATTTCTCCCCTAAGCCCCCCTCTACCTAAGCCCTATCAACTTTGTACCTTTGTCATTCATGTGTTAGTTTCCAGTTCTTGTTTCTAATATGGATTTTGATGGATTGGATCTTTTATGTTTGTTTTGGTATGATCTAATAGTATCGATCTCATTTAAAAATAAATGAATCCTTTGTTTGTGTGTTTATCTACATATTTATTAATTTTAAATTTGTTCCTCATGTTAGTGTTGCCCTAGTTGCCATGAGTTAACTAAATTATGTTTATTTTACTCTTGATTTATTGTTCCTACTTTTCAATGATGCCAAAAGAGGGACTACTAATTTCATATAGTAGGGACCAGGTCAGGTCCTAGGTGGTGTGTGTCTGTTGATGCCCAAGTGGTGTGCATCTATATTGATTAATGTGGTGAAGTAAAGTGGCATATTGGTAGGGGAAAGTATGGTATGTGTGATAGTTGGAACAGTAAACTGAATGAACATTGATGAGTATAGTTATATTTATAGGGGAAACATTGAAACATAGTGAATGAATTTTGATGTCAATTGGCATCAAGGGACCAGGTCCCTAAGTTGTATGATATATTAATAGGTGGAAGCATAGTGCATAGTAATAAAGGGAATATTTACTTACAGTAGTGGTAATCACTCTGACTGAATAAGGTGAATGAATTTGATGCTCCAAGTTCTGTGGTCAAGTTATGTGGTTTGTCATCATCAAAAATGGGGAAAATTGGTAAATATTATTTTGATGATGATCATCTGACAACAAGGGACCAGGTCCCTGGGTCTTCATGGAAATATACAGCTATCACATGGCAGCACAATTTTTTCTTCTAAGGTAACAAACTGAGGTGAGATGTGTACTAGTCAGGACACCTGGCCCAATTAGATTTTTGCACAGATCATTATTCCACTCTAAATAGAAAAGAATACTTCTCAATTCATTAGTTTTTGCAATCTGAATATTCAAGAGAGAAATTGGCAAAATTTTAACTTTGCAACATTGCCCAAGTTCTTAGTTTCTGTTTGTGCTAAAAGAGTGGGTGTATTTGAGTCAAGTATTGGTCTATACTTGAATTAATCATAAGAGTAATGGATTTTCTTGTGTTCTTGTGAGTTCTTAGGTAGAGTTACCAGATTTTATATTAGTTAGAGTTAATCAATATTGAGGTGAGTCCGTGGCAGACTTGTCAAGGTAAGTTTGTAATAGAGTTGTTACAAAATGGTCGAGCTTAGAGCTAAGTTCCCATTATTTATGTAATCAAGAGTTTGATTATAATTGATTATTGAGTGCTTGTGATGGAAAGCCATAGTTTTTCCTCCCTTGATCAAGGAGGTTTCCACGTTAAATATTTGTGTTCTTTAATTTCTAGCAAAGTTTTATTTTCTTACTGCTTTATTATTTTATTGCATGTGTCTGACTCTAAGGGACCTAGTCCCCAATTGTGTGGTGCACCCTTACGTTTCAACAATAACATTCTTAAGGTAATTCAAGTCTTAAAGGAAAAAATCAACAAAAAAATCTCATGATCAAAAAGGGAAGGAAAAAAAGAAAGAGTACTTGTGTTAGTACGAAAGGAATTTACCAAATAAGGAATGTACTAGGTGAAAAGAAGAACAAATATGCTACAAAAGGAAAAAATTTGAAATCTCAGGTGTGAAACCTGTGAATTGTTGTGAGTATAAATGAGCCCACAAAAGCCTTATGTTACATGCAATTTGAGGTAAGCTCACACAATGTTGGGGAACATAGAAACATTCATCAAATTTTATAATGGTACTGTAACATAGAAAAGTCTTGTACTATATGCATAAGTTGTCATCCATAGTGCAACAAAACTTTGCCGATCTAATTCTTCAAGCTAAGCTAGTTTGGCGAACCAATTTTGAGTTTTGTGATACCAAACCTCATTTTATGCAACAATCTCAAGTTCTAATTCCTTAGTTTCATTTCTTTGATTCTAACTCACTTTCTTTGATTCTTAATACTAATTTCCAACTAGTAATTGTTCTACTTAGTCAGTAATTAGTTTTTGTGTCCATTTTTCTTTCTTATACTTTATTTGTGTTCTTTTATAGCTTTAACTTTGTATTAACTTCTTAATTCAAGTCCCTTTAACAAAGATCTATTTTGTTCTAGAGTTTTCATTGACACTTGTGTACCCACCAGATTTCATAAGGTTTAATATCAGCCTAGCCAAACTATGAGGTATTCAAAGGTGAGAAAATCTAAGTGTTAGTGAGAAGCTTTTATTTCTAACCTTGTTTGTTTGGTATATTGGTAAAAAGGAGTTATAAGATATGTCATCAATAGCTTTATATCCTTGTGATTATGAATGAGAGACTCTTATTGTAGCAACAAAGTCTATGAGTGTAATAATGATGGTGATTATAGAGGATATGACAATAGCCATGATCAAGAGTTGTATGGGAATTAGATCTACTATTCTAGAGGATAATATGAGGAAAATTGTGATCATAGCTCTGGTGCTGAGTATGGAGAAGACAAAAAGCCATGTGATGGTTTCTATATTGATGATGGAGCCTGTGAAGAGTCTTACTTTTTCCTTTCCAAGAATGAAATTGACATTAAGTATAATACTTTCTCCTATGCACCTTATAGGAATTATAGTAAGAATTCGCCTAAGTCTTGCAAAGATTTATATTTTTTGTCTTATGGTACTTCTTAACCTTGTCAAAGTGGTCTATATGGTTATTCTAGTTTGATTAGAAGTCAACCAAAGGGAAGAAGAGTGCCACGACTCGAGACTATACCTAGTCATAATACAATGCTTAATATCATGAATGAGACCAAGCTAACCTATGGTCTCACATATGCTAAGATTTCTGAAATAAGACTAAATATCAGACTGTGAAAGCTAATGAATAGTTATAATGATTAATCCAATGGATAGGCAATATCACATAGATGAAAACATGTCTAGCTGATTGTCTAAAAGACTCAAATAATGATAAGTTGCTGGGACAAGCCCCCAGCTAACTTTAGCTATCCAAAAAATAATAACTATAATGAAGAATGACAAATATGCCTCTTCCTCAAAATATGAGGACTCACCATACACTTTTGGTGAGATATGTACGAGATCGTGCTAACTGGCAGCTAGATGTTAAATGCCTAAACCTAAATTATAGAATATTACAAAAGAGTATGCAATCATTACTTTGAATGTACTAATCATATAAGATATGAAATAATATATATATATATATATATATATATATGTATATATATATATATATATAAAATCAAACATAACAAAAATATGAGACAGGATGGAACATAGAGCTGATAAATAGAAACTGATGAAATAACCCAAGTAAGTAAACATTTATTGATAAACACTATAAGTGAGTAGACTAAGTATGGGGTCATACAGTGAACAAGACTGAACTATGGGAGCTACTATTAACCATCATACCCCATCTGAGCTAAATAGGGATGAACTTACAACCCCAACTGGAAGAGTGCTCTATACCTTGCCAAGGGTACGAACACTAGATGATGTGGATCCACTAAACTGATATCTAAAAGAACTAATGTGTCAACCTCATGTGGTATTTAACCCTTTAGAACCTGTGAAGGTAACGTAGCTCTGGGACCTAGGGTCTTTTACTAAAGGTCTTAACTTATCTGATAAGTGAATCTTCATCCTTGTGTTTGCTCGATGCTAAGTACTACTCCCAGTTGAAACAAATTGATATATTGAATATAACTTAATAATGCTAGTGTTCTAAGACTGAAAGATAAATGTTTTGTCTAAATGCATTCTACAATTTATGGAACTGAAGGACTGAATACCAAACTAACCATTTAGGAGATACTAAATCATTGGGTGTTCCTAATCCACTATCTTCGAAGAGTATAGCTATCCATGAGAATTTATACATTCTCAATAGAGTAAGAATTCATAAAGTACAAGTCCTGAGATACTTACTATCAATATACCGAGGGATCATAAAAATACAATTTTGTAAAGGTACTGAATTTATAGGAAAATATGTATTTATAGACTATTATTCATGGGGAACTTAACTATAAAGAGAATTATTTCCTTAATAATATCCATACAATGGATATACTAGAAACTTAGTTTACTTTGGAACTCAATAGATGAAAGGATACCGATTGATGAAATCCCACATACTTAGAAGTGAATTCGTTCGAGGAACTTAGAGGATTATGAACTTGTAGATGAACCGTAGTTTTGCTTTGAGAGTAAAAGGGTTGCTTTTGATTTTCTATTTCCTAAGTTGTAAGAGGGAATTAATTGAAAAAGTTGACTAATCCTTATCATCTCACCTCAAAAAGGCTTAAATGATGTAGTATAGGTGTCAAAAGAATAGGCAAAAACAAAAAGGCACTGATAAAACGTAACTTAATTTATTGCACCAATTTTGAGAGGGAATTAATAAAAAAAATTGACTAACCTTATCATATCCTCTCAAAATGGCTTAAATGGCATAGTATAGGTGTTAAATGAATAGGCAAAGACAAAAAGGCACTGATAAAATATAACTGAATTTGTTGCACCAATTGTCACAAATCATTAGGACTAGTAATCATGACTGGCAATGAATTATTACCAGACTAATTGTGATTGGGTACAAATGCTAGGGTCTGGGAATAAACAAACACTGACTAGTCATCACTGGTGCTGGGTCATTGTGTTGACTTATTAGGACTAGACCTAAATGTTAAATTTTAAGACCTTTTCAGAACAGGTAGAGACTGACTATGACTTATCACCATAAGTCGTGGATGCTGGGATATTTTTTCATCCTTTGACTTTTAGCTAATTCCTTAGTACAACTCACCCAACTCGTTGGCACTAACTAAGACTCATGGACTGAGTTGTATTATGCGTAAAAATTCTAGTTCCATCTTGTTTTTCTATTCTAAGTCTAAATGGAGTCTAAGAAACTTTTGGGGTTTTACAATATTTTCCCATTGGAATGATTTGTCCTCGAATAGAGACTAACTATACTAAAAAATAGGGAAAGAGTCCCAATCCCAAACTGAGTGCTAAAAGTTGAATACTACATTATAACAAATTTCTAACTGAAATATAAGCTTTACTTAATTCATGAAAAATGAATGCAAATTAAGACATGAGAGGAACTAAGGGACATGAAATTGGGAGGATTACTAAAGAGGAAACTATTACCTCAAGCTGGAACTAAATTTAAAGAAAAAAAATAAGGGTACTTGTTTATCATATCTACCTCTACTTCCCAAGTAGCTCCATCAACTAGTTGTTTCCACTAAAGGACTATCACTGAAGAAATATCCTTGTTCTTTAACGTACAAACCTGACAATCAAGAGTACTAACTGGAACCTCTTGTTAAAAAGACTATCCTTTCCACCCATACTTTCTAAAGGAACAACTAAAAATGGATCATCAATGCATTTATTCAAAACTGGATATAATGATGTTAAATTTGCAGGCAAGTCTAACTCATAGGCCATATTTCCAATGCACCTTATAATCCTATAAGGACCAACATAGCAGGGACCTAGTTTCCCTTTCTTACCAAATTTGTTAGCCCTTTCGTGAGTGAATCCTTCAAGTAGACCAAATCATTAACTGAGAACTCAAGCTCCCTTTTCCTTATATCTGCATCAAATTTCTGACAACTTTGAGCTATCTTATGTATTTCTCTAATCAACTAAACCTTCTCTATAGCCTCATGGACTGAATCGATTCCTATCAATGTAGCTTCACCAACCTTAAACTAACTAATTAGAGACCTACACCTCCTATTATAAACTGCCTCAAATGGAGCCATCTAAGTATTGCACTGGTAACTATTATTATAGATAAACTCAATTAAAGATAAGTGATCACCCCAACTATCTTTAAAATTATTCATGCAAGCTTTCAACATATCCTATATGGTTCGAATGGTCTACTTTGCTTAACCATCTTTCTATGGATAAAAATCTATATTGATTTTCACTTGGGTACTGAGACCTTTTCTAAAAGACTTCCAAAACTAAAATTAAACTAAGTAGCCCTACCTAAATGATTGTCAAAGGGACTCCATGAAAATTTACCAACTCTCTAAGGTAAAGTCTAGCATAATCCCTAGATGAATCTAAAGTATTAACTTGCAGAAAATATGCTGACTTGGTCATTCGATCCAAAATAACCCATATCAAATCATGTTAGCAACAAGTATGAGGTAACCTTACAATAAAGACCATATTTACTGATTCCCATTTCTAAGTAGGAATACTGGTATCCTAAGTAATACCACCTGGTATTTGGTGCTCAACTTTAACCCGTTGGTAGTTTGGACACTTAGCCACAAATTTTACAACACCAATATTCATGCCAATCCATTAATATACTTCATGAAGATCATGGTACAACTTGGTGTCCCCTAGATTAATAGAATATTAATAACTATGAACTTTTGTTAGCTTCTACTTTCTTAAGACATTCACATCTAGAACACATAGTCTGGCCTAAGAATGAAGACGACTATCTTCTCCTTGGGAGAAAATCTCAACCATATGACTTTGGACTATTTCCTTCAACTTAAGAAAAATAGGATCTCTATCTTGCTTTGCCTTCATCTCTGCTACTAAAGAAGATTCTAAACCATTCTGAACGATGATGCTACCTTTGGCTCAATCAACCAAACTCCCAAGCTAGAAAGTCTATTAACATCACAAACTAATTCTTTTTTGTTATCCTCTACATAAGCAACACTACCCATAGACAATCTGCTAAGAGCATCCACCACTACATTAGCCTTACCTGGATAATACAAGACACTTATATCATAGTCTTTCAAAAACTCTAGTCATCTCCTCTAATGCAAATTTAAATCCTTATGAGTAAAAACATAATGAAGGATTTTATGATCCGTGAATACATCCATATGAACTCAATAAATATAATACCTCTAAATATTTAAGGCAAAAACAATTACTACCAACTCAAGATCATGAGTCAATTAATTCTTTTTATAAGGTCTGAGTTATCTATAAAAATATGCCATAACCTTACCATGCTTCATCAACACACAACCAATGCCAACTTCTGAAGCATCACAGTAAACAACCAATCTATTTGGACCCTCTAGTAGAGTCAAAACTGGATCTGAAGAGAGCCGAGTCTTCAACTCATGAAAGCTCTTCTCACAAGCATCAAACCACTAAAACTTGAATTTTTAATGAGTCAATCTAGAAATAAGATATCCAATAGATGAAAATCCTTTAATGAACCATTTGTAGTAACCATCTAAACCTAAGGAACTCCTAATATCTGATGGAGAGATAGGTCTAAGCCACTTTTTACTTATTTTGGTCTTCTGAGGATCAATATGTATGCCCTCACCAGAAATAATGTGACCAATAAATGCTATAGATTTTAACCAAATTTCACACTTGCTGAACGTAGCAAATAACTAGCTATCGTTTAGAATGTGCAAGATAATCCTCAAATGGTTTGTATCTTTATTCTCACTCTTAGAATAAATGAGGTCGTCGTCTAGAAAAACAATGACAAACATATCAAAATACTTCTTAAGCACCCTAATCATAAAGTCTATAAAAGTTGTATGAGCATTAGTTAGTCCAAATTACATAACAACAAATCCAAAGTGACCATATCGAGCTTTGAAGGATGTCTTTAGAATATTACATTCTTTGACTCTGAGCTAATAACAGTAGCATCTGAGGTCTATCTTTGAGAAATAACTGGCACCCTAAAGCTGGTCGAACAAGTTATCCATCTAGGAATGATGTACTTATTCTTGATTGTGACCTTTCTCAAATAATTATAATTGATACATATTTTGAGGGAACCTTCTTTCATATAAAAAAATAATTGGAGTACCCTATGGAGAAATATTGGGGATAATCAAACTTTATCTAAGAGTTCTTTTAAATGTTCCTTCAATTCCTTAACCTCAGCTAGAGCCATTCTATAAGGAGGAATTAAGACAAGTTGGGTGTCTTAAGAAAGATTTATTCTAAAGTCTATCTCTCGCTCGTTAAGAACTCTACAAAGATCTTCTAGGAATTCATTAACCACTAGAACGAGGGGTAGGCGTAAATATAAAAAAAATCAAAAAACCAGACCAAACCAAACAAAATTAATTCAACTTTTAGGTATTAGTTTTTTATTTATTTTGGTTCAATTTTGATTTTTTTAATAATTTTGGTATTTGAATTTGGTTTTTTTGTTATAGACTTTAAGTATTTAGGTGTTTCAGTTAAATCAAATTTCTAATATAATTCTAAAAATATTTTTTGATATACATATATATATATATATATATATATATATATGAAACAAAATTTATAATATTTATGTACTTAATCCCAACAACCCATTCACAATTCATTATTTGATATTCACACTTTCATAAACAAAGTTACAAAATTTTCTAGAAGTGAATGGCAAACGACGAGGGATGAATGTTGAAAAGATCTTTTGTGATAATATTATTCAAGTCTGAGAAAACACATGTATTGTTACCTCTTAGGAAACACTCAATATAGTTCAATTTAAAAATAGGAAATTGCTTCATCCTAACACCGAAAAACAAAATTTTATAAACCAAAATAATTGAAGCAAATTTAGAAAAATCAAATCAAACCAAACTAATTTGGTTCAATTTTGGGTACTTTCATTCCCATAATTGAAAACCCCAAAAAAATAAATTCAATAAACCAAAATCGAACTAAATTAACAAATGTTCACCCCTAACTAGAACTGACTAAAGAGTTGGAGTTTCAAACTTCATATCCTTGACCCAAAATAGATGATAGATACAAGTTTTTGATTTCATTTTTTGAGCTTTAAGGTAAGAAAACAAACCAACCTATAGGCACTGAAGTGCTACCAGTCCATTCACAGACTACTTCATTTAGAAATTGAAATTAGATGACTATGCTTCTATAATCGACTTAGGCATAACATAAATATATCTAATTCATTCCTAAAATGACATCAAAGTTAGTCATATCTAACTCTACAAGGTCAAAAAAAGTGATTTTTAAGAAATTATGATCGATTCACCAGCAGAAGTAGAGAGTAAAAAGGTTTTGAAAGGATTTTGGAAATAACACCAAAGTATACTAAAATATAAGAAGTCAGGAAGGAATGTTATTCTTTGGGTCAAACAAGGCATATATATCCATATTTAAGACTCCCAACATATCAGTGAAAACATTAAGGGAACCCTCTTGGTTGTAACACCCTAGATTTTTGGTGAAACATATTATCTTTGGACCCTTAGAGAAATCTCCAAAGTTAAGCATTCTAGGATGGGTACAGTTTGATCATGCCTCTCGTATGCTAGGGTATGAGTAATACCATCCCCTCTCTTATAGTGATTAGTTTAGGCTGACCATATACTATCAAAGATATGGTTTAGCCTCTCCTAAGTCATATGTTAGGGTACGGGTCATATGTTGCCTAGTCATATGATGTCATATTCATAATCTAGTTGAATCTATCCAAGGTATGGCTTACGGTAAAATTTGTAACCTAAGATACGAGTTATGTATATGTAGTTGTATCTTTGATAGTTTATGGGTCCATGGTGAGGCCTAGGGTATAAGTTAGGGTATCACTCATACCCTAGAGTATGATTTAGATATGGGAGTCATACCCTTTCATTTTTAGATTTTAAGCTGAGGACATTTTAGATATTTTCCACCCATAAACCCTTATAAACCATGACTAATAACCTTATTTGTCCCTTCATTCTTCATATATACAAGTTTAAAAACATTTCAAAACACTCCTAAATCCTCTCTCAACTTCTTCAACAAACTTTAGAAGCTAGGGTTTCAAGAGTATTCATCTAAAGGGTAAGGGGGTCAAGGATCCTTCCATGAATCATCTAGTAAAATAAATGTGACTCTTACCTTATTATTATTTCTCAAATATCTTGTTATATAACTATTGTTATGAATCTTTAATAGTGGTTTTTGAAATAAATATTGAAGGTTTTGATGTATAGTGATGGGTAATATTTAATCTTATTTAAACTCATGTATATACATTTTTTTATGATTGTCACATGTGGGTGCTTATTAATTATTGTTTAACAAGTGTGTCATGATTAACCCTAATATTGATGGTTTAACTTAGGTTTTGGTTATCGTGAAGGTATTCCCTCAAGGTATTTGTGAAATATCTACTAGAATAACTAGTCATATGTTAATGGTGATTTGAACAAAGGTAATGGCTTAATGAGTAAGAATGATTATTAAATGACCTTGTATAGGTTTTTTGTCCCTTTAATGAGTTAATTGGTGACCTTGGTGGTTGGTTTGGCTAAAAAGGGGTTTGAGTCCATAAGCATGAAATTGAATTGTGTTTGAACTAAAGTTTGGTGTAAGAATACTAATGAATAGTTTGATAAAGATCTGGATAACCACAACTTGACTAGAATGGTAGTTAAAACTAAGGCATTTTTCTATTAATGTGATTGATTGATAAATGGTCCATAAATACCTTGTGGTCATGTATGGTGTTGAATTGTAGCCTTGATGGCTTAAAATGGCTAAGCGGGTTAAAGTCCTTAAATATTGAATTGAGTGGATGTGAATGCATGAACAGAGGGTTAGAGTATCAATGTCAACTAGTAATGGACACGACAGCTTGTGATTAGAGTCTACTTGCACAATAAGATGGCTTGTGGTTAGAGTCTACTTTTTTATAAGATGGCTAATGGTTAGAGTCTACTTGTCTAATAAAATGGCTTGTGGTTAGAGTCCACTTGTCTAGCAAAGGGCTTGTGGTTAGAGTCCACTTGCATAATAAGACAGCTTGGGGTTAGAATCTTTTTTCTTAATATAATCTAAGTGAGTGAAAGGTTAGAGTCCTTCACTTCATGGTTCATGATTGGATGCTTTGAAATATATTCTATGGTCTTGTTATCTCTTAACACTTGGTGTATTTATATATATCTACATATATATGTGTATGAATATGGTGGCTTATGATGTTTTGACTTGGTATTGAATAATGACACTATTTTATCCTTACCCTTGAGTTACATGCTAGTGATCAAGCTGCTAACTATCTTTGGATACTGTGTCTATATACGATACAAGTTTCAAAGTTTCTTCTTCTCTTCCTGTATAGTGATCAGGTGTTCAAGCAGATCATTTGTTGACTTTGAAGTGGTGAGCTTCCATACTTCTATAGGCATACATTTTATAATCTTTCTATCCTATGTCATAGACTTGTATTAGACTTGATTTTTGGCTATGGTCAGGAGCATGCCCCGATATATTATAGATATCAAATTGGTAGAGGCTTGTGGATGACTATGGACTTGGGTAGGTTGGATGTTGTATGTTGACTTTAATGGTTGGATTAGATATTTCTTAAGTAATATTTATTAGTCTTGTTTTTGCTATCGTATTATATATTCAGAGTTCATTCAAAGCTTATGGATTAATGTGATAGTTAGGTTAAGTTAATGGGGTGATCTACTGTCCTTGTTGGGCTTGAGATGCCCATATGATAAGGCCTAGTTTTGAGTCATGTCAAGTTTGTATCAAAGCCTAGGTTCATGGTTAGTTGGGTTTCCATAAAGCTGTGTCAAGTAGAGTTTCTTTTATGGGTGTGTAGCACATCACACTTATGAGGGGGAGGCTATAAGTTATTCAGGAATGTTTTACTTTATTGTTGTCTTATTTTGAGCTATAGGGTATAAGGTCTTGGATCCTTCTGATTTCCATTTGCTCATCTTTCAGATCATGCCTCCAAGAAAATCTGAAGTTCCTATAAACCCTTTCATCCCGATTGGGGATGATGTTGATGGGACTCGCTCTAATTATGGAGTCTATACTCGGTCTAGAGGTTTGGTACCTGATGGTCCAGGAGTTCCATCGATTCCCTCTAGTCCTTCTTCGGTTTCTTAGGTTGACGTGTTGAATGTTGAGTTTTGTCAGTCTATTCATATGATTTCTTAGTTGGTAGCTTCTCAAGCTAAGCATGGTGCATCTTATACTCCATCTTTTAAGGCCTCAAGGGTTGTCTAGTGTATAAGGTTGATTTCTCTGACCTTTACCGGTGTTAAGGTGGAGGAAGATCCCTAAGGTTTACTAGCTGAGATGGAAAAGATTTTCAGAGTTATACATGCCACTATTGTGGAAGGGGTGGAGTTTACATCCTATCAGTTAAAGGATGTGGCATACCAACGGTACGTAGAGTGGGAATAGACAAGGAGTGATGTTGATGAGTCATCTTTTTGGAAGGATTTCACTAATGCTTTTCTGGACCGCTTCTTTCCTCTAGAGTTAAGGGAAGCAAAGGCGGGGGATTTTGTAAATAAAAAAAAATGAAGGATGTCATTCTGGGAGTATGCCATGAAGTTTTATCAATTTTCTAGGTATACTCCAAAGATGGTGTCAGATATGAGGGCTCGGATAAGGAAGTTCACCTCGGGACTGTCTTGTGATTTGGCCCTTGAGAGAAAGGTGGTCTTGTTGATCAAAGATATGGATATCTATAGATTGGTTGTGTACATGCAACAAGTGGAATAAAATAAATAGAAAAAAGTTGAGATTAATTAGAGGCAGAGCAAGGTCTTGGTTTTCTAACCAAAGTGGAGGCCAACAGTTTAGCGGTAAGTGGTCCAAGAGAAAGAATTGGATGAATCCTAATTCCTATTACACTATTAGTGCTCCTTACTCAAGGACATCAAGTAATTATTAATCTTAGTTTGGTGGTGGGTTCCTAGAATAGGGTGCCCAATCTCAGGCTAGTGGGGCTCAGTCAACTCCATCCTACTCTCCATGTAGATTTTGTGGTCAGCATCATCATGGCCAATGTGATAAAGGGAGGAACAGATGTATTAGATGTGGTAAGATTGGGCACATGCAGTAAGAAAGCCCCTCTCTAGTAGCCTTTGGGGCCAACAAGGCCCCTATTGCTACTTCATCTACTCCTACACTGAAGGGTGCTACTTCTACCTTTGTTTCTGGTACCGGTACTGGCTGAAATCATTTGTATACACTTGCTACTCACCAGGATTATGAGGTATCTCCAGATATAATTATGGGTATGTTGAGACTTTTCTCCCATAATGTGTGTTATTTGATTGATCCGGGGTCCACTCTCTCTTATGTGACCCTATTTGTGGTTGTGCATTTTGGTTTTCATCATAAGTGTCTGTTTATTTCTTTTTCTATTTCTACCCTAGTAAGAGACTCTGGGGTTCTTAAAAGAGTCTATAGGATGTGTGTGGTATCTGTTAATAGTAGAAAAACTCTTGTAGACTTGATAGAGTTTGATATGATTGATTAATGTTATTCTGGGTATGGATTGGTTATATTTGTGCTATGCCACCTTTGATTGTTGGACCCGTACAGTCACATTTAAATTCCCTAATGAGCTAATCATTATATGGGAATGGGTTCTTTAGTGCCTAAGGAGAGGTTTATCTCATATCTTAGGGCCCGAAAGTTGGTTTCTAAAGGGTGTTTGTGTCATTTGGTCTAAGTTAAATATTCTAACCAGAAAGGTCCTTCTCTAAAATTAGTTCTTGTGGTTAATGAGTTTCTCAAAGTCTTTCCCGATGAACTCCCTAGTATTCCTCCCAATAATGAAAGAGATTTTGGGATTGATCTTATTTTGAACACTCATCTTATCCCTTCCCTCCATATAGAATGGCTCCAATGGAGTTAGAGGAGCTCAAGGAGCAATTAAAGGATCTCTTAGATAAAGGTTTTTTCTGTCCTAGCATTTCTCTTTGAGGTGATCCCATTTTGTTTGTGCGTAAGAAGGGTTGTTGCCTTCGAATATGCATTGATTATCGTCAGTTGAACAAGGTGACCATAAAGAATAAGTATCCTCTTACTAGGATAGATGATTTGTTTCATCAACTTTAAGGTGCGAAGTGTTTCTCTAAGATTGACCTTAGTTTGGGGTATATCATCTTAAGATTAGGGAAGAGGATATCCCTAAGACTTTTTTTAGGACGCAGTATGGTCACTATAAGTTCCTAGTTATGTCTTTTGGGTTGGACAATGCCCCCACAACATTCATGGATTTGATGAATAGGGTCTTTCATCCATTTTTGGATTTTTTTGTTATTGTCTTCATTGATGACATCTTGGTCAATTCTAAGAGCGAGGCAGATCATGTCAATCACCTCCATGCTGTGTTGTAAACCTTGAAGAATCATCATTTGTATGCTAAGTTCTCAAAGTGTGAGTTTTGGTTGAAGGCTGTGACTTTCCTTAGTCATGTTATCTCTAGAAAAGGGATCATGATAGATCCACAAAAAGTTGTGGTGGTTAAGAAGTGGCCTAGACCCATGACTCCAATCGATATTTAGGATTTCTTAGGTCTAGCCAGTTACTATAGGAGATTAGTGGAAAGTTTTTTTCACTATAGCTGTTCATTGACTAAGTTGACCCAGAAAAAGGTCAAGTTCTTTTGGTCGGATACATATGAGGGTAGTTTTGAGAAGTTGAAAGATAAATTGACTTTGGCTCTAGTTTTGACCTTTCCTGGGGATAATGATGGTTTTGTAGTGTATTGTGATGCTTCTCATATTAGGATTGGTTGCGTGTTGATGCAACATGGTAGTTTGGTGGCCTATGCTTCTAGGCAATCAAAAGTTCATGAGAAGAACTTCCCTATTCATGATTTGGAGTTATTAGTCATGGTTTTTGCATTGAAGATTTGGCATCACTATCTCTATGGGGTTCATGTTGACATATTTTCCGATCATAAGAGCCTTCAGTATGTGTTTACTTAGAAAGAATTGGATCTCGGACAAAGAAAATGGCTTGAGTTGTTAAAGAACTACGATATGAGTCCTCATTACCATCTAGGAAGAGCTAATATAGTTGCTGATGCTCTTAGTAGGTTATCCATGAGGAGTTTAACTCAAGTGGATGAGTATAAGCGGGACTAAGTGAAGGACATTCATCGTTTAAATAATCTTGGAGTTCGTCTCACGGACTCTGATAATGGTGTTGTGTTTGTGCATCCGTTATCGCAGTCGTCCCTTGTTGTAGACATAAAGGAAAAATAAATGTTGGATACCGATTTGATAAAGATTAAGAGTAATGTGGGTGTAACGCCCCGGAAAATGGGTGCCGGAGCGTCACACGGTGCTTGAGGATACGAGTAGCCCTAAGCTAACCCTTTGAGCCATTTTCATTCAGTTCAACACAAATCAACGGGGTTTCCATAAATAACCCTCAAATATCATTAGAGTAATCATCATCCAAGAATAAAAGAATTTCAGAAAGATAACAAAATACAACTTATTAGTCAACTCCCAACATCTATACTAGTCTGACAAGCCTCTAAGAAAATCAGTAAAACTAGCGAGCCATTGAGACATGCCCCAACTAACTCATACTCAGTTATCAAATGTAAAAATTCCGTGAAAGCAACATCAGACATCACGTCCTCGAAACATGAGGACTCACCACAACAGAGGATGTAGAACAGCATGCCCGAAGAATCACTGTCGAACCTGGAACTGAGCACCTGAACCTATATTCTGAGAAAATGCAGCCCACATCCGAAGATGTGGGTCCATACCATGGAAAGGAACCGAGTATATAGGGGTGTATTCAGTTGTATAAACATCATCATCATAAATATTTATAAGAAATATGCAGGATGTATGAGAGACTCACATAGCCCGAGAAAATCATCATAATCATGAGAGGATGAAATAAGTACAATAACACATGTGAGTCATCATATAATTTGTCAATAACTTTCAGTTCATCAAGAATATCAATTCTCATAATGTAAATATCATTTAAATCTTTCGAAAGAATAACTTTCACAATTCTACTTTCAAATCACTTCACCATTCACCATAGACACAAGGAAACACACACACACTGAGAGATCCTATAACCGACATAAACCATGTGAGCTACATGGAGTCCAACATACAACCCACGTTGGGGAGAGCCGTCCTATCCTTGCCATCAGAGTAGGACTATCGATATCAAATCCGTACAAACTAGTGATCACTATATAAATCAGCCTCAGGCTCACTCCTACGGGAGCACGTAGTTCTAGAAAAGTAAGGTCACTTTATACCTCCCACTCAGTGCTAAAGATTTCTATCCGACTTAGCTCAGATCATTTCAAAGACAATCCATAAAAAAAAAATTAGTAATATATAAATATACATCGGGAGCCATCATGCTTCCCATCTATCAAAATCAACCACGTTGTGGATTTCTTTCACACTCGAGTTCAAAATAACTCCATTAAGACCAAAAGGTCAAATCATTCAAAATATCTCAAATATTCAACATCAACGTGCTTATAACACACACTTTCTAAAAAAAACACAATTTCTAATGGGGATTCACGACCCAAATATCAAAATCATAATAAATATTGTTCAAGATTTATAATTTATATATCCACACATATAAATTCATCTTTCAAAATCATAAACGTCAAGATTTCATAATAATCATCATAAGATATGGGTTCATGGTTCAAATTCGTAAAAATCAAATAGAAATCATGCCTTTGTAAAGAAAATTACTTTTGAACACAAGAATGAAAGAGAGTTTTTGTTGAAAAACCCCACATATCTTGAATGATGAACTTTAGATTGATACTCATTTTTGAGATGTTAATCGTGCCTTTGAATGATGGTTCTTGGAGTTCTTGAACTAGGAACTTGGAATATTGAATAAATCTATAGAATTAATGGTGAACTTTGGAGGTTCTTGAACTAGGAACTTGGAATCTTGAATAAATTTACAGAATTAATGGTGAACTTTGGAGGTTCTTGAAGTTGGATGTAAGAGCTAGGGTTTTCTTTTAGAGAGAATTTGATGAAATATAACATATAATGCTTCTAATAGGATTTAAAATAGGGTTTGGACGGATTTTGGATGAGGAGGAATGACCAAAACGCCCCTAAAAATCAAATAATTCTCGAATCTATCCTTTGGTGGACTATTTTGATAGTTTGAAGTAGATCAACCATATCGTTTTACTCTGATATCCAAATTAAATGAAACTAATTTCATTAGAAAGAGGACTCGCAGAGCTTTCCATTGATATATAGTAAATTACCCAGATCATTATGTACATGCAATTATGATAGTTTAAATTTGGAGCAAAAATACGTCAGGCCTCAATACTTTTTCCTGTTCTCTACTATTCACGGTTCAATCGGAATGTTCATAACTCGTCGCTCGGGTGTCCGTTTTGGATGATCCATATATCATTGGAAATCTTATTCGATACTCTACGCAATGGTGGGTCATAATCTAAGACATTCCATATGGAAAATTTATAATTCATTCTAGAAGATAGAACCCAACACGTTTACGCACAAAATTTCAACAAAAAATTTCCCGGGGTATTACATCATCCCCCCCTGGAAACATTCATCTTCGAATGATGCTAGACATGACAAGATTAGATAGAGAATAGAGCATACAGCTGAAACCATTCATTAGACTTATCACCACATCGTTTCTCACTATGAATGCAACATAGAATGCATAAATTCAAGAAACTACAGCTGAACACATAATAAATGACAGCTAAACTGTTGCAACTTTTATCAAAAGTGCATGATTTAGGAAAGAACGGTACCTTCGGCTTGATCGGAGTTCGCGAAAAATAGGTGCGGGTACTTGGATCACATATCCGCCTTAGCTTCCCAAGTTGCACCCTCAACAGATTGGTTTCGCCACAATACCTTGACTAAGGAAACTTCTTTGTTCCTTAGTCTTCGGACACTGAAATCAAGAATCTCAACAGGAATTTCATCAAAAGAAAGATTTTCTTGAATGTTAGCACTCACAGAGGAATCCACTACCACAGCATCGCTAATATGCTTTCTAAGAATGGAGACATGGAATATTGGAAGAACAGAGGACAACTCGGAAGGAAACTCGACCTCATAAGCTACCTTACCAACACGGCTAAGAATTTTGTAAGGACCAACATAACGGGGACTAACCTTCCCCTTCTTTCCGAATCTCTTCACCCCCCTTATGGGTGAAATTTTCAGATATACTAGGTCACCAACTTTAAATTCAAGGTCTCTCCTTCTAACATCCGCATATGACTTCTGAGGACTCTACGCAGTTTTCAACCTTTCCCTAATCAACTTAACTTTTTCCATAGCCTCAAATACCAAATCAGGACCACTCACAGCTGCTTCACCCACCTCGAACCAACCTATGGGTGATCTACACTTCCTCCCATATAAGGCTTCAAACGGAGCCATGCCAATACTAGAGTGGAAACTGTTATTGTAAGCAAACTCTATCAACGATAAGTGATCATCCCAACTTCCCTTAAATTTAAGTGCACAAGCTCTCAACATATCCTCTAAGCTTTGAATTGTCTGCTTAGCCTAACCATCGGTCTGCAGATGAAAAGCAGAACTCAAAAGCACTTGGGTACCAAGACCCTTCTGAAAAGCTTTCCAAAATTGCGAAGTGAACTGAGTACCCCTATCCGAAATGATAGACAAGGGAACTCCATGCAGTCTGACTAGCTCTTGGATATATAATCTAGCATAATCCTCAGTAGTATATGAAGTATGAACAGGCAAGAAATAAGCAGACTTAGTCCACCTATCAACCACAACCCAAATGGAATCATAATGGCGCCGGGAAGGAGTTAAACCAATCACGAAGTCCATATTTATCTCTTCCCACTTCCAGGTGGGAATACTAAACTCTTGCATCATACCACCAAGTCTTTGGTGTTCAACCTTAACCTGTTGGCATGTTGCACACTTAGCTACAAACGCTGCTATATCTTTCTTCATGCCACTCTACCAATAGATTTCTCACAAGTCTTGGTACATCTTGGTGGAACCAGGATAAATAGAATATCCTGCCCTGTGCACTTCAGTCATAATCCTCTGTCTCAGATCATCAACATTCGAAACACACAATCTACCCTGCAATCTCAACATACCATCTCCCCTTTGGGAGAAAACCTTTACTTTTTGGTCCTTGACTGACTCCTTCAGTCTGACCAAACAAGCATTTAAGTATCACATTTTCTTTACTTCCGAAACCAAGGAGGATTTGGAACTACTCTGAACCCCTATACTACCTTCAGCAGAGTCAAACAACCTAACCCCCAATTTAGCCAAATGATGTACATCATGAGCCAACTCTTTCTTACCTTCTACCACATACAAAACACTAACCATGGACACTCTACTTAGGGCATCCGCCACAATATTGGCCTTGCCCAGATGGTACAGCACACTCATATCATAGTCCTTTAACAATTCTAACCATTTTCTCTGCCTAAGATTCAATTCTCTCTGGGTAAACACATACTGCAGACTCTTATGATCAATGAAAATATTAACATGGACACCATACAAATAGTGTCTCCAAATTTTCAAAGCAAACACAACAGCAGCCAACTCAAGGTCATGGGTGGGGTAATTTTTCTCATGGGGTTTCAACTGTCTAGAAGCATAAGTTATCACCTTACCCTTCTACATTAATACGCAACCCAACCCAACTCTCAAAGCATCACAATACACCACAAAACCATCAACACCATTAGGCAAAGTCAAAACAGGGGCTGAAGTGAGTCAAGTCTTCAACTCCTGAAAACTCTTCTCACAAGATTCGGACCATAAGAACTTCACTTTCTTTTGGATCAACCGAGTCATAGGAGACGCTATAGAGGAGAAAACCTCAAAAAAATGGCAGTAATAGCTAGCTAAACTCAAGAAACTTTGGATATCAGTCGGAGAAATAGGTCTAGGCCAATTTCTAACAGCTTTGGTCTTTTGGGGATCAACTCTAATACCCTCAAAAAAAATGATATGATCCAAAAAAGCAACTAACCTTAGCCAAAACTCACACTTACTGAACTTGGCAAACAACTTGTGATCTCTAAGGGTTTGCAAGACAGTTCAGAGGTGATCAGAATGTTCATGCTCACTACGGGAGTACACCATTATATCATCGATGAACACTATGACAAACATATCTAGATATGATCTGAACACTCAATTCATGAGGTCCATGAAAGCTGCTGGGGCATTAGTTAACCCGAAAGACATAACAAGAAACTCAAAATGGCCATAACGAGTTTGGAAAGTGGTTTTTGGGATGTCACACTCCCTAACTTTGAGTTGATGATAGCCGGAACGAAGGTCTATCTTTGAGAAATAACATGCACCTTGCAATTGGTCAAACAAATCATCTATTCTTGAAAGGGGGTACTTATTTTTTATGGTGACTTTATTCAGTTCGCGGTAATCAATGCACATACGCAAAGAGCCATCTTTCTTTCTTACAAACAACACAGGAGTACCCCAAAGAGAAACACTGGGCCTTATGAAACCTTTATCTAGTAGATTTTTGAGTTGCTCTTTTAACTTTTTAAGTTCTACAGGGGGCATATGGTAAAGAGAAATAGAAATGAGCTGAGTATCGGGAAGAAGATCAATCTCAAACTCTATCTCTCTATTAGGAGGTATCCCTGGGAGATCATCCGAAAAGACATCAGAAAACTCATTGACGATATTAACAGACTAGAGAGTTGGAGTCTCAGACATAGTGTCTTTGACTCTAACTAAATGGTAAATACACCTCTTGGAAATAAGCTTTCTAGCTTTGAGGTAAGAGATAAAATGACTCTTGGGTGACACAGAATTCCCAGACCACTCAAATATAGATGCACTTGAAAATTAAAACTTGACCACTCGGGTCCAACAATTAATAGTGGCATATTTCTGAAAGAGGAGAGCACGAATCAATAGCAGAGAGAGACACTTTAAGCATAAGACTTCTGAAAGAAAGAATCACACTTTTTCCTAAAACGTCTTGTAGCCTCTTGCTCATAGATGTGGCGCGCTACACACCGATGATCAAGACTCTACTTAACGTGGCATGTCAGACTCCCTAGGATACCTTAAAACCTTAGGCTCTGATAACAAGTTTGTAACGCCCCAAAAAATAGGTTCCAGAGTGTCACATGGTGTTTGAGGCTACAAGTAGTCCCAAGCTAACCCTTTGAGCCATTTTTATTTAGTTTAACACAAATCAACGAGGTTTCTATAAATAACACTCAAATATCAATAGAATAATCATCATCCAAGAATAAAAGAATTTCAGAAAGATAACAAAATAGGACTTATTAGTCAACTCCCAACATCTATACTAGTCTAACAAGCCTCTAAGAAAATCAATAAAACCAGCGAGCCATTGAGACATGCCCCAACTAAATTGTACTCAGTGATCAAATGTAAACAATTCCGTGAAACCAACATCAGACATCACGTCCTCGGAACATGAGGACTCACCACAACAGAAGATGTAGAACAGCGTGCCTAAAGAATCACTGTCAAACCTGGAACTGATCACTTGAACCTACATTCTGAGAAAATGCAGCCCACATCCGAAGATGTGGGTTCATACCATGGAAAGAAACCGAGTATATGGGGGTGTATGCAGTTGTATAAACATCATCATCATAAATATTTATAAAAAATATGCAGGATGTATGAAAGACTCACATAGCCCGAAGAAAATCATCATAATCATGAGTGGATGAAATAAGTACAATAACACATGTGAGTCATTATAGAATTTGTCAATCACTTTTAGTTCATCAAGAATAACAACTCTCATAATGTAAATATCATTTAAATCTTTCGAAAGAATAACTTTCACAATTCTACTTTCAAATCACTTCACCATTCACCATAAATACAAGGAAACACACACACACTGAGAGATCCTATAACCAACATAAATCATGTGAGCTATATGTAGTCCAACGTACAACCCACGTTGGGGAGAGCCATCCTATCCTTGACATCGGAATAGGACTATCGATATCAAATTCACAGAAACTAGTGATCACTATATAAATCAGCCTCAGGCTCACTCCTACGGGGCACGTAGTTCTAAGAAAGTAAGGTCTCTTTATACCTCCCACTCGGTGCTAAAGATTTCTCCTGGACTTAGCTCAGATCATTTCAAAGACAATGCACATCAAAATAATTTCAGTAATATATAAATATACATCGGGAGCCATCATGCTTCCCATCTATCAAAATCAACCACGTTGTGGATTTCTTTCACACCCGAGTTCAAAACAACTCCATTAAGACCTAAAGGTCAAATCATTCAAAATATCTCAAATATTCAACATCAATGTGCTTATAACACACACTTTCTCAAAAAAACACAATTTCCAATGGGGATTCATGATCCAAATATCAAAATAATGATAAATATCATTCAAGATTCATGCTTTATATCTCCATGCATGTAACTTCATCTTTCAAAATCATTAACATCAAGATTTCGTAATAATCATCATAAGATATGGGTTCATGATTCAAATTCATAAAAATCAAATAAAAATCATGCCTTTGTAAAGAAAATTACTTTTGAGTACAAGAACGAAAGAGTTCTTGTTGAAAAACCCCACATACCTTGAATAATGAACTTTAGATTGATACTCATTTTTGAGATGTTAATCGTGCCTTTGAATGATGATTCTTGGAGTTCTTGAACTAGGAACTTAGAATCTTGAATAAATTTGCAGAATTAATGGTGAACTTTGGAGGTTCTTGAAGTTCTTGAACTAGGAACTTGGAATCTTGAATAAATTTGCAGAATTAATGGTGAACTTTGGAGGTTCTTGAAGTTGGATGTAGGAGCTTAGGGTTTTCTTTTTGAGGAAATTTGATGAAATATAACATATAATGCTTCTAATAGGCTTTAATATAGGGTTTGAACGGATTTTGGGTGAGGGGGAAAAACCAAAATGCTCCCAAAAATCAAATAATTCTCGAATCTATCCTTTGGTGGACTATTTTGATAGTTTGAAGTAGATCAACCATATTGTTTTACTCTGATATCCAAATTGGATGAAACTAATTTCATTAGAAAGAGGACTCGCAGAGGTTTCCATTGATATATAGTAAATTACCCAGATCATTATGTACAAGCAGTTATGATAGTTTAAATTTGGAGTAAAAATATTCCTGGCCTCAGTACTTTTTCGAGCACGTTTTACTGTTCATTACTATTTACGATTCGATCGGAATGTTCATAACTCGTCGCTTGGGTGTCGATTTTGGATGATCCACATATCGTTGGAAAGATTATTTGATACTCTATGGAATGATGGGTCATAATCTAAGACATTCCACATCGAAAATTTAAAATCATTCTAGAAGATATAACCCAACACATTTACCCACAAAATTTCAACAAAAAATTTCTCAAGGTATTATAGTGGGTCAACAAAAGGCTATCGATTTTACGATTGGTGGTGATGGTTTCTTGAGGTATAAAGGTAGGCTATGTGTTCTTGATGTCGATGGATTGAGAGAAAGGACTATGGCCGAGGCTCATGGGTTTCGGTATGTTATTCATCCCGATTCTATAAAGATTTATAATGATCTTAAGGTGTTTTATTGGTGGGTTAATATAAAGCGAGATATGGCTAGCCATGTGGCTAAGTGTATGGTGTGTCAATAGGCAAAAGTTGAGCACTTGAGACCCGATGGTTTATATCAAGACATAGAGTTGCCTGAATGGAAGTGGGAAGTGATTAATATGGATTTCATCACCGATATCCCCGGACTTAGAATATATGTGATTCTATATGGGTCATTGTGGATAGAATGACCAAGTACGCTCATTTATTTTTGGTGAGGACTAATTATTCCATGAAGGATTATGCTAAGTTGTATCTTGTGGAGATTGTGAAGTTGCATGGTGCTCTGGTTTCTATCATTTCATATCATGGTACTCTATTCTCTTCATATTTTGGTTTTTGTTTCAGAAATATTTGGGAACTAAGGTGTCCCTTAGTACCACTTTCCACTCGCAGATGGATGGACAAATGGAGAGGATTATCCAAACATTGGAAGATATGTTGCATGCTTGTATGATTAATTATGGTGGTAGCTGGTATGACTATTTGCCTTTGATTAGGTTTTCTTATAATAATAGTTTCTACTCTAGCATTGGTAGCTCATTTTGAGGCATTGTATAGGGTTGTAAGAGGTTGGTGAGGGTAAGTTGTTTGGAGCCGACCAGGTTCACCAAGCCATGGAGAAGGTGAAGAGAATCCGTGATAGATTAAAGGCCGCTCAAAGTCACTAAAAGTCGTATGCAGATATGATTCAAAGAGATTTGAAGTTTAATGTTGGTGATTGGGTATTCCTGAAGGTATCTCCCATGAAGGGAGTAATGTTATTTGGTAAGAATGGGAAGTTGAGTCCCCGATATGTTGGTCCATATTTGATTTTGAAGAGGGTTGGTAATTGTCACGCCTCAAATCCTATTAGGGCGGACTGGCACCCGTAACCGAGGAGGCCTGGGAGAACTAACTCATAACCTTATACATCCCATGCATACCTCAATGACAACCCAAAATTGGACATCATCATGTCACATATAAAAGGAAATAATCACCTATATAATCTCGACCACACATATATATCTATATACAATACTTGGCCATTAGAGCCATCACGTTTATTAACAAAACACCACCTTGACAGTATATTAGGTCTACGAAGCCTCCAAATAATACACAGAGTTTAACTAAGGTCGGGACACACCCTGCCATATAACTAACTTCTATACAATATCAAAAGTGACTGTATATAACACCGAAAGCCTCAAAGCAAATTGGAGCTCACCAAAAGCAGCTGGATATCCTGGCTCCTACTTGTGCGGTGTATGAGCTGAGGTACCTGTGCCTGCAGCATGAAATGCAGGTCCCTCGTGGGAGATGTCAGTACAAAATATGTACTGAGAATGTAAAGTTGTAGATAATCACATATGATATAGGAGCTCAATAGAAATCAGAAACAAGTGAATAAATCATAATAGGAGTGGACCACACTTACTAGAACTTGTGACAACCTGTACATTGTATTTATTCAATCACTTTACCTTCGTTCTTATCATCTTTGTAATCATTATTGTACTGTACTATGACCATTAAGCTGCCTCCAGTACATATCAATTGGGATCGACCCATGATAGGCTTATGCCCCTGGGATACCACCCATAAACACATAAATAGGGATCAACTCATGATAGACTTATGCCCCTGGGATACCACTCGATAAGAGAGAACTTCCATCACTTAGTTCAATTAATCTTTGATATTGTTATTTCGGTCGCCACCGCATTTTTGATACTTTGAAACAATGATACATCAATAAGATACATATAAATAGACCATCAATGCAATAAAAATGAAGTAAGAACTCATTGGCACATCAATGAAGTATTTTGGAGTCATCAATGCCATAACAATGAAGTAGGAACTTATTGGTATATCAATGAAACATTTTGGAGTCATTAATAGCATGGATCTTGTTTGAGTAACCAGATACCTTCTGACATTCATTAGTGCAATAAGCATGTAAGATTTGAAAAATAAGTATTGGAATGTCTTGACATCTTTTAGGGTGGAAACAAGTTCATTGGTAACGTAGGACATCATACAAAACCATTATGGATCACATGTTACTGAATAACTTTGGAAACTTTCTTAATAGAACAATTGTTCACTTTCATGCCAAAGATATGGTATAGAGTATGCTTTACATACCTGACTGTCAACCTTCAATACTAGTCCCAAATGGACTTTCCGTCTTTTCGGATTACTTATCTACAATGAACATATATAGCAATCTAGTATTAGCAACCAAACATCACAATTCAATCATTTGAATTCACCAAACTAGTGGTTAAGTAGTAAGCCTTAATTACACTATAAAGGGTGTCACTTTAACCCTCTTATACTCCAATTACATTCACATGCCATGCATATTCATACAACATCCTCCAATATCAAGTTTGGATTCATTTATCCTTCCAACCAATCCATTAAACCAAATTGAGTCATACACATAAATAATCATCAATTCAATAGTATATCACCATATCCACCTTCCATAACTCAATTACCATATCCACTTTCCATAACTCAATTACCATAGCCACCTTCCACAATTCAATACAACCAAACCATGCAAAATAGTCCTTAACCCTATTTCCATCACCTTTCAATAATAACCAATACATATAATCCTCCATCACACAAATACATATGGAAAAGAACAAAGGCAAACAATATTCATACCTAAGAATTCACCTCTTGATTATGCAATCCTGTTTGCACAAATAATAGGTGTCGTTCGAAGCTCTCGAGATGACAAATGCAGTTATCAAATTTCTTTAGAATTTCTACGATTGAATCAAAAGTAATTTAAAAGTCAAATTTGGATAGGGTTTGTTCTTCCTCAATTATTGATGATGAAAATGAGTTTTTGAACTCATATAAATGTATATATACACATATTCCCATCCATAATATAATAGGAAATGACCAAAATGCCTTTAAAATTTAAATAATGACAAATTTGTCCTTTGGTGAACAGTTTTGATAAGCTAAAGTAGATCGACTATAACTCTTTGCTCCGATATCGGATTTGGGTGAAATTGGTATCGTTGGAAAGATAATTTAAAGGGCTTTTATTTCATATAAAGTAGGACACCCATTTTGTCATGTACAATGAGTTATGGTCGTTTGAAGTTGACCCTAAAAATCTATTTTGATAGGCTGAAGTAAAACGAGTATAACTCCTTACTTAGACGTTGGATTTGGATGAAGCCAATTTCATTGGAAAGAAGACTCAAATATTTCTTTTCATAGGTTGCATATCTCCAAATTCATTATATTAAGGGATTTATGACCGTTCTAAGTTGACCCAAAAATTCGACTGGCCTCAGTAGTTTGTGTGCAGGAAATTTTCCTGCACATTTACTATTCCTAAATATCCTGGCCACCATTTTATAGTTTTGAACGTGGTCGATTATATCTGAAACCTATCCATTTTTGGAAATCTTTATATCATTGGAAAGCTTATTCAATAACCTTTGCATGGAACCATCGACGGGCAAATTACGGTATAGATAAAATAAAAAAATTAATTCTATATAAATAAGACCAATACACGTACTTGAATACGTCAATACACGTACTTGAATATGGGGTGTTAAATCCTTCCCCCCTTTAGGACATTCGTCCTCGAATGTTAGCATAGTTATTCAACCAAAACAAGTTCAAGTCCATTATTAATATTCACATCATCACATAAATACTTTGCATATAAAAAAAAACTTACTTGTTAATGTTCTAACTCCGTTTCTTGAACTTCCTCTTCATCTTTGAACAAATGAGGGTACTTAGATTTTATTGCTTCCTCAGCTTCCCATGTAATCTCTTCCCTTTGACGATTTCTCCAACGTACTTTCACAGATGCTATGTCTTTATTTCTCATCTTCTTAACTTGCGATCTAGAATAGCAATAGGCACTTTCTCTTTTGTAAGATCTTCCACAACTTGCATATCATCAGTAGAAGTGATATGTGATGGATCTCCAATGCACTTTTGAAGTATTGACACATGAAATATCGAATGTACTGATGAGAGATCTTGGGGTAGCTTTAATTCATATGCAACTTGTCCAAACCGTCGAGTGATCTTATACGGGCCTATATAACGTGGACTCAACTTTCCTTTCTTGCCAAATCTTATTACCCCTTTCATTGGTGATACCTTCAAAAATACGCAATCACCTATAGAAAACTCTAGCCCTCTCCTTCTACTATCCGCATATGACTTATGTTGACTTTGGGTTGTTTTCAGTCGTTTTTGAATTACTTTAACCTTCTCTATGGCTTGATAAACAAGATTCGGTCTGAATAAAAGAGTTTCATCCACTTCGAACCATCCTATTGGTGATCTACACTTCCTTCCATATAAAGCTTCATATAGTGCCATTTTGATACTTGAATGATAGTTATTATTTTAGGCAAACTCAATAAGAGGTAAATTATCATCCCAGTTGCGCGTAAAATCTATTACACAAGCTCGTAGCATATCTTCAAGTGTTTGGATGGTACGTTCTACTTGTCCATCTATTTGAGGGTGAAAAGTTGTACTCAACTTCACTTTTGTTCCCAAACACCTCTGAAAAGACTTCCAAAAGTTTGTGGAATATTGAGTTCCCCGATCTAATAAATTAGAAATTGGCACTCAATATAATCGGACTTTCTCTTTAATGAACAGCTTTGCATACTCTTCAACTGTGTAAGTGGTCCTAACTGGTAGGAAATGTGCAAATTTGGTAAGCCTATCAACAATTACCTATATAGAATCGAACTTCTGGGATGTACGAGGCAAACCAATAACGAAATCTATGTTGATCATGTCCCACTTCCATCTTGGAAGATCAATGCATTGCATATAACCTCTGGGCTTTTGGTCCTCAACTTTAACTCTTTGACAATTTGTACATTCAGTTACAAATTCTGCAATGCTCTTCTTCATGTCATTCCACCAATACATATTTTTCAAATCTTGATACATTTTGGTTGATCCTGGATGAATGGAATACCTTGAACAATGTGCCTCTTTCATAATCTTCTTTGTTAGCCCGTCTATATCTGGCACACACAATCATTTTTGGCACTGAAGTACTCCTTCTCGCGTAAGCTCAAATGCCTTGGTCGCACCACTCTGAACATTCTCCTTAAGCTGTAATAAAATAGGATCTGCATATTGCTTCTCTTTCACTTCAGCTACTAATGAAGATCCCGCAGCATTATGTATGATAAGCTCTTTATACGGAGTTTCAAGAAGGCGAACTCCCAAACTAGCTAACTGGTGAAGATCTTTAATCATCCCTTGCCTTTCTATAGGTGCCATCATAGCCTTACGACTTAACGCATCAGCTACCACATTTGCTTTCCCTGGATGGTACAAGATATCAACATTGTAGTCCTTTAATAGTTAAAGCCATCTCCGCTGCCTTAAATTTAGATCCTTCTAATTAAAAATATATTGCAAGATCTTATGGTCAGTATATATATCAACATGAACCCCATATAAGTAGTGGCCCATATCTTTAAAGCAAAAATAACTACTGCCAGCTCAAGATCATGTGTAGGATAATTTTTCTCATGTGGCCATAATTGTCTTGAAGCATATGCTATTACCTTACCATGCTGCATCAATACACATCCTAAACCAATTTTGGAAGTATCACAATACACTGTATACCCTTCGGTGCCTTCTGGAAGTACCAACACGAGTGTAGAAATCAACTTATTCTTTAAATCTTGAAAACTCTTCTCACAGGCATCATTCCATTGGAATTCGGATACCTTATGGGTTAGCTTGGTTAAGGGTGCTGAAATGGAAGAAAAGCCTTCAACAAACCTTCTATAATAATCGGCCAACCCAAAAAAACTATGAATCTCCATGGCATTATGGGCCTTGGCCAGTTCTTCACAATTTCTATCTTTTGAGCATCAACATTTATCCCTTCACTAGATACAATATGACCCAAAAATGCCACCAAATTTAACCAAAACTCACATTTAGGGAACTTTGTATAAAGCTTACAATCACGAAGAGTCTACAATCCCTGTCGTAAGTGATTGGCATGTTCCTCAATTAATCTAGAATAAACTAGAATATCATCTATAAAAGCTATCACAAATATATCCAGGAATGGCTTAAACACCATATTCATCAAATCCATAAAAGTTGCGGGTGCATTTTTTAGCCCAAATGACATAACTAGAAAATCATAATGACCATACCATGTTCAGAAAGTTGTCTTGGGTATATCCTTCTCTTTCACCCTCACTTGGTGGTAACCCGACCTCAGATCAATCTTAGAAAAGCACTTGGCACCCTGTAACTGATCAACTAAATCATCAATTCTTGGGAGAGGATATTTATTCTTAATAGTCACCTTATTCAATTGCCGATAATCAATACACATCCTTAGTGAGCCATCCTTTTTGCACACAAATAATACTGGTGCTTCCCGGGGGGGACGTACTAGGCCTTATGAATCCCTTCTCTAGCAAATCTTTCAATTGCTTTTTCAATTCTCATAATTTTGTTGGGGCCATTCTATAAGGAGGAATGGAGATTGGTTGGGTTCCTGGTATTACATCAATACCAAACTCTACTTCTCGTTCAAGAGGAAAACCTGGAAGATCTTTAGGAAATACATCAGAAAATTCATTTACCACCGGAACAGCGTGAAGAGTTGGTGGCTCCAATTCTGTATCCCTTACTCTAACTAAATGATATACGTATCCCTTGGAAATCATTCTTCTTGCCTTAAAATAAGAAATAAATCTACCTCCTGGCGCGCCAATTTTAGCTTTCCATTCAAGGACTGATTCATTTGGAAAATAGAAATATACTTTTTTCGTGCAGCAATCAATTCTGGCATAACAAGATGCCAACCAGTACATACCCATTATAACATCAAAATCTACCATTTATAACTCCACGAGATCAGTCATCGTATCACAACCACAAATAAAACCCTTCTAGCTATAATAGATTCCCCAGCCGGTATGGACACTTCAAATGGATTAACTAAAAGTTTGGGTATTCTTTTGAACTTTCCAGGAACCAATGGAGTAACATAAGATAATGTAGAATCGAGATCAATTAAGGCATATACATCGAATGAAAAGATAGACAACATACCTGTAACCACATCTGGGGAAGCCTCTAAATTCTGTCGATCCGCTAGAGCATACGTATGATTTTGAGCCCCGCTAGAACTTGTGGCTCCTCTATCACCTCTAACATGATCCATTGGTTGTCCACCCCTTCCTGAATAAGGCATCGATGATGATGATGCAACAAATAACCCTGTAGGTTGTGCCATACCCCCTATGCCCCTTTATGGGCATTCTCTCATCATACGCCCTGACATACCACACCAAAAGCAAACATTGGCTCCCAGCCAATATGCGCCCAAATGATACCTTCCACATTTATTGCATGGCTCTTGAGGAGGTCTCAATTGGCTCATATTCCCTTGCCCTTGGTACCCCACTGTCCGTGAATTCTGACTCTCACTTCTGTGCCTAAATTGATTTCCTCTGGACCCTTGGAACTGTGGTGGAGAACTAGCTGCAGAATAAGAAGATAATGGCCTAAGTGGTCTAGCAAAAAACTATGGTCTGAACCCTTCTTGGGATGCCATGAACTTCCTTGTAGATCTGTGCCTCTTGGAATATCCTCTTTTTAATTCCTTTGTTCTTCTCTTCTACCTCTGATCTTCTATTTTCTGTGCAAAAACTTGGATCCTCGCTATGTCCATATCTTTGTTCAAAGCGGCAATAGTATAATCTATAACCAGATATGGATCCAGCCTATCCACATATTAATGAACTCTGTCATCCATAGTAGCTACAATATTAGGAGCATATCTCGATAAAGAATTAAATCGGAGACTGTACTCTCTCACGCTTATATTTCCCTAACGAAGATTTAAAAACTGATCTGCACAGGCCTGAAGAATCTCAAATGGAAGATAATGATCAAGAAATGCCTCTTTGAACTCTTTCCAAGTAGATGGGGGTACATCAATATCCCTAGATTGTTTCCAGTCCTCGTACCAATATATAGCCTCTCCTTTGAATCTATACACCACTAACTCCACTGTCTCTCTACCCATTATATGCATAATATCTAAGGCCTTTTGAATTTGATCAATAAAGTCCTGTGGGTCCTCATTAAGATCTAATGCAATAAAAGTGGGAGGATCCATCTTAAGAAAATCCTGTGTTCGAAGGCTAGCCGCCCTATCTATACCACTAGGACCCGTGGTAGGAATGGCTTGCCCTTGAGCTTGCCCAGCAACTATACGAGTCAAAAGTTGCACTGCATTTCTAAGATCTTGATCAGCAGCATTAATAGGTGGCTCTGGGGATATAGTTCTCCTCCACCTTATTTCTTCCAGAGTGGAAGAAGTTTTTGATGCATGCTCAGTTGGAGCCTCACTTTGATTAGCTGGTATAATAGGTGACTTACTAGTCCACTCTCCGACAGCCACATCTACTTGTTTATCGATATTCTTGCTTCTGGTAACCAAAATCATTACTATAATAAGAGAAACAAATGGATTCAGTGGTCAACTATGACTTCATATACAATATAGGCTCTATCGCACGATCTAAAACATGAAGAAAAAGAAACAATTCCTAAATATCCATAGCCTCCTATTTATAGATGCGGTGTACAACACATCGATAAATAAGACTCTACGTAGACACTGCTTTGTAGACTCACTAGAAAAAACTTCTATAATACCACTATAGTCATACCTCAAATCCTATTGGGGCAGACTGGCACCCGTAACTGAGGAGGCATAGGAGAACCAGCTCATAACCTTATACTTCCCATGCATACCTTTATGACAACCCAAAATTCAGACAGCATCATGTCGCATATAAAAGGAAATAATCACCTATATAAGCTCGAGCACACATATATATGTATATACAATACTTGGCCGTTGGAGCCATCGCGTCTATTAACAAAACACCGCCTTGACAGTACATTAGGTCTACAAAGCCTCTAGACAATACACAGAGTTTAACTAAGGTCAGGATACACCCCGCTATATAACTAACTTTTATACAATGCCAAAAGTGACTGGATATGACACGGAAAGCCTAAAGCAAACTAGAGCTCACCAAAAGCAACTGGATATCCTGGCTCCTACTTGTGCGGTGTATGAGCTGAGGTACCTATGCCTGCAGCATGAAATGCAGGTCCCCCGTAGGGGACGTCAGTACGAAATATGTACTGAGTATGTACAGCTATAGATAATCATATATGATATAGGAGCTCAATAGAAATCAGAAACAAGTGAATAAATCGTAATAGGAGTAGACCACACTTACTAGAACTTGTGACAACCTGTACATTGTATTTATTCAATCACTTTACCTTCATTCTTATCAATTTTGTAATCATTAGTGTACTGTACTGTGACCATTAGGCTGCCTCCAGTACATATCAATTGGGATCGACCCATGATAGGCTTATGCCCCTGGGATACCACCCATAAACATAAAAATAGGGATCGACCCACGATAGGCTTATGCCCTTAGGATACCACTCGATAAAAGATAACTTCCATCACTTAGTTCAATTAATCTTTGAGATTGTTATTTCGGTTGCCACCGTATTTTTGATACTTTGAAACAATGATACATCAATAAGAGATATATAAATAGACCATTAATGCAATAACAATGAAGTAAGAACTCATTGGCACATCAATGAAGTATTTTGGAGTCATCAATGCCATAACAATGAAGTAGGAACTTATTGGTATATCAATGAAACTTTTTAGAGTCATTAATAGCACATGGATCTTGTTTGAGTAATCGGATACCTTCTGACATTCATTAGTGCAATAAACATGTAAGATTTGGAAAACAAGTATTGGAATGTCTTGACATCTTGTAAGGTGGAAACAAATTCATTAGTAACGTAGGACATAATACAAAACCATTATGGATCACATGTTACTGAATAACTTTGGAAACTTTCTTAATAGAACAATTGTTCACTTTTATGCCAAAGATATGGTATAGAGTATGCTTTACATACCTGACTGTCAACCTTCAATACTAGTCCCAAATGGACTTTCCGTCTTTTCAGATTACTTATCTACAATGAACATATATATCAATCTAGTATTAGCAACCAAACGTCACAATTCAATTATTTGAATTCACCAGACTAGTGGTTAAGTAGTAAGCCTTAATTACACCATAAAGGGTGTCACTTTAACCCTCTTATACTTCAATTACATTCACATGCCATGCATATTCATACAACATCCTCCAATATCAAGTTTGGATTCATTTATCCTTCCAACCAATCCATTAAACCAAATTGAGTCATACACATAAATAATCATCAATTCAATAGTATATCACCATATCCACCTTCCATAACTCAATTACCATATCCACCTTCCATAACTCAATTACCATAGCCACCTTCCACAATTCAATACAACCAAACCATGCAAAATAGTCCTTAACCCTATTTCCATCACCTTTCAATAATAACCAATACATATAATCCTCCATCACACAAATACATATGGAAAAGAACAAAGGCAAACAATATTCATACCTAAGAATTCACCTCTTGATTATGCAATCCTGTTTCCACAAATAATAGGTGCCATTCGAAGCTCTCGAGATGACAAATGCAGTTATCGGATTACTTTGGAATTTCTACGGTTGAATCAAAAGTAATTTAAAGGTCAAATTTCGCTAGGGTTTGTTTTTCCTCAATGATTGATGATGAAAATGAGTTTTGAACTCATATAAATGTATATATGCACATATTCCCGTCCATAATATAATAGGAAATGACCAAAATGCCTTTAAAACTTAAATAATGTCAAATCTGTCCTTTGGTGGAGTGTTTTGATAAGCTAAAGTAGATCGACCATAACTCTTTGCTCCGATATCAGATTTGGTTGAAATTAGTATCGTTGGAAGGATAATTTCAAAGGTATTTCATTTCATATAAATTAGGCCACCCAGTTCGTCCTGTACAAGGAGTTATGGTCGTTTGAAGTTGACCCTAAAAATCTATTTTGATAGGCTAAAGTAAAATGAGTATAACTCCTTACTCAAACGTTTGATTTGGATGAAACCAATTGCATTGGAAAGAAGACTCAAAGATATTTCTTTTCATAGGTCACTGCTCTCCCAGTTCATTATCTTAATGGAGTTATGATCATTCGAAGTTGACCCAAAAATTCAGCTAGCCTCAGTAGTTTATGTGCAGGAAATTTTCCTAGATATTTACTATTCCCAAATATCCCGGTCACCATTTTATAGTTTTGAACGTGCTTGATTATATTCGAAACCTATCCGTTTTTGGAAATCTTTATATCATTGCAAAGATTATTCAATAACCTTCGCATGGAACCATCGATGGGCAAATTCCATTATAAATAAAATAAAAAAATTAATTCCATATAAATAAGACCAATACACGTACTTGAATACGCCAATACACATACTTAAATAAGGAGTGTTACAGTAATGTTGCCTATGAATCGGAGTTGCCCTCTAATTTGAGCTCCATCTATCTGGTATTCCATATGTCCATAGTGCGGAAATGTATAGGTGACCCTTCGTTAGTTGTTCCTTTAGAATATGTTGGTATTTTGGACTCTTTATCCTATGAGGAGGTCCCAGTGAGGATCTTAGGTCATCAAGTTAGCCAGTTGTGAATGATAAAGGTATTTTCTATGAAGGTTCTATGGAGGAATTAAAAGTCTGAAGAAGCTAGTTGGGAGGAAGAAGAGGACATGAAGTCCAAGTATCTTCATTTTTTTTCTATTTCAGAAACTCGTGCTTAAGGTATGTGTTAATCTTCTTAATTTGAATTATGTCTTTGATAGGAAAAAGGGTTCAAGTCCCTAAACTTTGAATTGATCAAGTGTTTTTATAGACAATGGGTTCGAGTCCAAAAGTCAATTGAATGAATGGTTGATTGATAATGAACATGGCATGTGTCTTATCCTTGTTGTATTTCATTGTTTTCTAACTTGATTAAAGGTTAGTTTGATGTGTTATGATGTGTAAAATCATGTTTTTGCTTTTCATACCCTTTATTTGAGGACGAATGATCCAAGTGGGGAGAATTGAAACACCTTAGCTTTGGACCCTTAGAGAAATCTCCTAAGTTAAGCATTCTGGGCAGGGTACGATTTGATCATTCCTCTATATGCTAAGGCATGAGTAGTACCCTCCCTTATAATATAGTGATCAGTTTAGGTTGACAACATACTGTCCAAGATTTGGTTTATCCTCTCCCAAGTCGTATGTTAGGGTACGGTTCATATGTTGCCTAGTCGTATGATGTCATATGCTTAGTTTAGTTAAAATTGTTTAAGTTATGATTTAAGGTATGGTTTGGGGTACCATTTATACCATAATACATAATTTATGCATGTGCAGTTGTATCTTGAATAGTTTAGTGGTACTTAGTGAGGCTTAGGGTATGAGTTGGGGTACCACTCGTACCCTAGGGTATGGTTTAGATATGGGAGTCATACCCTCCTAGGAGTTCATTCTCAGCTTTTAAGTTCAGAAAATTTTAGACTTTTCCAACCCCTAAACCCATATAACCCACGACTTATAACCTTATTTAGCCCTTTATTCTTCACACATACAAGTTCAAAATTATTCCAAAATACTCCTAAATCCTGTCCCAACTTCTTCAACAAGATTTGGAGTCTAGGGTTTCAAGAGTGTTCATCTAAAGTCTAAGGAGGTCTAGAATCGTTTCATGAATCATCTTGTAAAAGGCGTGTGACTCTTCCCTTATTATTATTTCTCAAATATCCTATTATATAAACATTGTTTATGAATCTTTAATAGTGGTTTTTGAAACAAATATTGAGAGTTTTGATTTATTGTGATGGGTAATGTTTACTCTTGTTTAAACTAGTATTTATATATGTTTTTGGTGATGATTGGCATATGTGGGTGCTTATTGATTGTGGTTTAACAATTAGGTCATGAGTAACCCTAATATTGATGGTTAACACTTGGGTTTTGGTCATGGTAAAGGTATGCCCTCAAGGTGTTTGTGAAAATATCTACTAGAAATAACTAGTCACATTTTGATGGTGATTTGAACTAAGGTAATGGCTTAATGAGTAAGATAATTATTAAATGACCTTGTAAGGGACTTGTTGGCCCTTTAATGAGTTAATTGGTGACCTTGGTAGTTTGTTTGGTTATAAAGGGGTTTGAGTCACTAAGTATGAAATTGAATTATGTTTGAACTAAATCTTGGTGTAAGAATGCTAATGAGTGGTTTGATAAAGGTCTTGATGACCACAACTTGACTTGAACAGTAGTTGAAATTAAGGCATTGGCCTATTAAGGTGATTGATTGATAAATGGTCCACAAAGACCTTGTGGTCATGTATGTTGTTGGATTGTGTCCTTGATGGCTTGAAATGGCTAAGTGGGTTAAAGTCCTTAAATATTGAATTGAGTGGATGTGAATGCATGGATAGAGGGTTAGAGTCCCAATGTCAACTAGTAATGCACACGACAACTTGTGGTTAGAGTCCACTTTCCTAATAAGATGGCTTGTTGTTAGAGTCCACTTGTTTGATAAGAAGGCTAGTGGTTAGAGTCTACTTGTCTAATAAAATTGCTTGTGGTTGGAGTCCACTTGTCTAGCAAAGGGCTTATGGTTAGAGTCCACTTTCATAATAAGACAGCTTGGGGTTAGAATTTTTTTTCTTGATATAATCTAATCGAGTGAAAGATTAGAGTCCTTCACTTCATGGTTCATGATTGGGTGCTTTGAAATGTATGCTATGGTCATGTTATCTCTTAACACTTGGTGTATTTACATATATCTACATAGCTATGTGTATGAATGTGGTGGCTTATGATGTTTTGATTTGGTATTGAATAATGACACTATTTTATCCTTACCCTTGAGTTACATTCTAGCGCTCCAACCGCTAACTATCTCCAGATGCTATGTCCCCAGGCGACACAAGGGCCGTCTCATCTTCTTTTTCTGTGCAATGACCAAGTGTCCGAGTGGATCTTGTGTTGACTTTTAAGTGTGAGTTTCTATACTTTGGAAGGTAGTCATTTCATAGTCCTTCTATATTATGTCATAAGCTTGTATTAGACTTGGTTTTTGGCTATGGTTGGGGCATGTCCCGACATATTATAGACATCGGATTGGCAGAGGCTTGTGGATGACCATCGACTTGGGTAGGTTGAATTTAGTATGTTGACTTTAATGGTTGGATTAGACATTCTAAGTAATGTTTATTAGTCTTGTTTTTGCTATCTTATTATATGTTTGGAGTTTGTCCGACACTTGTGGATTGATGTGATGGTTAGGTTAGGTTAATATGGGAATTGTCAATCCTTGGTTGGCTTGAGATGCCTAAATGACAAGTCCTGGTCTTGGGCCGTGTCATTTTCCTTAGAAAATTTCTTGACTTTTGTGCTCACTGCCTAGGTAATGACTCACCTAATGAGTCGTGAAGAGTCATTATAAGTCGTAGGGCTCAAGTCGTAGGTAAACAAGAGAGAAATACCTAAGTTTCTACTGAGGTCACTACTTGGACCTCATGAGTCGTAGAGTGAAACTCATGACCAAGCTAGTAATATGGCCCAAATTTATTGTCTTGGTAACGATTGGACCTTACGAGTAGTAAGGTCTGGTCACAAGTCACTAGATAGGAATCATGGCCAAACCTGTGAAGTTGCGCTAAGTTACTATCCATACTATAATTAGTCCTTACAAGTCATAAGGTGACCCATAGTCACTAGCGATAATTTTTCCTGTATTTTAATTGGGGGCACTTTTGTCATTTTCTCTCGCCCCAAAAATGAACCACATCCATAAAACACCTTTAGGGTCTCATTATCATCCCAACATACATCAAACAAACTTCTCTCTTCTCTTAAAATCCTTAAGGAAGAACGCATAAGGTTTTCTAACTATTGGTAATCTAGGCTCAAAAGGTGTTCTTCTCTATATTTCTTGGTATCTCAGGCATGTACCTCTTCCCCTAAACTTATTTTTATAAAGAAGCATGTGTTTCATGTTTGTTAATGTGGACTTAAATGTGGATGTTTATTGGGTTAAGGGTTTTGAAATAATCATAACTTGAATTGGATTTTAATGGCTATAATTCTTTTGGTTATGCTTTATTAGTGTATTTGAAACTCGTTAGATGCATGGGAATGGTAAATTGGATGGGGGTCGAGGAATTTTCTCAAATTGATGATTTTGGTTTGGAATTGATTTTGGAAACTGTGTTTTTCCTCTACCCACTTGTACAATTGGCTTTGAAATATGAATAATCACATAATTTAGCTTACTCCCCTAAACTAATTCATTGCATAAATGGTTAAATGGACAAAATTATTTTTGAAGGCCTTCTTGGCCATGGTTTTGGTTTTAAATTTGAAGCTTGGGGGTTGTGGCATTCCCCCGAGTTGATTTGATAAACTAAAGAGGGTTTTGGCATTCCCCAAACTTGATTTAATTAACTAAAGGGGGCCGTGGCATTCCCCCAAGTTGATGGAATTTGAATGGCATAGTATGTGTTTGCAAGCATAATGGTAAGGTGATACCTATGGTATATGCATTAATGAATAATCCATTGGCTCAAGGGTTGGTAATGTGAAAATGTTTTAATTTGGCTTAAAGGGGATTGTGTATCTCGCCGTGAAGTTGGAGGTCTCGGGGGACCAATGCATGAAACCACGTTTGTCAACGTGGGGGCTATAATAATCGTGTGCATAGTTCACACTTGATATAGATACTTACATGTATCTAAGAATGGCGTGGGGTCGGGGCATTCCTTGGCCCTCCTTGTATATCTCTGGTTTGTGTGACAGACGTGTACTGGGGCTCTTTTGGTGGGAGAGCCAGACCTATATATCTCGTGAGTATTTATAGGATGGATAAAGCTACACAATCCAAGTTAATGATTTTAAACTTCATGTTAAACCACATATCCTATCCCAACATCATTATATATGTATATATATATTTATATATATACATATATATATATATATTTATATATATAAATGCATGTATGTGAATGTGTACGTTGGTTTCAGATTTGATTTTGAAATGGCATTATTTTGTCCCTTCCCTGAGTTAAATACTAGCGCACCTCCTACTAACTATCCTTGGACATTGTATCCCCATGCGATGTAGGGTCTAAAGACATTTCTATTTCCTTGCATAGTGGTACGTAACTTTTGGATTGTCCATGAGTCAGCTTTGAAGTTCTGAGCTTCCATTCTCTTAAAGGCCCTCATTTCATGGTCTTGTCTTTGCTTATATCTTAAGACTATTTCGGTGGTTTTGGCTATGGTCGGGGGTATGTCCCAAATTTAGTTGATATTTGGTTTTCTTAAAGGCTTTTGTGGAAAGGATTTGGGTGGATTTCGTATTGTAGATTCTTAGATACTATTTAGTGGATTTATTTATCTTGTTATATGGTCAAAACTCAATCCTGTCTTGTTATATGTTTGAAATTCATCTATTGCTAGTTATATGGTGTTCTGGTTGGCTAGGTCAATGGGGGTGGTCCCTAATCCCTAGCAGACTTGAGATACCCGTCACGACTAGGCCCTAGTTTTGGTCATGACAAGCTTTGTATTAGAGCGTTGGTTCAGTGTCCATGGGTGTCCACAAAGCCATGTTGAGTAGAGTCTCTTATATGGGTGTGAAGCATGCCACACTTATAAGAGGAAGGCTACAAGACATTTAGGAATATTTCCCTTTCTTGTGTTCTATTTTGGGCTATAGAGTATGGTGTCTATCTGCTCAACAATTTGCTTACACTTATAAGAGAAAGGCTATAATTCGCTCATATTTTAGATCATGCCTCCCTGAAGATCTTATATTTGTGGAAAATCTTCTGGCACATCTTCCCTACCCGTGGGGAATGTGGAGGGGACTGCCTATGGAGTACAAACCCGATCTAGGGTCCCTACTCTTGATTGTGCTGCTCCATCTGGGGTTCGACCTATCCCCACTAATCCTTCTCCAATTAGTGACATTCATGCTCAGTCACCACAGGAGACATCTCTAATATGGAGTTTTGCCATTCTATTCATCTGCTGCCTCAGTTGGTGACATCTCAGTCCCACCAGCCTGATCATATAGATTTTATTGCTCCTTCTTCTGAGGTCACCTAAGTTGCGTAGTTTATGAGGTTGACCCCTCCGACCTTTACTGATTCTAAGGTTAAAGAGGATCCTAAAGGTTTTGTGGATGAGATAGAGAATATATTTTGAGTTATACATGCTATTGATTTTGAAGGTCTGGAGTTTGCTGTATATCAGTTGAAGGATGTAGCTTATCAATGGTATAAGGAATAGAAGCAGTCAAGGGGTGTCTTTATTATCTAGTTTGGGTTAAATATTCTAGCTCTAAGGTTCCCTCTTTACAATCTATCCCTGTTTTTAATAAGCTTCCCAAGGATCATCCTGGCATTCCTCCCGATAGGGAAATAGACTTTGGAATTGATCTTCTTCCAGATACTCATCCTATTTCTATTTCTCTATATAGAGCTCCGACTGAGTTAAAAGAAATTAAGGAGCAATTAAAGGATCTTCTTGATAAGGGTTTCATCCATCCCAGTGTCTCTCTGTGGGGTGCTCCTACATTTTTTGTGTGTAACAAGGATGGTTTCCTTCGAATATGTATAGATTATAGGCAGCTGAATAAAGTGATAGTAAAAAACAAGTATCCCCTTCCTAAGATGGATGATCTCTTTGACTAGCTTTAAGGTGATAGATTTCTTTCTAATATTGATCTTTAGTTGGGTTATCATCAGTTGAAGATTAAGAAGGCAGATATCCCTAAGACGGCCTTTCAAACCTGGTATGGTCACTGTGAGTTTTTGGTTATATCCTTGGTTTAAATAATGCTTCAGCTGCCTTTATGGACCTGATGAACTAGGTATTCAAATAGTTCTTATATTTGTTTGTGATCATGTTTATTGATGACATCTTGGTATATTCTAAGATTGAGGAGGGTTATGCCAATACCTTCCGAGTGGTGTTGTAAACTGTTAAGCATCAGTAATTGTATGCCAAGTTTTTAAAGTGTGAGTTTTGGTTGAATGTTGTGACCTTTTTTGGGTCATGTTGTTTACAGTGAGGGGATCATAGTAGATCTACAAAAGTTGAGGCAGTTAAGAATTAGCCTAGACCCACGATTCCAACTAACATTTGGAGTTTCCTGGGTTTAGCCGGGTATTATAGGAGGTTTGTAGATTTTGTTCTTCTATTGATTCTCCATTGACAAAGTTGACTCAGAAAAAGGTAAAGTTTCTGTGGTCTGATGCTTAGATGGTAGTTTTGGGAAGTTGAAGGATAAGTTGACTTCAACTTTATTTCTAACCCTTCTCGAAAGTATTGACGGATTTGTTAATTACTGTGATGCATCCCGTGTGGGACTGGGTTATGTTTCTAGGTCGCTGAAGTTCTATGAAGGAATTATCCGTTGCATGATTTGGAATTGGCGACTGTTGTACTTTTTTTAAAAATTTGGTGCCATTATCTGTATGGGGTCCATGTGGACATCTATTCCAATCATAAGAGCTTACAATATTTATTCACCAAGAAGGAGTTGAATCTCAGGAAAAAGAGATGGATTGAGGTTCTTAAGGACTATGATATGAGTCTCCACTACCATCCAGGTAAGGCTAATATAGTTATTGATGCTCTTAGCAGGTTATCAATGGGTAGCTTGTCTTATGTGAATGAGGATTGGTGAAGGATATTCATTGGTTGGGTAATCTTAGAGTTCGTCTTTTAGATTTTGAGGATGGAGGTATAATTGTTCAAGAGACAATGAAGTCATCTTTTGGTGCTGAGGTAAAGAAAAAGAAGGTTTTGGATCCTCTCTTAATGTATATTAATGTGACGTAGGTCAGCAAAAGGTGATGGTTTTTTAGATTGGAGGTGATGGTATCTTGAGGTACCAAGGAAGGTTGTGTGTTCCAAATGATGATGGAGCTACAAGAAATGATTTTGGATGAGGCTCTTAAGGTGAGGTATACAATTCACCCTGGTTTGAGGAAGATGTATCATGAATTAAAGGAGATTTATTAGTGGAACAACATGAAAAGACATGTAGATATCTTTGTGGCTAAGTACATGGTGTTTCAACAAGTGAAGGTTGAAGACTTAAGGCCCAATGGGTTGTCTTAAGAGATTGAGTTACCTATGAGGAAGTGGGAGGTGATCAACATGGATTTTATTACAGGTCTTCTGTGGTTTTGCAATCAGTTTGATTCTATTTGGGTCATCCTGGATAGGATGACTAAGTCTTCCCATTTCTTGCTTGTGAGGAATACCTACACTAGAGAGAATTATGCTAAGCTTATCATTTAAGAGACTATCAAGTTGCATGGTGCTCCAATTTCCATCATTTTGGATAGAGGTACGCATTTTTTGTCTCACTTTTGGAGTTCATTTCAGAGAGTTTTAGGTACTAAGGTGAACCTTAACACCACTTTCCATCCTCAGATGGATGGACAAGCAGAAAGGACTATCCAAACTTTGGAGGATTTGCTAAGGGCTTGCATGATCAATTTTTATGGTAGTTGGGTTAATCATTTCCTTTCATCGAGTTTTCATATAACAACATTTATCACTCTAGTATTGGTATGGATCCTTTTATGTCCCTTTATGGTAGGAGGAGTAGATCTATTATTGGGTGGTTTGAGGTTGGTGAGTTTAGATTACTCAGTCTGTACTTGGTTCATCAAGACATGGAAAGGTGAAAGTGATCAGGGATAGGCTTAAGACTGCTCAAAGTCGCCAAAAGTCCTACGCGGATGTGAGGCAAAGAAAGTTGGAGTTTGAGGTTGGCGATTGGGTGTTGTTGAAGGTTTCTCCCATGAATAGAGTGATGATATTTGGGAAGAAGGGGAAGCTCACTCCCCATTATGTTGGCCTGTACTTGTTTTTGAGGATCGTGGGCAATATCGTATAAGAATTGGATTTACATTCTAGTTTGGGTTCCATTCACCCATTTTCTATTTGTCGATGTTGAAGAAGTGCATGGGTGATACTTCTTTGGTGGTATCTATTAAAAACATCGATATCACGGATTCCTTGTCCTACGAGGAAGTCCTAGTTGAGATTTTTGATAGGAAAGTCCTTCGTTTGAGAACTAAAGATGTGGCTTTGATGAAATTCTTTTGTTGGAACCATAAGGTATATGAAAGTACTTGGGAAGCTGAAGAGGACATAAATTCCAAGTATCTATTCATATTTCGCGGATTGGATAATGATGCTTAAAGTTGCGTTTCTATTTTATAATCGTGTTAATAGATGCCTTGACTCATCATTCGGGGATGAATGATCTTGGAGGGGGGTGTAATGTAAAACCCTAGATTTTTGCCTCTGAAAATTTCTTGACTTTTATGCTCACTGATCAGGTAAGGACTCACCTAATGAGTCATGAAGATTCTTTACTATTCAAAGGGATCAAGTCGTAGGCAAAAAGTTTCTATGGAGGTCACCACTTGGACCTCACGAGTTGTAAGGTGTGGTCACGAGTTGTAGGGTGGGACTAATGACCAAACCAGTAAGATGGACCAAGTTTACTATCGAGTTAACGACTGGACCTTACCAGTCATAAGGTCTGGTCACCAACTCGTGACCAAACCAATGAAGGTGCCTTGAGTTACTGTCCATACCACGAGTCATGGTGATGACTTATAACGAGTCTTTACTAGTTTTAAGGTGACCCATAGTCACTGGCGATAGTTTTTTCTGTGTTTTAATTAGGGGTACTATGGTTATTTTCTCTCTCCCCAAATAATACCCACGTCCATAAAACACCTTTAGGGTCTCATTATCATCCCAACACACGTCAAACACACTTCTCTCTTCTATCAAAATCCCTAAGCAAGAACAACTAAGGTTTTCTAAGTATGGGTCGTCTAGGGCTCAAAGGGAGATTTCTTCTCCAGATTTCTTGGTATCTCATGCATGTACCTCTTACCCGAAACTTGTTTTATAAAAAAGGCATGTGTTTTATGATTATTAATGTGAATTTAAATGTGGATTTTTATTGGGTTGAGGGTTTTGGAATGATGGTAACTTGAATTAGATTTTCATGGCTATAGTGCTTTTGGTTATGCTTTGTTTGTGTATTTTGAAACTCGTTGGGGTGCCTGGGCATGGTAAATGGGATAGGGTGTAACTCCTCGAGAGTACACCCTGGGCTTCACATGGTGCTTACAGTCCCGAGGGACCACAAGCTAACCCATGAGCTGGTACTTGCTATAAGCACTGAATAACATAATCATAAATGCGGAAGAATAAATGATATACCATAAGATTTTAATAACTGAAACAAACACTGAATTATGAATCTGAAGAAATAACTATCTGAGTCTGAATAAATACTAAAATTTGATATAAACTGAATAACTAACTGTCATGCCAACTGAAGTCTAACTACTGAATAACTGACTGTAGTCTCTAAAAGACTCTAAACTAAATAACTGTGAGTTGATGGGACAGACCCCAACTAACTCCAACTAACTACTAGACTAAAAGCATGAAATAAAATAATTCATCTTTAAAGTATGAGGGCTCACCACTAATACTGCTAAGAGTTTGAGATGTCTAAATATGATCTGGGAATTAAGTGTCAGAACCTATGATATAATACATCATAGCATAAAAGAAAGGTATGTGATCAGTACTTTAAATGTACTGGTATGCTAAATGAGGTAGGTTGACTTGCATGGTTTGATGAATAGGAATAATAATTATCTGAATATACATATAAAACAGTGAGTACTGAATAGAGGGCACAAAATCTGTAAATACAAAAAATATGTGAAATCTATAAATACTGTGTATGAATAAAAGTCTGTAAATACTAAAAGTACGTAAAATTTGTAGATACTGGGGATGCATGACCAAGCATATAACATAAAATGAATAGAACTCTGTAAACTGAAATACTAAAATAACTTATATTTGCAAGCCTTGGTCAAACAACACTGAGACTGAACTACTGATCTGATTATTGGACTGAGACTGTGGGAGGTATTATTTAACCAACATGCCCCAATTTTAGCTAATTGGGGTCCAACCTGTAACCCTAGTTGGAAGGGTATTAATATCGTGCCATAGGTACTAATGCTGGCTATATAGATCTACTATACTGATATACTATCCCAAAGGACTAAGGGTGTCAAGCCTGAACTGATGGGTGACCCTACGAGATAGTCAAGCCTATACTGACGGGTGACTTCTCATACCCTACACTGGATATGTAGTTCTGAAGTTTAGGGACTACTACTAGAGAATCTACCTATCTGAAGGGGAAGCCGCCATCCCTACACTCGTTTGGTGCTAAATTCTACTCCCAACTGAAAGTAACTGTTCTGATAATGCTCATAATATAATCTAAAGTTATTCTAAAGATACTGAATCGAAGCTAAGTAAACAGCTATGGTTTTGGGGTATTCAATACCTCCAATAATCAAAATCAATAATAGTAACATGATACTTAAGCTTAGAGGACATAGAATGAAGGCTTTTATCAAACATGTATTCTTGTAGGCATTTTATCAAACACTCGTAGTTCATAGTTTGGTCAAATCATAGGAATGTTAGGGAACTTGTAGTAATAGCATGAATTCAACATGAATAGTTCTAAATCATGATTAATTCAATGAATGATAACATTAAAATGTGGAGAGGTGAATAATAACAATAATTTAATCTATACATGGTGTAAAATCATAGTTCATGGAGAGTCATGGGTGAAATCATAATTTAAAATTAAAATAACTTGAAAAGATCACAATTTTGTAATTTAAATCAGATACTTGGACTCCATGAGTGAAAGGAACCCATGGATGAACATTTAACATACCTGGGTTAATGAATTTGAGAAGATTGATGGAGCATTCTTGAGCTTTGGCCTTGAATTTGGGAGCTACGATTTTTGTATTCTTGAAGAGAATGGATACCCTTTTGAGTAATTTGAGAATAATGGGCATATGATGCCCTTTTAGGCTTTAATTTCTGGTTTAGGACTAGTTTAGGGCTTAAGAAAATGATCAAACAGCCCCTTGGAAATTAAAAATGCTGAACTGGAGAACAGAAAATCCTGATTTGAGGCCCTGGCGCAACGTGCCAGGATCGCGAAGCCTCACTGGAAATTGACAACTGGGACCTAGAAGCTTGGCGCGATGTAGAGCTATCGCAGTAAGCCTTTGGAATGCAATTTTGGCCACCTCCACGATGCACCATTATCATGGAGGCTCACTTGAAATTGCCAAATGTGAATTGGGTCCTTGGCGCGATGCGCCAATATTGTGGTCCCTTACTGGAAATAGAAAATTGTCATTTAGACTAGATCCGCGATGCGCTAGTGACCAAAATGATGGTGTTTAATGACTGAAACTTAAAATCGCCATAACTTCTTACCCGGTTATCGGATTTGGGCGAATTTTACATCGTTGGAAAGCTAATTGAATTTCCTAAGCAATGGAAGGCTCTAAACTGAAAAATAATGGGTATTTCAAAAATTTTATAAATGAAGACTCATGTATTGGGACTTAAATTATGCTAGGGAAATATAGGATATTACAATATCTCCCCTTAGGGATCATTCGTCCTCGAATGAGACTGGTTAAGCTGAGAAAAACTGATGGACTGGGCTTACACATTGAACATGTATATCTGATGCATCGAATGCATGACTGAACTGATTTGTAAGTGCACGACTGACATGAACATGATGTGCAACTGAAACAGAGTATGATCGAGAGAAATCTTAAGGAGATTAGTACCTTAAACCGAATCTGAATTCGTGGAGAAAAGATGAGGGTACTTGATCCAAATATCTGCTTATGCTTCCCAAATGGCTCCCTCAATGGACTGATTCCACCAATGAGCTTTGACTAGTGGAATTTCTTTGTTCCTTAGTCTACAAACTTGATAATAAAGAATTTCGACTGGGACTTCCTCATAGAAAAGACTGTTCTAAACATATAAGCTTTTTAGGGGAACAAATATAGTTGGATCAACAATACACTTCCTCAACAATGAGACATGGAACATTGGGTGTACTAAAGCTAGATCTGAAGGTAACTCAAGCTCATAATCTACCTTTCTGAAATGACTGAGAATTCTGAAAGGACCGACATAGCGGGTACTGAGTTTCCCTTTCTCGCCGAACCTCTTTACTCCCTTCATGGGAGATATTTTCAAGTACACAGAATCACCGACCACAAACTCGAGATCATTTCTCCTCACATCTGCATACGACTTCTGTCGGCTCTGGGCTACTCTAAGCTTTTCTCTGATCAACTGAACCTTCTCTAATACATCAAACACCAAGTCAAGCCCTATTACTATGGGCTCACCTACTTCAAACCAACCAATCAGAGATCTACATCTCCTACTATAAAGAGCCTCAAACGAAGCCATCTGGATACTGGAATGGTACCTATTATTATATGCAAATTCTATTAAAGGAAAGTGGTCATCCCAACTACCTTTAAAATCAAATACACATGCTCTCAGCATATCTTCAAGAGTATGAATGGTACTTTCTGCTTGACCGTCTGTCTGAGGATGAAAGGCTGTATTGAGATGAACTTGGGTACCAAGACCCTTTTGGAATGCTTTCCAAATGTAAGAGGTAAACTGGGTACCTGTATCAGAGATAATAGATAAGGGAACACTGTACAACTTAACCAACACTCTGAGATAGAGTTTGGCATAGTCCTCGACTGAATAAAAGGTATGGACTGGCAAGAAATGAGCTGATTTGGTCATTCTTTCTATGATAACCTAAATGGAATAATGCTAATGATGAGTACAAGGCAGACCCATCACAAAGTGCATGCTCACTTCTCATTTCCATATAGGAATGTTGAAATCCTGCATAGACCCACTAGGCTTCTGGTGTTCAATCTTAACCTGCTGGCATGTAGAGCACTTAGCTACAAACTCTATAGTATCTCTCTTCATCCCACTCCACCAATAGATATCCCATAAATCGTGGTACATCTTAGTGAACCCTGGATGAATAAAGTAACGTGCACCATACGCTTTTGTAGGAATTCATTGCCTCAAGTCCTCGACATAGGCACACATAGCCGACCCTGACAACACAGCACACCATCTCCCCCTTAGGAGAAAACCTCCACCTTCTGATCTCTGGCTGATTCTTTTAACTTAAATAGACTAGGATCTCTATACTATTTTTTCATCACTTCGGAAACTAAAGAGGATTCTAAACTACTCTGCACCCATACACTACCTTATGCTGAATCAACTAGGCAGTCACCTAGTCGGGCATGCTGATGAACTTCCTGAGCTAATTTCTTCTTACCATCCTCAAAATAAGCAACACTACCCATAGACAATCTACTCAGAGCATCGGCCACTACATTGGACTTGCCCGAATGATACAGAACACTTATGGCATAATCTTTAAATAACTCTAACCAGCTTCTCTGACGCAAATTCAAGTTTTTCTAAAAGAATACATACTACAAGCTTTTATGATCAGTGAATACATCAACATGCACCCCATACAAGTAATGCCTCCAAATCTTTAATGCAAACACTACAGTTGCTATCTCAAGATCATGAGTAGGGTAATTCTTCTCATGGGGAGTTGTTTGGAGGCATAGGCTATGACCTTACCTCTCTTTATAAGGACACAACCCAAACCTATCTGGATGCATCATAGTACACAACAAACCCATCTGAACTATCTGGCAAGGTAAGAACTGGGGCTGAGGTGAGTCGAGTCTTCAACTCCTGAAAACTCTTCTCACAAGAATCTGACAACTAAAACTTAACTTTCTTCTGAGTCAATCTGGACATGGGAGATGAAATAAAATAAAAACCTTCAAAAAATTGATGGTAATAGCTAGCCAAACCTAAGAAACTCTTGATATCTAATAGAGAGATAGGTCTAGGCTAGGTTTTCACCGTCTCGGTCTTTTGAGGATAAACTCTAATGTCATCACCAGAAATAATATGGCCAAGTAAAGCTATTGATCTTAGCCAGAATTCACACTTACTGAATTTAGCAAACAACTGGTGAGCTCTAAGAGTCTGTAATACCATTCTGAGATAGTCTGCATGATCATTTTCTTTATGGAAGTAAACAAGAATGTCATCAATGAAAATTATGACAAACATATCCAAGTACTTCTTGAACACTCGATTCATCAAGTCCATGAAGGTTTTTGGGGCATTCGTGAGACCAAAGGAAATGATTAGAAATTCAAAGTGACCATACCGAGTTTGAAAAGCTAGTTTCAAAATATCACATTCCCTAACCCTGAGCTGATGATAGCTGGTCAAACAAGTTATCAATTCTAGGAAGTGGATATTTATTCTTGACTGTGACTTTGTTCAACTAACGGTAGTCTATGGATATTCTGAGAGAACCATCTTTCTTATGCACGAATAAAATTGGTCCACACTACGAGAAGACATTGGGCTTGATGAATCCCTTATCTAGGATATCCTCTAACTGTTCTTTCAATTATTTAAGTTCATCCAAGCTATTCTATAGGGTGGAACAGATATAGGCTGATTATTTGGGAGAAGGTCTATTCTGAAGTTTATTTCCCTTTTGGGAGAAACTCCAGGAAGATATTTAGGAAACACATCTGAGAATTCATTTACTACTGGAACTGACTCAAGAGTTAAATTTTTTGAGCTAAAGTCCTTGACTTGAACAAGATAGTAAATACACCCCTTGGATATAATCTTTCTCGCTCTAAGGTATGAATCAACTGACCCTTAAGCGTTGTGGTACTATCCCTCTATTCAAGGACTGGTTCATTTGGAAACCTAAAATAAACTATTTTTTTCTACAATCAACTGTGGCATAGTATGAGTGGAGCTAATCCATACAGAGAATGACGTCAAAATCTATCACCTCTAACTCTACGAGATCAACTGAGGTAATTTTATGAGATATTGTGATCGAACAGTTTCTATATACCTGCTTGGATACAATGGAACACCAACTAGGGTAGACACTGAAAAGGGCTCTTCTAGAGTTTCAATATGACTCCGAAATTGATAGTTGTAGATGGAGTTACAAAAGAAAGAGAAGCTCAAGGGTCTAGTAAAGCAAAAATATGTAAGTGAAAGACCTATAACGTACCAGTGACTACGTCAGGAGAATTTTCCTGATCTTGGCGGGACTAAAGAGCATATAATCTTTTTATATGCTGACCACTGGTAGCACTGAATGCGGCACCCTACTGAGTTGGGCGATCGGATGGAACTAACGACTGATGGGACTGGCCCTATTAGCGTAAATTCCTACCTTTCTGAGCAACTACCCAACACTCCCAAATCTAATGGCCTAGCTTGCGACACCCGAAGCACACATCATTGCCTGCTCTACACTCTCCTTGATGGTTTCTACCACATTTTTGACATAGAGGATTAGTACGGGCACGGTTAACACTGCCTTGGGACTTAGAGTCTAGTGTTATATCCCTATTATTATTTCTGAATTTGGGTACTAGGCACTGGCTAAAGAGTGTGTTAGGGATGAAGACCTTTGATGAAACTGAGGATGGTTACCAACTTCTGACCTTGGCTGGCTAAAATTAAAACTACCCATCCTAGCTCTCTTGTTCTGTCTCTCATTCCTTAATCTTCTACTCTTCTATTTGTTGAGTGTGGACCATCAGCTTAGAAAAGTCCATCTCCTTAATCAGCATTGCAGTCCTGCACTCCTTGACCACACTATCAGATATGTGAGACACAAACTTACTCCTCTTGGACTTTCTGTTAGCTACCACATGTGGAGCATATCTAGCTAACTGAGTAAACTTGAGGGAATACATTTTCACACTCATACTGCCCTACCTTAAGTTAATAAATTCTAACACTTTGGCCTTCCTCAGCTCCAATAGGAAGAATTTATCTAAGAAAGTTGTAGCAAACTCTTCCCATTCTACAGGCCCTTCATATACACCCCTATCTACCTTCTACTTCTTAAACCATGTATGGGCTACATCATGCAACTGATATGCATCCAACTCAGCACTCTCACTAGAAGTCACCCCCATAGCATCCGTTACCTTTTGAACTATATCTAAGATTTCATGTGGATCCTCTTCAAACTTGGATCCCATGAAGAAAGGAGGATTCATTCGGATGAAGTCCCAAATTCTGGTTGCAGCAGTATTAGCCACTGGGTTGGCCTAAACAGCAGCTGGTCATTCATTCTGAGCTGCTATAGAGCTTGCTAGAGTGGTAAATGCAACTCTAAATTCTACGTGAGAGACATGCTCGTCCAGAGAATCTGCTTGGATGGGCGAAGGTGCTGGCTGGTTTCCTGCTTCTCTTCTGTTATTCTTTTTGGGAGGCATGTTCTATAAACGGAAGGAAGAAATGAATTACACTGAGAGTTTAACTTGAGCTCATGTTCACTCACATGACATGAATACTAAAAGAAGGGAAACTTTTCCTAAACGCCTTGTAGCCTCCTGCCCATACGTGTGGTGCACTATATACTCATACACAAGACTCAACTTGACATAGACTTCATACTTCCAAGGACACTTTAAAACCTTAGGCTTTGATACTAAGTTTGTAATACCCCGAGAGTACAACTTGGGCATCACACGGTACTTATAGTCCCGAGGTACCATAAGCTAACCCATGAGCTGGTACCTATTATGAGCACTAAAATAACACAATCATAAATGTAGAAAAATAACTGATATACCATAAGGTTTTAATAACTAAAACAAATACTAAATTATGAATGTAAAGAAATAACTATCTAAGTCTGAATAAATACTAAAATCTAATATAAACTGAATAACTAACTGTCATGTCAACTGAAGTTTGAATACTGAATAACTGACTTTAGTGCCTGAAAGCCTCTAAACTGAATAACTATGAGTTGATGAGACAGGCCCCAACTAACTCCAACTAACTACTAGACTGAAAGCATGAAATAAAATAATTTGTCCTTGAAATATGAGGATTCACCACTGCTACTATTAAGAGTCTGAGATGTCTAAATGTGATTCAAGAACTGGACATCAGAACCTATGATATAATATATCATAATGCAAAAAGAAAGGTATGCAATCAGTACTTTGAATATACTGGTATGCTAAATGAGATAGGTTGATATGTATGGTTTCATGAACAGGAATAATAATTATCTGAATATGCATGTAAAACATGAAATACTGAATAGAGATCATAAAATCTGTAGATACTGAAAATATGTAAAATTTGTAAATACTGTGTATGCATAAAAGTCTATAAATACTGAAGGTACGTGAAATTTGTAGATACTAGGGATGCATGACCAAGCATATAACATGAACTGAATAGAAGTCTATAAACAAAAATACTGAAATAACTAATATTTGTAAGCCTTGGTCAAATAACACTGAGATTAAACTACTGATCTGATTATTGAACTGAGACTATGGGAGGTATCATCTAACCAATATCCCTAATATGAGCTAATTAGGGTCCAACCTATAACACCAGTTAGAAGGGTGTTAATACAGTGCCACGAGTACTAATGCTGGCTATGTGGATCCACTATACTGATGTATTATCTCGAAGGACTAAGGGTGTCAAGTCTGAACTGATGGGTGACCCCTATGAGGTAGTCAAGCCTACACTGATGGGTGACTTCTCATATCCTACACTGGCTACATAGTTCTGGATTTTAGGGACTGCTACTAGAAACTTTGCCTATCTGACAGGGAAGCCGTTATCCCTACAATCGCTTGATGCTAAATCCTACTCCCAACTAAAAGACACTGAAATATTAGACTGTTCTGAGTTTAACTAACTGTTCTGATAATGCTCATAATATAATCTAAAGTTATTCTGAAGATACTAAATCGAGGCTAAGTAAACAGCTATGGTTTTTTGGTATTCAATACCCCCCAGGATTCAAAAGCAATAATAGTAACATGATACTTAAGCTTAGAGGATATCGCATGAAGGCTTTTATCAAACATGTATTCTTGTAGGCATTTTATCAAACACTCGCAGTTCATAGTTTGGTTAAATCATAGGAATGTTAGTGAACTTATAGTAATAGTATGAATTCAACATGAATAGTTCTAAATCAGGATTAATTCAATGAATGATAATATCAAAATATGGAGAATTTAATAACAACAATAACTTCATCTATACATGGTGTAAAATCATAGTTCATGGATATTCATGGGTGAAATCATAATTTAAAATCAAAATAACTTGAAAAGATCATAATTTTGTTATTTAAATCGGATAGTTAGACTCCATGGGTGAAAGGAACCCATGGATGAATATTTAACATACCTGGGTTAATGAATTTGAGAATATTGATGTAGCGTTATTGAGCTTTGGCCTTGAATTTTGGAGCTATGATTTTTGTGTTCTTGAAGAGAATGGATCCCCTTTTGAGTAATTTGAGAATAATGGGCATATGATGCCCTATTAGGCTTTAATTTTGTATTTAGGACGAGTTTAGGGCTTAGGAAAATAACCAAACAGCCTCTTGGAAATTAAAAATGCAAAATTGGAAAGCTGAAAATCCCAATTTGAGGCCCTGGCGCGACACGCCAGGATTGCAGATCCTCACTGGAAATTGATGACTGGGACCAGGAATCCTAGCGCGGTGTGGAGCTACCCCGGTAAGCCTTTGAAATTCCATTTTGGCCACCTCCGTGATGCATTATTATCGCAGAGGCTCACTGAAAATTGCCAAATGTAAACTGGGTCCTTGGCGCGATGCACCAATATCTCGGTCCCTTACTAGAAATTAACAATTGTCATTTAGACTGGATCCTCGACGTGCTAGTGACCAAAATGATGGTGTTTAATGACTAAAACTTAAAATCGCCATAACTTCTTACCTGGTTATCGTATTTGGGCAAATTTTACATTGTTGGAAAGCTAATTGAATTTCCTACATAATGGTAGGCTCTAAACTAAAAATAATGGATATTTCAAAAATTTTATATATGAAGACTCATGTATAGGGACTTAAATTATGCTAGGAAAATACGGGCTAGTACATAGGGGTTGAGGCATTCCCCTAAATTGTTAATTTTTGTTTGGAATTAATTTTGGAAATTGTGTTTGCCATCAACCCACTTGCATAATTGATTTGAAATCTAAATAATCACACGATTTGGCTTGCTCCCCTTAACTAATTCATTGCTTAAAAGTTTAACCAAAAAAAAATGTTTTTTGAAGGACTTGTTACCATGGTTTTGGTTTCAAATTAGAAGTTAGGGGGTCATGGCATTCCCCCGAGTTGATTTTATAAACTAAAGGGGGTTGTGGTATTTCCCCAACCTGATTTAATAAACTAAATATGGTCGTGGCATTTCCCCAAGTTGATGGGATTGGAATGGCATAGTACGAACTTGTAAGCATGATGGTATGACGATACCTATGGTATATGCCTTATCGGATAATTCCTTTGCTAAATGGTTGTGTTATGTAAAAATGTTTTAATTAGGCTTAAAGGGGTTTGTATAGCTCCCCGTGAAGATAGAGGTCCCAGGGGACAAATACTGGAAATCATATTTACCGGTGTGGGGGTTATAATGATCATGTGTAAAGTTCACACCTGATATATATACATACATGTATCCAAGAATGATGTGGGGTTGATAAATTCCCTAGATTTCTTAGATATCTCCGATTAGTGCAGCTAACACGCACTAAGGCCCTTTCGGTAGGGAAAGTCGGACCCATATAGCCCATGGGTGTTTATAGGACAGACAGAGCTACACAGTCCAGGTTAATAATTTTAAACTTCATGTTAAACCCGATACCCTATCCCAGCTTCATTATATATATGTAGGCATGTATGTGAACATGTACATTGGTTTTTGATTTGATTTTGAAATGATATTATTTTATCCCTTTTCTGAGTTACATGTTAGCTCTCACCCTGCTAACCGTTCTCAGATGTTGTATGTCCATACTATGCATGGTCTGAAGACATTTCTATTTCTTTTTAAAGTGGTAGGTGACTTTTGGAATGTTCGTGAGTCAACTTTGAGGTGGTGAGCTTTCATTCTTTGGAAGGCCCTTATTTCATGGTTTTGTCTTTACTTATGTCATAGACTATATTAGTGGTTTTGGCCTTGGTCGGGTCATGTCCTAACTTTAGTTGCTATTTGGTTTTCTTAGAGGCTTTCGTAGATAGGATATGGATGGATTTGGTTTTGAGGATTCTTAGATCCTATTCAACTAATTTATCTATCTTTTATATGTTCGAAACTAAATCCTATCTTGTTATATGTTTCAGAATTTATCCACTGCTAATTGTATTGTGTTCTGGTTAGCTAGGTCAATGGGGGTGGTCTTAGGTCCTTATCAAACTTGAGATACCCATCACGACTAGACCCTGGTTTGGGTCGTGACACCGATCCTGATAAGTCTGCAAAGAATAGAGCCTCTTCTGACGCTGCCTACCATCTGCATAAAATGAGGCACCCTACTGAGTTTGGTGACCTTCTAAAATTGCTAAAGAATTACATTGGGTCTGCTGGCAAACATCTCTACCCCTCTATGAGGCCACTGGCACTCCCTCAATCTTTGACCTAGTTTGCTACATCCAAAACAACCACCACTGACGTCCATACACTCTCTTTGCTGGTTCTTACCACACTTTTTGCATACCAAAAAAGTGTGTCCATTAGTAACACTTCCCTGGGACTTTGATCCTGGTAGGGTGCACAAATTGAATCAATTATAATATTCTAATTGATTCAAAACATTTTGAATAACTCCATTTGGATTATTCAATTTGAATTAATTTATGAATCTAGTTTAAGAATGTTTCAATTTTTCAAATTGAATATGGTTGGGGCTATTTACAATTCAATTGATTTGAAAACTCAAAATTTAAACATAAATATGATGATAATAATAATAATAATAATAATAATAATAATAATAATAATTTAGAATTTAAAAGTTACTTAAATAACCTAAAACCTAATGCACTCTAGGCCCACATTTAGAGTACTTTAATGTAAAAACCTAAAACCTACACATCTCTCTAACATTTATATATTTACAAAGTAAAAACTTATTTTCTCAACCTCACGCTTCTTTTTTACACATATACTTTTGATTTTTGAACCATTATGGTTAGATTTTAATTCCATTTTAAACTTGCAATGCAATGTTACTTTAGGCTATTTAAGGCCTAATTTTAAGATTTTTTTTTTAATTATATTTGCTCTAAAATTAAAATTAAAATAGTTACTTGTTTAAATTTCAAAATCGAACAAATTGATTAGTAAATTTAAATTAAATAATAAAAAAGGAAATTTAGTGATGGTTAAAATTAATTTTGTATCAATTCATGCACAGGCCTAGAGCTTGGTCTCATATCTTAATGCTCCTATCTGAACTTGAGTATTGGGGAACTAATAAAGGATAGGGGTGGATCTAAATACCTTTAATAAACTGAGAGTGATTACCACCGCATGATTTCTGTTGAGAATAATCAAAATTTCATGTTCTATCCCTCTTAGTTTCCCTTTCATTCTTCTTCATCTCTTATAACTCAATCAGTTGAGCATGAGTCATATGTTTGGATATGTCCATCTCCTTGAATAGCATAGCTATCCTACACTCTTTGACCACTATCTTGGAGACACCCAAAACAAACTTACTCATGCAGGCCCTTGAATCGGCTACTATTACTGGAGCATACTTAGAGAGCTTAGTAAACTTTAGAGAATACTCCTTCAAAATCATCTTACCCTATTTCAGATTAATGAACTCCTCAACCATGATACCCATGATTTATGTAACCTTTTAAATATTGTTAATAAGATCTTGGAGATCCTCCTCTACCTTAGAACCTGGAACTCTAGAGTTATTTAAGTAAAGTCCCAGACTCTCGTTGCTTCTAAGATTGGAAACTTAACTAGAGTGATACCCACGATTTGCTTGACCTTCTACATCTCATCAATAATCTCCTACGGATTTTTCTCCACCTTAGAACACTATATATATATATATATATATATATTTTTATATATATATATACATATATATAACTCTGGTGCACTCATTCAAATGAAGTCCTACACTGTCGTTGTTGTCACATCTAATTCGGATTAGCTATTGTAACAGTCTGTTGGTTAACCTTGGTGATCATCTCCTAAGCAAGCACCTAAAAATCATCCTTGAGCTCAGAGTGAGAGTTTTTTTAAGGGTCTGCTGAAGTCTGTGGAGCTTATTGGTTACCATTTCTATTTTTTCTTCTAATCACTATTTTCAGAAGTATTTTCTGTAAATGCATAAAGCACGAATTAGAAGAAGGTTAGATAGAGTTCACATGATATGAACATTAAAAAAGTAAAACTTTATTAAAACATTTCTTAGCCTCTCACTCATAAGTGTGACAACTTCACACCCATGAACAAGACTCATTTTAATGCAACTTTCAGACACCCTAGGATACTTTAAACCTGATGATATGATACCAAGTATGTCACAACTCAAGGACACTACTTAGTCATAATACGGTGCTTAACATCATGAATGACACCAAGAAAACCCATGGTCTAGCGTATGCTATGATTTCTAAAATAAAACTAAATATCTGAGTGTAAAAGTTAACTGAAAAGTAATAATGTTTAATCTAATGAAAAAGAGTTTGACAATATCATAAAGCTGCAAACATGTCTAATTGAGTATTTGAAAGCCTCTACTAATGATGAGTTGTTGGGACAAACCTCCAGCTAACTCTAACTATCAGAAAACTAAAATAACTTAAATGAGGAAATAAAAATAAACTTCATACTACAAAGATGAGGACTTACCACACATTGCTGGTGAGATAAGTATGGGACATACTAAATACCAACTGGTTGTTGAGTGTCTAAACCTATATTATAAAATAATGCAACATAAAAAAGTATACGATCAGTACTTTGAGACTGAACTGAACATACAATTGATAAATAAAAGTTGATGCAATAACCCAAGTAAAGAAGAATAAATTGGTAAATATTTTAACTAAATAGAATGAATTTGTGGTCATGTAATGACTAAATATGAATTGTGGGAGCTACTATTAACCAACATACTCCATCACTAAATGTACCCAACCTTTAACCCCAGCTGAAAGGATAATCTGTACCTTACCAATTGTATGACTACTAGCTGATGTGGATACACTAAGATAATATCCCAAATGACTAAGCTGTCAACCTAATCTGGCAGGTGAACCTTTAGAACCACGATAGAAATATAGTTCTGGTACTTAGAGACTTCCACTAAAGGTATCAGCTTATCTAACAGGTAATCTAGCAACCTTGTATCTGCTTGATGTTAAGTACTACTCCCAACTGAAATAAATTAATATACTAAATAGCTCAGTAATGTTGATGTTCTAAGACTGAATGATAAATGCTTTTTCCAAATGAATTCTAAAATCTATGGAATTGAAAGAATCAACACTGAACTAACCATTCATGGGATGCTAAAAACCTGCCATCTTTTAAGAGAACAGTTATTCATGACAATTTTTGTATTTTGGATAGAGTAAGAATTCATAAAGTATAAGTCCCAATGTACTAAGTATCAATACACTGAGGGGTCATAAAAATAAAGTCTTTTAAAGGTACTTAATTTCATGGGAAAACATATATTTATAGACTATTATTCATGGGAACTAAAATATAAAGAAAGCCATGCATTTAATGAAAATCCTAATTCCTAGACAACGAATTTACTAAGAAACTAAGTTTACTTAGGGACTCAATGGGTGAAAGTATACCATTGATAAAATCCCACATACCTGAAATTGAATTCTTTCTAGGAACTTGGAGGATTCTGAACTTGGATGAACCCGAGTTCTACCTTAAGAGAAAAAAGTTGCTTTTTGATTTTCTTCTTTCCAAGTTTTAAAAATGAAGGAATTGAAAGACATTGACTAACCCTTATTAAATCCACTTGGAAGGTCTTACATGATGTAGTATAGGTGCTAAATGAATAAGATAAGACCAAAAAGTCCCTAATAAAAAATAACAAAATTTTCTACACTAATCATCATAAGTCATCAAGATAAGTCATCATGCCTAGCAGTACTGACTCATCTCCAGACTCATTGTGGCTAGGTATAAGTGTTGGGGTTTGGGAACAAATAAACACAATGACTCGTCGTCACTAATGAGGTTATTTTTTGACTTGTTAGGACTGGACCCAAATGTCAACTTTTAGTACTTTCTCAGAATGAGTAGGGATGATGACTCGTAGGGATTAACTATATCTCATCTGAGTTGTCGATACTAGATATTTTTCATCCTTTTGGACTTTTGGATAATTCCTCAATACGGCTCACCCAACAAGTCAATGGCAGTTAAAATAACTTGTGGCCTGAGTCGAACTATGTAGAAAATTTTTTGTTCCAACTGGTTTATCTATTCAAAGTCTAAAATAGATTCAAAGAAAATTTTGGTCTACTAGAAAGAGAGTGTGCATCTCTAATATTTAGGGACACTACATCTTATACTTCTCATTCCAATTCACAAATATCGAGATACAAAAATCAAGGTGGGTATAAGGAGCATAATAGGGGTTTTAATGCCATCAAGTTCTCTATTCCTATATTCAAAGTTGAATGTGATATACAGGCCTATCTTAATTGGGAATGGAAATCTGATCGAGTTTTTCAAAACCATAAGTTGACTAGATTTGAGAAATCCATGTATGCAATGAAATACTTTCAAGGGCTTATGTTTAATTAGATGGAATTTGTGGTGAGATGTATTAGGGTTCATGGTGATTACGCACTTCCAATATGGTGCTTATTAAGAAACTTATGAGAGTTAAATATATATCAGAAGGATACACAAAGGTTTATAATGTGGACCCGAGAGGACAATCTCTTAAAATAAATATTGATATTTGTGGACCTTCAGGGTTTGATCTTGTCCTCGATAATTGTTGCTATGAAGCCTATATTTCTCCATCTATGATAGGCTACTTGAGGATACCTTAATCAGTAAATCGATAATCATATACCATGGATGGATATAGGGTTATGGAGGTATGTAAAGGTATCCTTCACATGTAATGGTTACTATGAAGAGGTTTGGTATGATGTACTTTTGATGGACTTTTGCCACTTGTGTTTGGGAGTGGATTGGTTTCAAAGGCAAAAAAATTCAAATGAGAAAAAGTCGTCCAAGTATGTCATGGATCAATGGGAAAATCATCTCTTTCTATCTACCATTAATGGGGATCATGATCCCGATTTGAAAGGTGTTACCCTGTTCATGAAAGCTAGTACAGAAAAGTATGAAGCTTGGGAACCCATGATGGATAAACTCTTCGGTAGCTACTACTACTTAGACGAAAGCAAGTTTAAAATAGCTTTTGGTCCTTTGAACAATGACTTTCCAATAATTGGAAGGATTATTCCAACTTAAATAAAGCAAATCCATTTGGCGCTTGTAAAACATTTAATGAAAACTTGAGGTAATTACCCCATGCCTAATGGAAAAGGGTATAAAAAAATAAAAGGCACTTCTCAAAAAAGTAACAAGCTTACTCAGAAGGAATTCTTAGTGTTCCTTCTAATAAAAATGAAAGATAAGATATTAAGAAGTGTAAGGGAGAGAAAAGTGGAAACCCAAGAATGGGAAAAAGAGAGGATGTAAGGAGTGAAGTAAGGGGGTCTCCACAAAAACCATCTAACCTTTTTACTTGTCCTTCTCTTTCAAGGATTCTCTTGTATAGGTACAAATATGAACAATAAAGGAACACAAGTCTCCAACAATGAGTCTACATCTACGGATGTAATGGATAAGATAGCTTCTTATATCTTAAAAGTTATAGCTTTGGATCAAGGTAAGGAAAATCCTTCTTGTGAGCTTCAAGGTAAAATAGTTAAACTTGACACTTAAGAATTCTCTAAGAAACAAAGTGGGTGAGCTATAACCTATATTTATATGAGCATAATGACTCCCTACCATGTGTTTATAATGTGCATATTGAGAGTGTGGATGCACCAATTGATCCTATATATGACTAAACTGATTATTCTAGTCAAGATCATTTTGTGTCTACCTCGTGTTGATACTTGTATTTTGAATGATGGTACATTATCTTGTTATAATTGTGTTGATCGAGTTGCTTATAGTTGTAATCCATTAGTTGAGGATGTTTGTGATGTGATTAATGAGCCTCAAATGGTTGATCAATTGAATAGGAGTGACTCTTTGATCATATATTTTATTGAAGATCCTATTACTTATTTTTCTCTGAGAGATCATGTGCTTCAAAATTTAATTTGAAAAATGATATTTGACTTCTTGAGAGTGAAATTACATGTTTAATTCTCCTTCTTGGACTGATCATTCTCTCTTTGAGTATAATATTTTATTTGAAGATGGCTGAGCACTCCTAGTGAAGTACCTAGCGGTGTGGACCATGATGGTGATGTAGATCTTCTTGAGGGCTATAACATATATAATAACCCACTATGGTGTGAAGAATTCCTTACAAAGATGAAAATCTCTTCATGAAAGATGAGAGTACTCTTATGGCGAAAGATCATGTTGGAATGGAAGGTAGTCATTGTTCTCCAATTCTTTCTTCTTATTTGTGTGTTCCAATTCTTGAGAATACTCTTAATAATGTTCTTAAGTATAGTAGCGAACATGCCCTTGAGGACACCTTGGATGAAGTCAATTTGCGTGACATATTTCTTTACTTTCTATTTTCCCATGATAGTACTTATGCTTATATAAAGAGTATATTTTGTTGTGGTAGAAGTACCATTGGGAAAAATGTGTGCTACTTGGAAACATAGTTATGGACATTCTTTCCATTTGACCACACTGATCTTTTGAAATGTGGTGATTATCGTACATGCCACTTGATGCTTGGTCAAGACGACAAGCAAGATTTGGTTGGGTTTTTGGCATCCTTCCTTGTGATGGAAATTATTTTTTGAGATTTGTAATCCACTTTATGCGCCAAAGTTGTGTACGAAAAATCTTTCTAACAAAGAAGAGTGCTCTTTAAAGAAAGAGAGCAATATGGAAGTAAATGAGCATTCTCTTGGTTTGTACTATACTAAAGTTTTTAACCTAAAGGGTGGAATGATGCTACTTGAATCTTGGCATAGGAACAATGAGCATAAACATGAAACTCTCTCATGAGGAAATTAGTCGTTCGATTAACTTGTTTATAGAATCTTACTAAGGGAGGAGCCATGAGGAGATTTGTCATTGGAGGATATCTCATGGAGCAACGATTTGGTATGAAGTCACTTCTTATATTTTCTTCAAGGAAGGTATGTATTCGTGACTCATACTTATCATTGGGCTTTCTAGAGCCAAAGAGGTATCATTGGTATGTGGTGAGCATAGTAGTAATACTTTCTTTTAATGGGAGATTTTCTTGGTGTTATTACTTGATTTCATTGTGAGCTTAAATATGTTTACAAATTTATGGGTGGTGATACCTTTGTATTTGCCCCCGGTGATGATTTGGGAGTAGCCCATTCTTGAAAATATCTAGTTCAATGGGTGGAGTCTTAACTTGAGTTGACCTTATTTATGACATCACACTTAGTTATGGGGATTATAATGTGATTCTTGACTTAAAGGGGGATTTTTACTTGTTGAAATGTAGAACCAATGAGGGTTTACATGTATGGTTGCCTAATTACCACGATTCCTTTTGTTTACCCCTTTGTCAAAGCCTCTTGAGTAGCCAAGTATCTTTTACTTTGTGGGAACGGATTACAAATTCTTTATTGATTATTTTGATACTTACTTATATGTTAAGTGAGGTGCATCCTTGGCATGGTGATAAATTAATATTGCTAACGCTAATCCTCATACCATGAGGTTATTGTTATTTCTTGTATTTCCTACAATTGTGCGTGGTTTGGATTCGAGGACAAACCCTTTTCAAGGAGGGAAGAATGAAGCAAACTGAGGTTCATCAAAGCTATACACACGAGGTCGAACTACGGAGTTGGTGGACTTGTCATCAATTCACGATTTGGGAGGCTTAGTGGGTGCTTGGAAGGAAAACATGAAGCTGGAGAATATGCGTGCTTGGACGAAGCTCCCAATTGAGCAATACCATGTGTGGAGGATAGCTTGGCGATCAAGAGGCCACAGAAAATAAAAGCTATGCCCACACCAACTTTAGCGATCCAAGCACTTTTTGGCAAAGGGAGCATGAGATCGCCTAGTGAAAGGTCAGGCTATGTTTGTAAAAGGCAAACTATAAATAGATGTCTTAGTTATCTCATTAGCTTAGTTTTTGATTATTGATGAATATTGTTTCTCTTGTGGGAGAATTGAGAGTTTTGGTAAAGCTTTCGGTGAACCTTGTTAGAAATTGCAATGAGGTTCAATTTTCTTTAGGTCTTCGTAAGAGATTTGACGCTTGATTCAGATTAATCGAACGAGGTCTTTAAGGTTTAATATAACTTAGGCTGCTTGATTCAGATTAATTGAACGAGGTCTTTAAGGTTTAATATACCTTAGGTTGCGTTTTGATTTTCTTTTCTTGTGTCAATCTATTTATCTTGATTAGGTGCTTGTTTAGGAATCATAATTGAAGGTTTTAGGATTTGATACAACTTTTAGTTGCCAATTATTCCTTCTCATATCTCTTCTTCTTTCTTTTCATTTATGCATTTTTGTTCGTTCATGATTTGGTTAAAGCATCAGCAAGTATAACCAAAAAACATGAAGAGTTAATATGACCCACTTCTAAGAATACAAGGGCAAATATGTTAATATCTTGGACTGATTGGCATCTTTTTAAATCACCTTTGAAAATGCTGTTCAATTTAGAAAATAGAAAGATAAGACATAAACTGAGATGAGAACCTTTTAAAACAAGATATGAAAATAGTGAACTAATAAAGATTCTGCATGCAGTTTTCTTTAATATTGGCAACACATCTGCATGGATTCAAAAAAACTAGTGGTAGATAAAGACCAACTGAGGAAGTTGATTTAGTAGATTGCTATTCTATGTACGTATTTAGTCTCATTGGATATTTTCAAGAGAGTCAATTCAACATTTTCTAACGTCGAAATCACCATCAGGTTTGCTACTAGGTTTATGATTTCCACTCATGGACATAGACGGGTGAAGGATGAGCATTTTATGTTGTACAAAAATGACCGTAAATAGATCAATCTATCATATCTTGAAACAAATCTGTCTCCTATGATATAATCACAAATAGATGTGTCATCATTATTCTTAACCAACTAGCCCCTATGAATAAAAGGGGAAACAATCGTGACTTGCTTGGACCAGGCATCCAACTATACAGCAAGGATGATCTTCTTGAGCATGATGAACCCAGTTGCAGGTCAGAGACAGCTGATAGTTGATAACCACAAGCTAATAAAAAGCAAAACTGGATATTTTAATCTTCCAAGTTAATTCATTGATGATGCAACTTCAATGGCACTACCTAATGGCCATGCTGCTTCAACCAAGGAATTCTTGTATTTCACCTTTTTCACCAATGTCATTTCTTGTCGAGCATCAAGTCCTGATCAATAAAGTATTCAATGACTAACTGTAACATACTAAAAACAATATATAATTTGTGTATTTCCTGAAGGAGGAATCTAACCAAATCCATCTACAAGTAGAGTGTACTGGTAAACAAGATCCATGCACAAGTATGGCAAGTTGTCTGGGACCACACGAGGAAATGTAGCTTTGGCATCATCAAGTCTAGTATCACAAGCACGTCTAGCTGCACTCTCAAAATCAATTGGACGAACTCTAGCAACAGCTACATTTGGATCAATAAAACCAACCTGTGCCCACAAGACAGTTATATTAGTTGCAAAACCATAGAAAAGCAGCGATTTTATGCTTTCTTGGAACAACAGCAAAAGGTACCATTGTAAGCCCATCAAATTTTGGTAAGCATCTAACTCAGTGGCACTCGTACCTCAGCAGCTCTGTCAAAGAAAAATGAGGCAACAAACATATTCTTCTGACCATCTCCACCTCCACCATTCCACACCCCATCAAAGGTGCATTTCATGTGGGTGCATGTTGATTCATTAACTTTCAGAGCCTTCAGGGCTACCAACCTACAATTTGTTACGCTTGAACCCTGAGACATAGCTGATGCTGGGTAAACCTTTCCTCCATACTTGTAGGACCCTAGCAGAGAAAACATTGTCAAGATAAATTTACTTATATAGGAAAATATAGTTAATGAAATAATTCCAGGACCAACAGGAGTCACAGGCTTTTTGTAAATTAAGGTATTCGGTGATCCTACTTTCTACAACTTACCAGATGACTAACACATTTGACTCCTTTCATGAAAATTCCATTAAATTCTAATTATGTTCTATTTAACTAGAAAACCTCTTCTTTTCTTCGTCCATATGTATTTCAAACATTTTCAGACATGGAGGGGTGAAATTTCACATGATCTGCACATGATGACACAAGTTCCGGCAAATTTTTGAATTGCTTGGCAATAAAGATGAGTGACTTGCTTTAATAGTAACTAAACATTTAAGGTCAACCTTGATTGTTGGGGCAAACAAAAGTTGAAACTTCACAAAGAGAAGGGGAGATTTTCTCTTACTGTTTTTGTGGATTGTTAAGAGAAAGGGTTTTCTCTTACTTGTTCATTGAGAAAGAGAGGGAGGTAAGTGACGCTTTGAAAAAGACCATCACACCAAAAGATGCAATCATGGAACAGAATATAGTCGCATTGAGAGAAATAGTAAATACCATGATGCCCTGTCAAGATGCAAGGACTGCCAGATTCCTTAGTCACCTTCAGAATCTCAGCTCGAGCTGCTAGCAATCCATAGTGCAAATAACTGCAAACAAGACGGATAAATCACATTAAATATGAGCAATAAAAGGGTGAGGAAACACAAGGAATACTAAAAGTCCAGATAACAAGTGAAATGCCAATAAGTCGAACCAGGTATTCAAGATAAATTTAAGAAGTGCCAACTGGGTACCCTGACATTTTCTGAGATCATATACATCTTTATATAGGATGAGACAGACCTGTGAACATAGAGGTAATATTTTGCCCCCTTGAGATACATTGCTTGCACGTACGTATCCTCTCCATCTGACAGCTTTGGAGCCTTTTGAGCATCTGACTCTGAGATGGCATATGCCATTTGTACTGAGCCACCTCCAAGATCAACCACTCCAACAGTATCAGAATATTTCCTACCCAAATTCCCTAGCAAATAATTGATGGTGACCTACACATACATTTGTAATACAAATTCAGCCAACTGTATTAATTGGTTGTCTAGTGTATCCCACCGTCCGTTTATGAGCACAAAGTAAGACACATTATATAATCCATATGGTTGGGTTAAAGACCAAGAAAAGCTAATACAAATGTGATCAGTTCTATCTACATATGCAACAACAAACCCAGTGTATTCCCACCTAGTGGGGTCTGGGGGGGTAAGATGTACGCAGTCCATACCTCTACCTCTAAAGAAGTAGAAAGGCTGTTTCCGATAGACTCCCGGCTCAAGGCACGAGATACCACACAAACACATAGTACAGCACAGAACAAGATTACATAACATAAATACGGCACCCATAAGTAATATAAAACAGCGGAAAGCACACAGATTCGTAATAAAACATGGAACACGGAATCATAACAGGAATAAAACCCCCACCAAGTACTTCCCTACACTAGCGACCCAACCTGGCCCTAGTCCTCTGCCCTAATTTGCGTCCTCCAGACCTTCCTATCTATCTACATATGCAATGATCTTAAATTAAAAAACAGTTTTACTAGTAAAGCAAGCCTCATTATATATCTGGTACTAGCTTAGTTCTGTTTTTAGTATCTATAAGATTACCACTGGTCATCAAAAAGGGAAAAGGAAAAAGAGAGAAAAAGGAAAGCTTCAATATTTCCTAATGAATTCCCCAATTTTTCACCATTACTGAATAGGACAAACTAGATTTCACTATTAGAGAGAGGGAATCATTAAAAAGAATGAATTGAATTTGGTAACAAGCTACACTTACTTTAGCACAACAAATGTTGGATAAAGCACATCCTGCTTGAAATGTAGATTATGAATTAAAGAAAGAAAATCATTGTCTAAAAAGATACAGTAATGACCTAGAGTCTGAATCATGCAAGCCATATACCTTTTACATTTCTGATTCATAGGAATATGTTAGTAGGTAAAATGACACATCGGACATTTATTTGAAGAGCAGGCAGAATCAAGCTAAGAAAGAACAAAGAGAAGGATGCTTCTTAATTTGCCCCAAAATCATCAACACAAGAAGCCAAACTAATAGGATAGAAAATGTTAAATAACCTCCAATCATGTGTAAGGTAGCATGCACTTCTTTATCTAACCAAGTCTCTGGTAGGAAATTAAGATTTCTCTAGAAACTCCTAGAAAGTAGATATATTTGTAGTAGACCAGTCTTTTTGGTTTAAAATGAGTGGTGGTTAGTGAGGCACATATGTACTTAGTTTAGTGTGAGATATTTTTGCTTATTTTGTGGTTTGTAAACCCTCACACACTCTCTCTCTATCTATATGTATATATGTATATATATATGTATATATGTATGTGTGTGTGTGTGTATATATAATATATATATGTATCAAGAAGCATCTAAAAGCAGAATCTAGCAAAGTGAAATAGAACTCAAAACCTTCTTCCTTATCCTTCTTTCTCTGCAGTTTTTTGGTAGCAATTTACAACTACATTTTTCTACTGTTACAGCTTGTAGACTTACGGCTCTTCTTTCCTTTCCTTTTAACATGGTATCAAAGCATAGCTTATTTTTAAAGAGATCTGAACCAAATATTGTTGATTAGCTCATCAAATATCTGGTTTTTCTTGAATCTAGTTGCTGGAAAGACATGGCACCAGAAAATCAGCAAATGATAGGTCCTCCGATTTTTACCAGGGAGAATTATCATATTTGGGCTTATCAAGATGAAGGCTTATTTGAAGGCTCTCAACTTATGGGATGTTGTTGAGTGAGAGAGTGAGAGAACTTGCTGTCCAGACATTGAGAGACAATGCAACTCCCAATGAAATTAAAAAGTATGATGAGTTGGTGACTAGATCTCCAAGAGCTCCCACTTGTATTTATTCAAGTCTCACGAAAGTGAAGTTTACGAGAATTATGGCCTGTGAAACAGACGAAGAGACCTGGGATAAGTTAAAGGAGGAGTTTGAAGGCAGTAACAAAGTGAAGTCTATTAAGCTCTTAACTTTGAAGAGGGAGTTTGAACTTTTGAAGATGAAGGATTCGGATAGTGTGAAAGAATACTCCTCCAGCTAATGGAGGTTGTGAACCAGATAAGAATACTTGGTGAAGAATTTCCAGATCAAGAAGTTGTAGAGAAGATCTTGAACAGCCTTCCGGACAAGTTTGAATCAAAAACATCAAAAAACTCAATTATTCAAGTGTCTTGTGACTTGACTACTCTTACAATCACTGAACTGATATCCAAATTGCAAGTTCAAGAGCAACGGGTAACTATTAGAAGTGAAGGGACAGTAGAAGATGCCTTTCAAGTAAGGCACAAATTCAAGCAACAAAAGAAAGGCAGAAAAGTATCGTTAGATAACTCTGGAGAGGTAAAATCTGGTGGAAACCAAGGTGATTCGTCAAGAAAAGGAAAATTTCCACCTCGTGGTATTTGTAAGAAATAAACCACTTGGAGAGGAATTGTTAGCAGAAGTCAAAGAAATCTCCTATTCAATGTAGATATTGTAAGAAGTATGGACACATTAAGAGGTATTATAGGCAAAAGAAAAATCAAAGTAGTCAGTCTACCTAATGGGTAAATTTCGCAGAAGATCACCAAGTTGGAAAATCAAAGGAGGTATTCATGGCCTCACATACATCACATGTTGATCGGTGTAATTGGAATGTCGATAGCACGTGCACAAAGCACATGGCGATTGCTAATAATTTGTTTGTCAGCTTGGACAAATCTGATAGAACTAAATTGAAGCTTAGAAAAGGTGCATTTGTGCAAGCTCAAGGTAGAAGGTCAGTAAACTTTCCTATTCGCAAAGGTATGAAAATCATTAACGATATTCTTTATAGACAAAAAATGTGTCATTTGTGATCCTAAAGGATGTGAAGTAGCTATAATTAGCATGACTGACAATCCCTTTCGATTTCATGTTATTTTGTTGGAAGTTGCTCTTTCAAAGATGAATTCAGTGATACTTGGCTCTGGCACAAAAGGTTCGGTCATTACAACCTTAGTTTATTGATGTATTATGCAATCAAAGGGTATGGTGCTTGATGTACCCAAAATTGAAATGTGCCGAGATGTTTGTGATTCATGTCAATTTGGTAAATTGCATAGACGATCCTTTCCTAAAAGGGAGTCTTTAAAGGGCGAAGGAAAAGCTAGAGTTGGTTCATACATATATATGTGGACCAATGAGGACGACTTCCATGAGTGGAAATAAATACTTTATTTTCTTTGTAGATGATTCAACTCGAATAACATGGGTCTATTTTCTAAGTAGAAAAGTTTAGGTGTTTTCTATTTTCAAAGATTTCAAGGCTATGATAGAAAGGGAGACTGGCTGCCGGTAGAAGTATATCAAGTTAGATAACAGAATTGAATATACTTTGCACCAGTTCAACAAGTATTGTAAAGATTTGGGTATTCAACAACAATTCACCGTGAGCTACACTTTAGAACAGAACAGGGTTTGTGAGAGAAAGAATAGAACAGTGTCAGATAACAGGATTGAATATACTTCGCACCAGTTCAACAAGTATTGTAAAGATTGGGGTCTTCAACAACAATTCACTGTGAGCTACACTCTAGAACAGAACAGGGTTTGTGAGAAAATGAATAGAACAGTGATAGAGATGGCGAGATGCATATTGGCAGAAAGGAAGATACCTAAATATTTTTGGGCTAAGGCAGTGCTAAAAAGATTACCAACTAGAGCCCTCCAAGACATGACGCCATTTGAAGCATGGAAGGGTATAAAGCCATCTGCGAGACACTTGAAAGTATTTGGTTCGGTGCGTTATGCACATGTTCCATATGCTAAAAGAGGCAAATTGGACAAGGCAAAACTCTGTATTTTGTTGGGCTATAGAACAATTGCAAAAGGGTACAGAGTGTATAATGTTAGTACCAAGAAGATGCTTATCACGAGTCTAGCCATTATGATTGGGATGGGGATTTTGTTGTAAAGAATCAAGCTGGGAGTACTTCATTTGCAGCTCCAAATCCGTAGAAGAGTGATACTTCCTCTAGTCCTATTGTTGGAACAAAGCACAGTTCAAATGTTGAACTTAACGCAGATTCTCCTGTCTTGAAGATAGATTACTAGCTGAAGTTTATGAGCAATGCAACTTTGCTCTTGTCGAACCATCTTTCTTTAAAGAAGCAGCAAGGCAGGAAGTTTGGATTTCTGCAATGGACGAGGAGCTTGCCACGATTAATAAAAATGATACTTAGGAGCTGGTTGATAGGCCAGAAAAGAAGAACGTCATCGGTATCAAACGGGTGTAGAAAACAAAATTCAATCTAGATGGCTCCATCTTCAAGCATAAAGCTGGACTCATAGTTAAAGGTCATTCTTAGCAACTTGGAGTGGACTTTGGAGATACATTTGCTCCTGTTGCAAGGCGTGAAACACTAAGATTTCTAGTCGCACTTACAACACAATACAAGTGAAGAGTCTACCATTTAGACGTCAAATCTGCATTTCTAAATGGATTGCTTGAAGAAGACATTTATGTTGAACAACCTGAAGGCTTTACTATTGTGGGTGAAGAAGACAAGGTGTATAAACTTAAAAAATCTCTCTACGGTCTTAAACAAGCTCCGAGAGCTTGGTATAGTAGGCCGGATACTTATTTGCTGTCTCAAGGCTTTGACAGAAGCCTAAATGAGCCTCTTTGTACTTCAAAAGGCAAAGGCAAGTTAATGTAAGGTTCATTGTGATATCCATTTATGTTGACGATTTGATGATCACAGGTGAAAATTCTCATGTGGTTCAAGAAGTTAAAAATGCGATGTTAAAGGTTTTTGAGATGTCTGATCTAGGAGAGATGAAGTTTTTCCTGGGAATGGAGATTTCTCAATCTTCTGAAGGAATTTTCTTGTCCCAAAAGAGGTATGCCGTAAATCTCTTAAAAAAGTTCAAGCTTGACAAGTGCGAACCTGTTGCAACTCCACTTGTTGTGAATGAAAAGTTAATGAAAGATGTTGGAGAAGAGAGGGCAGATCCAAACTTTATAGAAGTCTTATTACAAGCTTGTTGTATCTAATTGCTACGAGGCTAGACGTAATGTTTGCTGCTAGTTTATTGTCCCGATATATGCAAAGAACCGGCACTACGCATTTTGGAGCTGCTAAAAGAGGTATTGAAGTACATTAGAGGGACAATTTTTTATTTTTGAAACTGACATTAGAGGGACAATTGATTATGAAATTTGGTATAGAAGTGTGGAGAATGGAGCTCTTATTTTCTATTCAGATAGTAATTGGGGTGGATGCTTGGCCAATTACAAAAGTACATCTGGTTACTTTTTTTCATTTGGTTCATGCATTTTTTCTTAGAGCACAAAAAAGCAAGATATTGTAGCTCAGTCTTCAGTGGAAGCCGAGTATGTGGTTGTTGCATATGCTACAAATCAAGGAATTTGGCTAAGAAAGATCTTGCTTGAATTGAACCTTTTGCCAAAAGAACCAGCAGCGATCTATGTGGACAATAAATCAGCCATTGCTATTGCTGAAAATCCGATGCAACATGGAAGAACGAAGCATATCAACCAAATTTCATGCTTTATGAGATGCTGAGAAGGATTGCAAAGTTAAGCTAGTGAATTGCAAAGTGAAGAACAACAAGTTGATATTCAAACCAAGGCTCTTCCAACAAACAAGTTTGAGTTTCAAAGGATGTTGCACGGAGTTTTAGCGAAAAATCTTAAGGAGTGTTAGGAAATTAAGATTTTTCTAAAAACTTCTGAATAGTAGATATCTTTATAGACAAGTCTTTTTGGTTTAAAATAAGTGGTGGTTAGTGAGCCACTTATGTACTTAGTTTAGTGTGATATATTTTTGTTTATTTTGTGGTTTGTAAATCCTCAAACACACTACACACACACACACACATAGATATATATATGTATGTATCAAGAAGCATCTAAAAGCAGAATCTAGCAAAGTGAAATAGAACTCAAAACCTTCTGCCTTATCCTTCTTTCTCTGCAGTTTTCTGGTAGCAATTTACAGCTGCATTTAGCTGCATTTTTCTACTGTTACAGCTTGTAGACTTACGGTTTTTCTTTCCTTTCCTTTTAACAACCTCCTGTCACAAGCAAGATCAAGATCCATGTGATTTACTTTTATCATGTTAAATTATGTAAACTGCCTCAGCGAAAAGCATAACTTTTATAGAGGAGACGCTTTTTATTTGTTTATTACAGGTTCACAACACGTTCACTAAAGGATTCCTTTTGTTGTGTCACGTACTTGGAATATTTAGCTGACATATTGTAGTGAACTTCTTTGATAACGAAAACACGAAGAGTTCACAAAAATAACTCTGTCTACTTGATTAAAATATTGGAATATGTAAAAACTGAAATTATTAGAAAGATAACACTTTTATGTACTTATTTTAGGTACACAACATATTCAACTGCTTATCATAAGCAATCATTTCTGTTTCTCTTCCTCTAGTCATCTAAAACCAAGCCTCAGCACAATGTCAAGTGCCTATTCAAACTTATGCTTTTACCTCAAGCCCTCAAAACAAAATGGGTAGGCACAAAGGTGATCCTTAAAACGGTTTTTTGGTTGAAATACTGGGAAGTGTCACGGTAGGTTTTTGTTTCAAGATTATAATTATAACCCAAATATTTTGTTGAATAAAAGAACAAGATGTAACTAATAGAAATGATTTTTGACAATCTGTTGAGCTCTTTTTGAGCTAGATTTGTTAGATTTAAATCAAGATGGCAACACTTTCTTACCGCAAAGCTTTTTGATTAGGTAGGCATTTGACCATAGATTCCAAAATTTTTCACTTTATTTGAAATTTATGAAGTTGGAGTCAAAGAAGAGCTATGTTTGGATGAGCTGCGTTTGGTAATACGTTTTGCAATGGCGAGAAGAGAACACTTTATTTCGAATTATGAAGATGGAGTCAAGAAACAGGTTATAAGGTGTTTTTCAAATTTGGAATCCAACTTCAAGTTGGAGTTGAAATTTTCATGGTCAAACACTGATTTTGAAATAAAGTGAATAATTATCATGGCCAAACTGGTTCTAGAAATAAGATGATAACTTATTAAAAAAGGTATTAATCCACATAATCCACAACAACGTTCAATATATAGGAAAAAATAGGGCAATCACCAATTTGCTTATTCTACCTTTTCTTTCAAACAGTATAGGATAGGAATAAGGATAAACTTAAAGCTCTTCCCCTCATCCTATCTTTAGGATGGGATAAGTTATCCAATAAACTTACAAGCTCAACCTCTTATCCCCACCCCATGGAAGGGATAGGTTATACTGAATTTAGCACACAATAAAGCTCCTTTTATTCTACTTGTAGGACAAAAATCTCATCTTTCAGATGGAATCAGTTATTTTCACAATCTGATCTAGTGTCCCTAACATGGCCTAAAGGCTTGAATGAGACCGAAATACTTCTGTGGAAATTATAGGGATACGATGTGAATGCAACAAGAAAGCATTTGGGATGTAGATAGAGTACTTGTTCTCTGCTTAGACAACTCCAACTTGAGTTGCTGTTCATATGAAGCTTCTTCAAAGGCAGATTCAAGATGTTAATTGGTAATACTGAAAGATTGGCATGGTGGCCATTTTAAACTTTTGGTCATTCTCTCCTTGAACCTAAAACAGAATTCATTCCTTTCATTCTATTTACCCTACTTCTGAGCATAAAAAGACAACGACCTGGAATTAACTAACCAACAGCACACGAGATAAAATACCACAAAATGGATCCTTGACATGATATCAAAACCACTGCTATACTTCTCTGCTTCCCTCTAGTCTCTAAGTATCTCAAATTTGACTTAAGCAAGCACCTCTAACTTCGAATGGTATAGTAATTCCAAGTACAAAGAAGAACCGGACAAGTTGAATTTCAAACAACATACCCATTGGTAAGCACCTTCCTGGCTCCCGTCAAGAACAGTAACCCAACTTGCCTTTGACTTGAGGCTGCTTTTGCTCTTTAGAAAATTCCTCACCTTCAAATGAGATTTAGTGATTCCAATTATTTAGAAACCCAAACTAGAAAAAGAAAACTTAAAATTCTAATATAAGACATGCCCAAGTGGAAGAAAGCCTGTTACGAATGATGGTCTAAGGAAGTAATCAATTTTACCGCTTGAAGAATCTTGTCAGATGCATTACCTCCCAACTGCCTCAAACCTGCAGTTGCCTAGACAGACTCCACATAATGATTCAGTATACTGAGCATTGAGCAGGCTAAAGAATCTAAATTTCAATCGTACCAAATAATTCTAATAACTGTATCCACTCACCCCAACTCTGACTGGTGTGTTACTGCGCAATTCCATTGGAACTACATCCTCTGCTTGCTCCAGAAGTGACTTGAGAGAATTTGCAGCGGCTGCAGGGTCACTAGGATATGCACTCAAACCTGGTTTTTTCTGTAGTGCCAAAGCCAATCATTGATGAACATTTGGTGCCAAGAGAAAGCCTTAACACAATAGAGCACTCATTTGCAACGAACTTACAGGGTACAATCAGCATGGAGAGTCTTTTTCTATGAGAAACATTTATTGTTGAAATGTTTTAACTTGGGAAATGTTAATTAACAATGTTGGATGTGTATAAGAGTAGGTGGCATATTGTAATGTTCAATGAGGAATATGATTATAACTATAATGTCTTGATGATACAATTGAGTGGTAAAGATAAACAACAATAAATGAAGTTAGAGTTTCGGTAATTGTCAAGTAAATTATCTTCCACTGATAAGGGCCAGAAGTCTAAAGGGTCATTTGCTCATGAAAATTTTTCACTTTTTTCTAAACCTGAACTCCAAAAAACACGTTTGGCATAAAATTCCGGAATTCAACTTGAATTTCAGAAAAGGGGCAGCCTGGTATACTAAAGTTGCTGTTATGCGCGAGGGTATAGAGAAGGGCCATACCACAAGGGTATATTGTATGGAGCCTCACCTTACATTTCTGCAAGAGGCTGTTTCCACAACTTGAAGCCATGACCTCCTGTTCATATGGCTTGAATTCCACTTACTCCAACGCTCCCCTTTCTCAACTTGAATTCCAGAATTTTCAAGAATTTGAAAAAAAAAAAAACAACAGAAAGTTGTTTTGACCAATTTTTCACTTCAAAGTTACTCACAAAAATTCAACAAACAACTCCAATTTATTTCATCTCCAAACACAACTCTAATATTGAAATATCATTTTTCACTTGGAAAACAGAAACTATTTTCTTCTATTTCCCCAAAAAAACATGGCCAAACGCCTACTCAAAATCCAAAATTACCTGCAGGAAGAGCTCGAGGTCACTGCCAATAGGAACAAGATCCAAATGCTGATCAAGGCAGAAAACATGAACCCTACTACCAGAACTACCCGCATCAAAAACAACCGCATAATTTCTGGATCCAAATTTCGGAGATAACTTCCTATTAACTGAACCTCCCCCCATTGAATCAGTCTTCGGCATTACAAAAAGCACAAAACAAATAAGCAAAACAGGAACTGAAATCACAAGTATCACTCCACGATATCTATGGATCTTATCTGGCATTGAATCCCCGTATTGCCTATTCCGTTTCACCATTTTCTCATGTTCCATTGGAAGTGGGTTATCCTGTTGCTGTATATGCTCTAATAATTCAGCTGCTGATGGTGATCGGTATCGGATCTGACCGTTACCATGCGGTTCTTGGACTGGGTTTCTTGTATTGACGACTCCAGTTCTTCTTATGTACAGTAGGAAAGCAAAATGCCGCTTTTGTTAGCTGGTTTTGATGGCAAAGCGATGATGCGAGAGTATTGGATAAGCAAAGTGTTCAGTCTGTAGAAAATGGGGAATTGAACTGTCACCATTGACAGGAGTAATTTGGTTGACGTGGAAGATTTAAATGCTACGGTACTGCTTTCTTTTGCTACTTAAGTGAGACAGTGAAGAAAAAGGAAAAGTGAGGGAACTTCCTCTCTAACTATGCCAAATTACTCATCCATACCTATTGGGCTCGTTTGAGGTAACGGGTAAGAGATCACTAATCTTAGTATTAATTTGATGTAAGGGATGAGAGATCACTAGTCTTAATATTAATTTTAAAATGAGCTTATTTCATATTATATTTGAAATAAAATATATGAAATAACTAATTTCTAATTGACTTTACGAATTTTAATGGGCTTATCAAAGTTCATACAGATCCCACATTATATAAATATGGGAAAGTATGAAAGTGTGTTTATTACTCTGTACTATCTACAGCATTAATTTCAAAGGAGACCCGCTCAACTCCTCACTTTACGTTACCAGAGGCTCCCTGGGCATAGGGCTACCACACTTCCCGTCTGCGGCCCGGCATTCAATGCGGGTTAAAGCATCTGGTTGTGCGCTAGTGGAGTTATGATCTTCACAACAAAGAGTAGAGGTGCGAAGTGTAGTTAAAAACAACGGATCCAACAATTAAGCTAAAATTCAGGATGCAATATATCAAAGTAGACTATTTCTTGGTGGTTTAGTAAGCAACGGATCGTAGACTAATGAACACAAGAGAAGCGAGGAGGTCAACCTTTTTCAAATATAAATCGTCCAAGTAATTACGCAGATAAGATCAGACTGAATGTGTGAAGGGTATACTTTACTTGTTCACCTATGCTGAGATATGCGTTTTAAGAGAAAGTCTTCAACCGATGAAGCGAGCTAGGATTGGCAGGAAACAGATAAAGGAACAAAAGAGAGATCCCTTTTCACCCCTCACCGCTCTTACGATGAGACAACCGCATCCACATCAGTTAAAGTGGTGATCATCGACTTTGATCATGCCATCCTATATCTCTATAACGCCCCGAAAAACGGGTCCCGAAGCGTCACACGGTGCTTGAGGCTACGAGTAGCCCCAATCTAACCCTTTGAGCCATTTTCATTCAGTTCAACACAAATCAACGGGTTTCTATAAATAACCCTCAAATATCAACAAAGTAATCATCATCCAAGAATAAAAGAATTTCAGAAAGATAACAAAATACTACTTATTAGTCAACTCCCAACATCTATACCAGTCTGACAAGCCTCTAAGAGAATCAATAAAACCAGCGAGCCATTGAGACATGCCCCAACTGACTCATACTTAGTTATCAAATATAAACAATTCCGTGAAACCAACATCAAACATCACGTCCTCGGAACATGAGGACTCACCACAACAGAGGATATAGAACAGCGTGCCCGAAGAATCACTGTCGAACTTGGAACTGAGCACCTAAACCTACATTCCGAAAAAATGCAGCCCGCATCCGAAAATGTGGGTCAGTACCATGGAAAGGAACCGAGTATATGGGGGTGTATGCAGTTGTATAAACATCATCATCATAAATATTTATAAGAAATATGCATGATGTATGAAAGACTCACATAGCTCGAAGAAAATCATCATAATCATGAGAGGATGAAATAAGTACAATAACACATGTGAGTCATCATATAATTTGTCAATCACTTTCAGTTCATCAAGAATATCAATTCTCATAATGTAAATATTATTTAAATCTTTCGAAAGAATAACTTTCACAATTCCACTTTCAAATCACTTCACCATTCACCATAGACACAAGGAAATACACACACACTGGGAGATCCTATAACCAACATAAACCATGTGAGCTACATGGAGTCCAACGTACAACCCACGTTGGGGAGAGCCGTCCTATCCTTGCCATCGGAGTAGGACTATCGATATCAAATCCACATAAACTAGTGGTCACTATATAAATCAGCCTCAGGCTCACTCCTACGGGGGCACGTAGTTCTAGGGAAGTAAGGTCGCTTTATACCTCCCACTCGGTGCTAAAGATTTCTCCCGGACTTAGCTCAGATCATTTCAAAGACAATCCACAACAAAACAATTTCAGTAATATATAAATATACATCGGGAGTCATCATGCTTCCCATCTATCAAAATCAACCACGTTGTGGATTTCTTTCATACTCGAGTTCAAAACAACTCCATTAAGACCAAAAGGTCAAACCATTCAAAATATCTCAAATATTCAACATCAACGTGCTTATAACACACACTTTCTAAAAAAATACAATTTCCAATGGAGATTCACGACCCAAATATCAAAATCATGATAAATATCGTTCAAGATTTATGCTTTATATCTCCACGCATGTAAATTCATCTTTCAAAATCATAAACATCAAGATTTCATAATAATCACCATAAGATATGGGTTCATGCTTCAAATTCGTAAAAATCAAATAAAAATCATGCCTTTGTAAAGAAAATTACTTTTGGGCACAAGAACGAAAGAGAGTTCTTGTTGAAAAACCCCTCATACCTTGAATGATGAACTTTAGATCAATACTCGTTTTTGAGATGTTAATCATGCCTTTGAATGATGGTTCTTAGAGTTCTTGAACTAGGAACTTTGAATCTTGAATAAATTTGCAGAATTAATGGTGAACTTTGGAGGTTCTTGAACTAGGAACTTGGAATCTTGAATAAATTTGTAGAATTAATGGTGAACTTTGGAGGTTCTTGAAGTTAGATGTAGGAGCTTAGGGTTTTCTTTTTGAGGAAATTTAATGAAATATAATATATAATGCTTCTAATAGGCTTTAATATAGGGTTTGGACGGATTTTGGGTTTGGACGGATTTTGGGTGAGGGGGAATGACCAAAACGCCCCTAAAAATCAAATATTCTCGAATCTGTCCTTTGGTGGACTGTTTTGATAGTCTGAAGTAGATCAACCATAACGTTTTACTTCGATATCCAAATTGAATGAAACCAATTTCATTAGAAAGAGGAATCTCATATCTTTCCGTTGATATATAGTATCTCACCCAGATCATTGTGTACAAGGAGTTATGATTGTTTGAAGTTGACCCAAAAATTCACTTTTGATAGGCTGAAGTAGATTGACCATAACTTTTTGCTTTTATAGACAAATTGGATGAAACCAATTTCATTGGAAAGAGGACTCGTAGAGCTTTCCGTTGATATATAGTAGATTACCTAGATCATTATGTACAAGGATTTATGATCGTTTAAAGTTGGAGCAAAAATACTCCAAGCCTCAGTACTTTTTCCTGCACGTTTTACTGTTCATTACTATTCACGATTCGATCGGAATGTTCATAACTCGTCGCTCGGGTGTTCGTTTTTGATGATCCACATATCGTTGGAAAGATTATTCGATACTCTACGGAATGGTAGGTCATAATCTAAGACATTCTACATGGAAAATTTATAATTCATTCTAAAAGATAGAACCCAACACGTTTACGCACAAAATTTCAACGAAAAATTTCCCGGGGTATTACATCATTCCCCCTTGGAAACATTCATCCTCGAATGATGCTAGACATGCCAAGATTAGATATGGAATAGAGCATACATCTGAAACTATTCGTTAGACTTATCACCATATCGTTTCTCACTCCGAATGCAACATAGAATGCATAAATTCAAGAAACTACAGCTGAACACATAATAAATGACAGTTGAACTGCTGCAACTTTTATCAAAAGTGCATGATTTAGGAAAGAACGGTACCTTCGGCTTGATCGAAGTTCATGGAAAATAGGTGCGGGTACTTGAATTGCATATCCGCCTCAGCTTCCCAAGTTGCACCCTCAACAGATTGGTTTCACCACAATACCTTGAACAAGGGAACTTCTTTGTTCCTTAGTCTTCGGACACTGAAATCAAGAATCTTAACAGGAATCTCATCAAAAGATAGATTTTCTTGAATGTCAGCACTCACAGAGGAATCCACTATCACAGAATCGCTAATATTCTTTCTAAGCATGGAGACATGGAATATTGGATGAACAGAGGAAAACTTGGAAGGCAACTCGACCTCATAAGCTACCTTACCAACATGGCTAAGAATTTTGTAAGGACCAACATAACGGGGACTAACGTTCCCCTTCTTTTCGAATCTCTTCACCCCCTTCATGGGTAAAATTTTCAGATACACTAGGTCACCAACTTCAAACTCAAGGTCTCTCCTTCTAACATCCGCATATGACTTCTGACGACTCTGCACAGTTTTCAACCTTTCCTTAATCAACTTAACTTTTTCCATAGCCTCAAATACCGAATCAGGAACACTCACAGCTACTTCACCCACCTCGAACCAACCTATGGGTGATCTACACTTCCTCCCATATAAGGCTTCAAATAGAGCCATGCCAATACTAGAGTGGAAACTGTTATTTTAAGAAAACTCTATCAACGGTAAGTGATCATCCCAACTTCCCTTAAAGTCAAGTGCATAAGCTCTCAACATATCCTCTAAGGTCTGGATGGTCCGCTCAGCCTGACCATCGGTTTATGGATGAAAAGCAGAACTCAAAAGTACTTGGGTACCAAGACCCTTCTGAAAAGCTTTACAAAATTGCGAAGTGAACTGAGTACCTCTATCCGAAATGATAGACAAGGGAACTCCATGCAGTCTGGCTAGCTCTCGGATATACAATCTAGCGTAATCCTCAGCAGTATATGAAGTATGAACAGGTAAGAAATGAGCAGACTTAGTCAACCTATCAACCACAACCCAAATGGAATATGATGGCGTTGGGAAGGAGGTAAACCAATCACGAAGTCCATATTTATCTCTTCCCACTTCCAGGTGGGAATACTAAACTCTTGCATCATACCACCAGGTCTTTGGTGTTCAACCTTAACCTGTTGGCATGTTGCACACTTAGCTACAAACGCTACTATATCTTTCTTCATGCCACTCCACCAATAGATTTCCCGCAAGTGTCAATATATCTTGGTGGAACCAGGATGAATAGAATATCGCGCCCCGTGTGCTTCAGCCATAATCCTCTGTCTCAGATCATCAACATTCGGGACACACAATCTACCCTGCAATCTCAACACACCATCTCCCCCTTAGGAGAAAACCTTTACTTTTTGGTCCTTGACTGACTCTTTCAGTCTGACAAAACTAGCATCTAAGTATTGCTTTTCCTTCACTTCCGAAACCAAGGAGGATTCGGAACTACTCTAAACCCCTATACTACCTTCAGCAGAGTCAAACAACCTAACCCCCAATCTAGCCAAACGATGTACATCACGAGCCAACTCTTTCTTACCTTCTACCATATGTGAAATACTACCCATGGACACTCTACTTAGGGCATCCGCCACAACATTAGCCTTGCCCGGATGGTACAACACACTCATATCATAGTCCTTTAACAATTCTAACCATCGTCTCTGCCTAAGATTTAATTTTCTCTGGGTAAACACATACTGCAGACTCTTATGATCAGTGAAAACATTAACATGGACTCCATACAAATAATGTCTCCAGATTTTCAAAGCAAATACAACAGAAGCCAACTCAAGGTCATGGGTGGGGTAATTTTTCTCTTGGGGTTTCAACTATCTAGAAGCATAAGCTATCACCTTACCCTTCTGCATCAATACGCAAACCAACCCAACTCTCGAACCATCATAGTACACCACAAAACCATCAACACCATTAGGCAAAGTCAAAATAGGGGCTGAAGTGAGTCGAGTTTTCAACTCCTAAAAACTCTTCTCACAAGATTCGGACTATAAGAACTTCACTTTCTTTTGGATCAACCGAGTCATAGGAGACGCTATAGAGGAGAAACCCTCAACAAAACGGCGGTAATAGCCAGCTAAACCCAAGAAACTTTGGATATCAGTCGGAGAAATAGGTCTAGGCTAATTTCAACAGCTTCGGTCTTTTATGGATCAACTCTAATACCCTCAGAAGAAATGATATGACCCAGAAAAGCAACTAACCTTAGCCAAAACTCACACTTAATGAACTTGGCAAACAACTTGTGATCTATAAGGGTTTGCAAGATGGTTCGGAAATGATTAAAATATTCATCCTCACTACGGGAGTACACCAGTATATCATTGATGAACACTATGACAAACATATCCATGAAAGCTGCTGGGGCATTAGTTAACCCGAAAGACATAATAAAAAACTCAAAATAGCCATAATGAGTTCAGAAAGCGATTTTCGGGATGTCACACTCCCTACCTTTGAGTTGATGATAGCCGGAACGAAGGTCTATCTTTGAGAAATAACTTGCGCCTTACAATTGGTTAAACAAATCATCTATTCTCGGAAGGGGGTACTTATTTTTTACGGTGACTTTATTCAATTGGCGGTAATCAATGCACATATGCAAAGAGCCATCTTTCTTTCTCACAAACAACACAGGAGCACCCCAAGGAGAAATACTGGGCCTTATGAAACCCTTATCTAGTAGATCTGTGAGTTGCTTTTTCAACTCCTTAAGTTCTACAGGGGCCATACGGTAAGGAAGAATAGAAATGGGCTGAGTATCGGGAAAAAGATCAATCCCGAACTCTATCTCTCTATCAGGAGGTATCCCTGGGAGATCATCTGAAAAGATATCAAAAAAATCATTGACGACGTTAATAGACTGGAGAGTTGGAGTCTCATACTTAGTGTCTTTGGCTCTAACCAAATGGTAAATACACCCCTTGGAAATAAGCTTTCTAACTTTGAGGTAAGAGATAAAATGACTCTTGGGTGACACAGAATTCCCAGACCATCATTATTTCTTCTCGCTCGACATGGAGGCATATTTTTGAAAGAGGAGAGCATGAATCACTAGCAAAGAGAGACACTTTAAGCACAATAGACTTCTGAAAGAAAGAATCATACTTTTTCCTAAAATATCTTGTAGCCTCTTGCTCATAGATATGGCGCGCTACACACCGATGATCAAGACTCTACTTAACGCGGCTTGTTAGACTCCCTAGGACACCTTAAAACTTTAGACTCTGATACCAAGTTTGTAACGCCCCGAAAAATGGGTCCCGAAGAGTCACACGGTACTTGAGGCTACGAGTAGCCCCAAGCTAACCCTTTGAGCCATTTTCATTCAGTTCAACACAAATCAACCTGTTTTCCATAAATAACCCGTAAATATCAACAGAGTAATCATCATCCAAGAATAAAAGAATTTCAGGAAGATAACAAAATACGACTTATTAGTCAACTCCCAACATCTATACTAGTTTGACAAGCCTCTAAGAGAATCAATAAAACTAGCGAGCCATTGAGACATGCCCCAACTGACTCATACTCAGTTATCAAATGTAAATAATTCGGTGAAACCAACATCAGACATCACATCCTTGGAACATGAGGACTCACCACAACAGAGGATGTAGAACAACGTGCCCAAAGAATCACTGTCGAACCTGCAACTGAGCACCTGAACCTACATTCTGAGAAAATACAGCCCACATTCGAAGATGTAGGTCAGTACCATAGAAAGGAACTGAGTATATGGGGGTATATGCAGTTGTATAAACATCATCATCATAAATATTTATAAAAAATATGTAAGATGTATGAAAGACTCACATAGCCCAAAAAAAATCATCATAATCATGAGAGGATGAAATAAGTACAATAACACATGTGAGTCATCATATAATTTGTCAATCACTTTCAGTTCATCAAGAATATCAATTCTCATAATGTAAACATCATTTGAATCTTTCAAAAGAATAACTTTCACAATTCCACTTTCAAATCACTTTATCATTCACTATAGACACAAGGAAACACACACACATTGGGAGATCCTATAACCGACATAAACCATGTGAGCTACATGGAGTCCAACGTATAACCCACATTGGGGAGAGCCATCCTATCCTTGCCATTGGAGTAGGACTATCAATATCAAATCCACACAAACTAGTGATCACTATATAAATCAGCCTCAGGCTTA
>NC_061118.1:43839929-43869371 GCF_002878395.1 Capsicum annuum
ATCTTTCAAAAGAATAACTTTCACAATTCCACTTTCAAATCACTTTATCATTCACTATAGACACAAGGAAACACACACACATTGGGAGATCCTATAACCGACATAAACCATGTGAGCTACATGGAGTCCAACGTATAACCCACATTGGGGAGAGCCATCCTATCCTTGCCATTGGAGTAGGACTATCAATATCAAATCCACACAAACTAGTGATCACTATATAAATCAGCCTCAGGCTTACTCCTACGGGGGCATGTAGGTCTTGTTAAGTAAGGTCGCTTTATGCCTCCCACTCGGTGCTAAATATTTCTCCCGGACTTAGCTTAAATCATTTCAAAGACAATCCATAGTAAAACAATTTCAGTAATATATAAATATACATCGGGAGCCATCATGCTTCTCTTCTATCAAAATTAACAACATTGTGGATTCCTTTCACACTCGATTTCAAAATAACTCCATTAAGACCAAAAGGTCAAATCTTTCAAAATATCTCAAATATTCAACATCAACGTGCTTATAACACATACTTTCTAAAAAAACACAATTTTTAATGGGGATTCAGACCCAACTATCAAAATCATGATAAGTATCGTTCAAGATTCATGCTTTATATCTCCACACATGTAAATTCATCTTTCAAAATCATAAACATCAACATTTTATAATAATCATCATAAGATATGGGTTCATGCTTCAAATTCATAAAAATCAAATAAAAATCATGCCTTTGTAAAGAAAATTACTTTTGGGCATAAGAACGAAAGAGAGTTGTTGTTGAAAAACTCCACATACCTTGAATGATGAACTTTAGATCGATACTCGTTTTTGAGATGTTAATCGTGCCTTTGAATGATGGTTCTCGGAGTTCTTGAACTAGGAACTTTGAATCTTGAATAAATTTGCAGAATTAATGGTTAACTTTGGAGGTTCTTGAACTAGGAACTTGGAATCTTGAATAAATTTGCAGAATTAATGGTGAACTTTGGAGGTTCTTGAAGTTGGATGTAGGAGCTTAGGGTTTTCTTTTTAAGGGAATTTGATGAAATATAACATATAATGCTTCTAATAGGCTTTAATATAGGGTTGGACGGATTTTGGGTGAGGGAGAATGACCAAAACGCCCCTAAAAATCAAATAATTCTCGAATCTGTCCTTTGGTGGACTGTTTTAATAGTCTGAAGTAGATCAACCAAAATGTTTTACTTCGATATCCAAATTGGATGAAACTTATTTCATTACAAAGAAGACTCTCATATCTTTTTGTTGATATATAGTATCTCACCCAGATCATTGTGTACGAGGAGTGATGATCATTTGAAGTTGACCTAAAAATTTGCTTTTGGTAGGCTGAAGTAGATTGATCATAACTTTTTACTTCGATAGACAAATTGGATGAAACTAATTTCATTGGAAAGAGGACTCGCAGAGCCTTTCATTGATATACCGTAGATTACCTAGATCATTATGTACAAGAAGTTATGATCATTTAAAGTTGGAGCAAAAATACACCAGGCCTTAATACTTTTTCCTGCACGTTTTACTGTTCACTACTATTCACGGTTCGATTGGAATGTTCATAACTCATCGCTCGAGTTTCTGTTTTGGATGATCCCCATATCATTGGAAAGATTATTAGATACTCTATGCAATCTTGGGTCAAAATCTAATACATTCCACATGGAAAGTTTATAATTTATTCTAGAATATAGAACCCAACACTTTTACGCACAAAATTTCAATGATAAATTTCCCAGGGTATTACAATCTCTTATCCCCAGGAGGTCTTCCTCGTCTATATGGTCTCAAAGGCACAATATCGAAGAACACTTTCCCCTTCCCCCCGTCTTACTATGTCTGCTTGTCTTTCAAATGGTTAATCATCGATAATAGCTGATCATAGAAAGACAGAGGTCTCAAACTTTGTCAAATTTGCGAAATGGTCATTCTTTGCCGAGACCACTGGAAGATGTCCGAGTAATGGTGATTTTAGAATGAACAGGCTCCTATTTCAATTCATGCTGGATGAATTAAAGACATTCATTTTATTCTTTTATACCTAGTGAGAACCCTTCAATATTCATACCAAGGTTCCCAACCTGATTAGGACCTCAAGTAGTTCTTTTCAACCAAAGATTAGACTACTCCCCTTAGTTGAATCTCCAGGATGATCTTGAGCCTTCATTCGAGCTTTCATTCTCCAGTACAAACTAAAAAACTGTGGGTCCTTGTCAATTATCACAAAGCGACCCACAACAAAAATCTACCCTTTATTTCAGGTTTCACCATAGCTACTAAGAGGACTTTATCTACGAATAAAATAAATTTTCTTTTTATCTCAACCAGTTTTCCGAGGCGTTGCCCCTCGTCCTTTCTTTTTATCAGTCTCACCTATACCTAACCTATTCCTAAAAGATTTACTTATTCAACAATTCCCAAGAACAATTTTATAATCATAACTTGCAAATACACGAGGATTCAACAAGAATTTCCTTCCATCCTTGTGGCCTAAGAATTCATCTTTTATAACTAGAAGTTTCCATGTTCCAAATCTAGGGTCCATACCCACTTTTGATAATGATTTAATTATGATATTTCCATGTTTAATGAAAATGACATAACAAACTGAATTACTTTATCAACAAACTTGAGCGAATTAATTGTGACAAAGTTAATGGATATAATGAAAATTAATTCCAGAACTACGTTACCACCACAGGATATATGATTAGCCTTTTGAGACTCAATTTAATGGATCCACGTTAGACAGGTTCATTATCCTGACAAGGTATTAACCTTTCCATCCAATTAGGGCTACAAGATAGGCTCCATTTAGCGTAATGAGGTATGTCGGTTATGAGAATCTCCCATAACAAAATAGTTTTAGAAAATAAGTGCATTTGGCTCACTAAACAATTCAGTTATGATTTATTTTGACAACAACATTTATCTTATATTTTTAGTTTTCTTATGATTTTTGTTGACTCATTTACACTTATCATCATGTTTAGCTTTATTTTCCCATGACTTACTTTTAGGTTTATTTGTATCTCGTGCATTTCTCATATGCTCAGTATATTCAAAGTACTGATTCCATACTTTCCCTTGTGTTGTATCATCGTATAATATAGGTTTGGTCAACATCAGCACCATAGTTAGTACATTCCAGTGCCATTCATGTCACGACCCAAATTAGGGCTTAGCCGTAATGAGTATCTCAAGTCCCATGTGGACCAGATATCACCCCCTTCACCTAACCTAGTCAACACAACAACCTCAGAGTTGAATGAATTCTGAACGTATAACAATATACGAGTTTAATTATATAAAGACATCAAAGTATAACCATAACCAATACTAACGGGTATCGGCATCAATGCCAATACCAATACCAATTTTGATACCACTACCGACACCGCCCATACCAATAGTAGTCTGACAAAACCTCTAATCAAATCCAAAGAGTATCTGATCAGGACATGGCCCTAATCATATCCAAAGTAAAGCCTAAACAAAGTATGAAACATAAAATATATAGACCATGAAGGAAGCCTTTCGAAGTATGGAAGCTTACCCCTTCAATGACAACTCACGAACCAACTCGAACACCTAATCACTGTGCAGGAAAAGAAAAAAAAGTTTTGGCGCCTGCATCCCGTGAGGTACAATGCCCGAAGACGGTTAACAGTTGGAACACTAGCATGTAACTAAGGAATAGAGGAATAAAATAATGCCATCATTTAAAACAAAGTCAAATCATCATATCCAATCACAAGAATATATATATATACATAAATATAGAGAGAGAAAGAGAGAAAGAGTATGAGTCAGGATAGGGACCAAGGCTTAGCATGAACTTTGAAAAGCTTAACTTGGGTTGTGTAGAATAACCGTTATATAACAAGGCACCTATGGGCTATATGGGCTCAGCTCTCCCCTAGCTGGAAGGGCCCTAGTACGTGTAGCCACACGGATCAGAGAATATCCAAAATCGTAAATGCCATTATGGGGAACTCGAACCTCCCATTCATATATTCATTCAGGGGAGTCGAACCTCCTGTTCATATAGATACCTGCACCGGCTAGCGTGATTTCTAGTATTAGTCCTTTGGACTTTACTTTTATGAATCGACTACCCATCCTGCTTTAAATCCCAATATAAAATATTTATTTCACATATACACAACCATTAATCCATTTACTTACCTAAGGCATCCGTTGGCGTCGTAATACCAACCCCACTTGCAAGCGTACAATATGTCATAACCATTATTAATCAACTTTGGGACTCGAGCCCATTAAATAAAGCAAGACAATAATTCAATTTAATATTTAGGGACTCAAACCCATTTATCGAATTAAACCACCAAGGTTACAATTCAACTCAATTTATGGCCAATAAGGCCTTCATAAGACCATTTTTCAATTATCAACATTCATAGGTTAATGCCTTAGTTCAAACACAATTCATATGTGACAAGATTCTTCTCATTGACATTTTCACAAATAGGTTGAGGGCATATCATTATCAAACTATTATTTAAGTAAAAAATCATTAAGTTTAGGGTTAAACATGACCCTTTTCATTAAACCACAATCCCTATGCACCATATGTGCAAAACTATTACTAAAATATATATAATCATAATTTGAAATATGAGAAAACAATACTCAACATTATGCATTCAAACCCATGACCATGGCTTTCAAAACCACAATTAATGAACCACAACAATGTTTCAAATATATGATTTTTGTGAACTAACAATGAAGGAAGAGTCATTCCTGAGTTACGAAGATTCACGAAGAGATTTTGATCCTTAAGCCCCTAGATGACCACCTTGAAGATTCCCTAGCCTAATTTCCTTGAGAGGTTTTTAATGAGTGTTTAGAGATAATTTTTGATCTTCTAAAGTGTAGAATGAGGGACTAAATAGTGTTATAAAATGTGGGTTCTTAAGGTCTTGGGGTGAGAATTGTCCAAAATACCCTCATCTTAAAATCTATAAAAAGAATACAAGTGGGTACAAATGGACCCTTCAACTCGTAACCACATCATAGGAGTGGTACCCTCAAATCATCACTTGATCAAAAAGTTGGACACCATATTTTGTCCAACATACAACTTTCTTACCAAACTCGTATTATCACTATACGACTAGAATCATTAAGTCGTACCCTAGGCAGAACATAAAAGGCTAGACACTAGATAACATACGGCGGGGCCTTATACTTCTTGTCACTTAACCATATGACTTATATGGAGTCTCTCGTACCTTGAACAGAACTTGGACAAAATCACACTGACCAATATACGAATAGGGTCCCTTGACCTGTCACCATACTATATGAGTCATGGTGTGAGTCGTATGATGATAAGAAGGTTCAAGACTTAAGAAATTTTGTAAGGGCCATAGTTCGGGGTCTTTCAATCTCCCCCTAGGATTATTTATACTCAAATGATGGGACAAAAAATGCAAGCATTATTAAAACTCAAACATCTCTACTCTTACCTTTTAAAATACCTAGACTTAGAGCCATTGAAAAACTTTATCTTTTGGTGTCACTGGGTGGGTAAGACTAGGGGTTGAGTCGTACCTCTTGGATACGAGTCGTATCTATTTTTCCCTCCACTCTCATATCTTAGGTAGTATGGTGAGGGTCACTCACTGTCCTAGGTACAAGTGACTCTCACCTCAATCATACGTAAGGGTGTGAGTCATACCTAGGTAAGTCGTATGGGGTGAGGTCTTAGCTTGGAGTTGACTGATTTTGCTACGAGTGGAGTATACAAATTAGGTGTGAGTCGTATCCTTTTGATACAACTCATGGGCATATGATCTTATCCTTAACAGCGCGTGTGACCGAGGATAAGTCTAGGGTATGAGTTAGGGTACCACTCATACCCTAGGGTACTACTACTTAAGTGCGTCGCACCCCTGGATGGGGTCAATTTCCAGCTTTTTACTAAGGGCCTTGTGGTCATTTACCATGTATAAAAACTTAAGACCTATCACTATATAAGTGTGTGTAGACTTCTAAATATCTATTTTGATGGATCAAACACACTTAACACTCTCTCAAACTCATCTTTGAAGAATTGGAGGCTAGGGTTTTTAGAGTGGTCTTCAAAAAGCAAAGGGGAGTCAATATTCTTTATAATTCATCTTGTTTAAGGCATGTAAATATTACTCTTGCTAAATAACTTTAAATCCATGTATTTCACACTTGGATTAGTAAGTGTACATGGTGGTTTTGAAATCAAATGAAAAAAGTTTTGTTGCTTAATGGTGAATAAATATGATTCTTACTTATACTTGTGTTTTAACATGTTATTGATGATGAGTTTTACATGTGAATGCTTGTTTTATATGATTTAACATGTGGGTCATGAGTAGCCCTAGCCTTGATGATTTACACCATGAAAATAGCCTCGTTACATGATGTCTAGTTACATGATGATGATACTTTGAACTAGGGCAATGGCCCAATATGTATGAATACTTTATGAATGATATTGTGAGGGTAAAATGAGCTATGTATTATATAATTTATGACCTTGATGGTTTGATGAATAATAAGGGTGTTAAAGTCCCTAACGTAAAAATGAACTTGAATTGTGTGTTGAACTAAATTGCAGTATAGAATTGCTAATGAAGTGTGAATGGCTTTTAAGGGTCTTGAGGACCATAGTTTGAATTATATGATGAGTTGAATTAAGGAATTGGCCTATTAAAATAGTTGAGAAATGAAGGCTCCAATGAAGACCATGTGGTCATGCATGGTATTGAATTAGCTAATTGGGTTTAAGTCCTTATGTGTAGAAGTGAATGTATATGGATGTATGAACAAAAGGTTAGAGTCCCAATGTCGACTAATGAGAGTCATGATGGCTTGAGGTTAAAGTATCTTGCCTAATGAAATTGCTTACGGTTAAAGTCCCTTGCATAATGAGATCTCATGAGGTCGAAGTGCCTCGAAAAATGAATTGGCTTGGGGTTAGGGTCCTCTGTCTAATATGGCATGAGGTGAGAGTCCCTTTCCTAATGTGCGAACATGTAGTTGAAGTCCCTTGCTTAAATAAATATGTGTGAGTGGTTTGTGTCCATCACTTAAATGGATATGAATGTGTTTAGAATCTCTTACTTGATGATATATGAATATGGTTAAAGTCTTATGCCTAATAAGAAATGCTTGAATATATGAGTGTGGAAGGTTGGAGTCCTCCATTGTATGCATAATGAATTCATGCTTCCTAAGTGTTGATGAGACTTTTCCCCTTGGTTAACAGGTGATATGTTTATATGTATGGATAAGGTTATGAATGTGATTAAATATGATATATAATTACTTCTTGTTGAATGGCAATTTTATTTTATCTTTATGCTTGAGTTAAATGCTAGCGTTCCAACCGCTAATCATTTCCAGACTCTATGTCTTTATGCGACATAGGGTCTGAAGAATCATCTTATCTTTCTATGTAGTGATTAGGAGATCAAAGCGGTTCGTGCATTGACTACGGAGTGGTGAGCTTCCTTATTTTGGAAGACAACCATTCTTGGTCCCCTATCGTTAGACTTAGTTTCATTTTGACTTGGTTGGATATTGTCGTGGGTTTGTCCCAACATATACATTTCTAAACTTCGGTTTGTATAGAGGTATTGTGGATGACTGTGAAATTGGGAACGTTGGTTAGTGTGATAAATCTAATGAAATGATTAACCATGTTTAAGTTATGACGTAGTATGTTTTCGTCTATCTCATTATATGGTTGGGATTCACCTGACCCATGTGATTATTATGATGATTATGATGGGTTATCCGGGAAATCTCTGATTTATACGGGCTTGAGGTGCCCATACGACATAGCCTAGTTTTGGGGCGCGTCAAGTTGGTAACAGAGCCTAGGTTCCCTAGTGCCTAAGGAAAGGTTCATTTCTTATTCTCTAAAATCTGTTCTTGTGGAGCCTTCTCTAAAATCTGTTCCTATGGTTAATAAGTTTCTCGAGGTGTTTCCCGATGATCTTCCCGGAGTTCCTTCCGATAGGGGAATTGATTTTGGGATTGATATTATTCTGGGAACTCATCCGATTTCTATCTCTCCTTTTAGAATGGCTCCGGTGGAGCTAAAAGAGCTTAAGAAGCAATTGAAAGACCTCTTAGATAAAGGTTTTATCTGCCCTAGTATGTCTACTTGTGGTGTTCCCATGTTATTCGTATGCAAGAAGGATGGTTCCCTTCATATGTGTATTGATTATCATCAGTTGAACAAAGTGACTGTAAAGAATAAATATCTTCTTCCTAGGATAGATGATTTATTTGATTAACTTTAGGTTGCGAAGTGTTTATGTAAGGTTGATCTTAGATTGGGTTATCACTAGCTTAAGATTAGGGATACGGATATCCCTAAGACGACCTTTAGAACCTGATATGGTCACTACGAGTTTCTTGTTATGTCTTTTGGATTGACCAATGCCCCTGGACATTCATGGACTTGACAAATAGGATTTTCTATCCGTTCTTTGACATATTTTTCATTATCTTTATTGGTGATATCTTAGTGTATTCTATGAGTGAGGTGGATCATGCAGATCACCTCCGTGTGCCGTATTGCAAACTTTGAAGGATCATCGTTTGTATGCCAAGTTCTCTAAATGTGAGTTTTTGTTGAATATGGTTACTTGATGATATGTGAATATGGTTAAAGTTCTATGCATAATAAAAAATGCTTGAATCTATGAGTGTGGAAGGTTGGAGTCCTCCATTGTTTGCATGATGAATGAGTGCTTTCCTAAGTACTGATGAGACTTGTCCTCTTGGTTAGTATGTGATATGTCTATACGTATATAAGGTTATGAATATGATTGAATATGATATATATTGACTTGTTGTTGAATGACGGTGGTATTTTATCCTTATCCTTGAGTTATATGCTAGCGTTCCAACTGCTAACCATCTCTGGACGCTATGTCCCCATGCGATATAGGGGCCAGACCATCATCTTCTCTTTCTGCGTAGTGATTAGGAGATTGAAGAGGTTCGTGCATTGACTATAGAGTAGTGAGGTTCCTTATTTCGGAAGACAACCATTTTTGGTCCCCTATCTTTAGACTTAGTCTTATTTTGACTTGGTTTGGCTATTGTCGGGGCTTGTCCCGACATATACATTTCTAAACTTCGGTTTGTATAGAGGTATTGTGGATGACTATGGACTTGAGAACATTTGTTAGCGTGATAGATCTAATGAAGTGATTAGCGATGTTTAAGTTATGACTTGTAGTATATTTTCCACTGTCTCATTATATGGTCAGGATTCACCCAACCCATGTGATTGATGTGATGATTGTGATGGGTTATCGGGGCGACCTCCAGTTCATGTGGGCTTGAGGTGCCCATACGACATGGACTAGTTTTGGGGCATGTGACCTTTAAGACAGAAAACAAAATACCAAGGAACTCGCAATCTATCACCAATAAAGATAGAAAATAAAGATACTAAGGAGAAGACATACCTTAAGAATGATTTTCCAAAATCGGGAATAGGAATGTATACTTGGACTTCATGTTCTCCTCGGCGTCCTAAGTAGCTTCTTTGAACTTTTGGTTCTGCTATAAAACCTTCACCAAATCCACGCCTTTCATTTGCAACCAGCGAACTTGCCGATCAAAAATCCTCACCAGGACCTCCTCACAGGACAAAGAATTCAAAATACCAATGTTCTCCAAGGGAACAGCCAACGAAGGATCACCCATGCATTTTCGCAACATGGACACATAGAATACCAAAAGCATGGAACTCACGCTAAAGGTCAATTCCAACTCATACACAACATTACCAACCCTTTTCAAAATCAAGTACAGGCCAACATACTGTGGACTGAGCTTACCCTTCTTCCCAAATCGCATTACTCCCTTCATGGGAGACACCTTCAAGAACACCTAATCTCTAACCTCAAACTCTAAGTCCCTTCACCTCATGTTTGCATAGGGCTTTTGGCAACTTTGGGCGGTCTTAAGCCTATCCCAAATTACCTTTACCTTTTACATAGCTTGGTGAATCAAATCCGAGCCAAACATATCTGCTTCACCAACCTCGAACCACCCAATAGAAGATCTACACCTCCTACCATACAATGCCTCAAATAGGGTCATACCAATGCTAGAATGGTAACTATATTATAAGCAAGTTCAATCAAAGAAAAATGGTCAAACCAACTACCACCATAATCAATCATACAGGCTTGCAACATATCTTTCAGCATCTGAATAGTCCTTTTGGCCTGTCCATCTGAATGCAGGTGAAAAGCCATGTTAAGACTTACTTTAGTCCCCAAGCCACGCTGAAATAAGAGACAAAAATACGATGAGAAATGAGAACCATGATCGGAGATAATTTAGACAGGCACACCATGCAACTTTAAAACTTTATGAAGGAATAACTTCGCATAATCCTCGGCAGAATAAGTAGTCCCACTGGCAAAAAGTGAGCGGACTTAGTCATACTATCCACGATGACCCAGATGGAGTCACACTGATTCTGCAACTGTGGAAGGTTGGTAATTAAATCCTTATTAATTACCTCATATTTCAACACTGGTAGTTCAATCTCTTGGAGTAGCCCACTAGGCATCATGTGCTACACCTTAACTTGCTGACACACCATACACTTAGCCACAAAGTTGGCTACATCCCGTTTCATATTGTTCCACCAATACATCCCCTTAAGGTCATGATACATCTTTGTCGATTCGGGATGAATCATATATCCCGATTCATGGGCCTCGGCCAAAATCCTACCTCACAAACCATTAACATCGGGAATATAAAACCTCTCTTGGTACCTCAAGATATCATCCCCACCGATCTCAAAGGTCATCACATGATGCTTACCACATCATCCTTGATTTTTATCAAGAGAGGGTCTAGCACCTGTTTCTCCTTTATTTCTAAACCAAGAGACGATTGTGCCATTTGTTGCATAACCACACCCCCATCCACAGAGTCCAAGAGATGAACTCTAAGGTTAGTTAAACAATGAATATCCTTCACTAATTCCCGCTTATCCTTATCCACATGTGACAAGCTAACCATGGACAACCTACTAAGAGTATTAACAACCACATTAGCTTTACCTGGATGGTAGTGAAGACTCATATCATAGTCCTTCAGCAACTCAAGCCACCTCTTTTACCCGAGATTAAGATTTTTCTAAGTGAACACATATTGAGGGATCTTATGATCATAAAAGACATCAACATGGACCTCATACAGATAGTGGCGCTAAATTTTCAAGTAAACACCACGACTAACAATTCCAAGTCATGATCTGGGTAGTTCTTCTCATGAAACTTTAACTGCCAAAAGGCAATAGCAACCATTTTACCATGCTGTATCAAAACATAACCCAAACCAACTCGGGAGGTATCACAATAGACCACAAATCCCTTGTACCCTTAGGTAGAATCAAGACCGAAGATGAATTTTGCTTATCTTTTAGCTTCTCAAAGCTACCCTTACAAGCATCAGACAGAAGAACTTCACCTTTTTCTAAGTCAACTTGGTTAATGGAGCAACAATAGAAGAAAAGATCTCCACGAACCTCCTATTATAACCAGCTAAACCCAAAAAACTTTGAATATCAGATGGATTCATAGGTCTAGGCCATCTCTTAACCATAACAACCTTTTGAGGATCCACCCTAATCCTCTTGCTAGACACGATATGTCCCAGATAAGTTACGACATTCAACCAGAATTCACACTTAGAGAACTTAGCATACAACTGCTGATCTTTCAAGGTCTGCAATATATGGCGGGTGTGATCAGCATAATCCTCTTTACTCTTAGAGTACACCAAGATGTCATTAATGAAGACAATCACAAAGAGATCTAGAAACTGACGGAAAACCCTATTCATCAAATCTATGAATGTCGCGGGGGCATTGGTCAACCTAAAAGACTTAACCAGAAACTCAAAGTGCCTATACCAGTTATGAAAAAATGTATTAGGGATATCCACATCCCTAATATTTAACTAATGATACCCGGATTGAAAATCGATCGTAGAGATTTGACACCCTGAATTTGATCAAAGAAATCATCAATTGTCAAAAGAGGGTACATATTCTTTATCGTCACCTTGTTCAACTGACGGTTATCAATACACATCCGAAGGTACCCATCCTTCTTGTGCATGAATAACATTAGTGCACCCCATGGGGAGATACTGGGATGGATGAAGCCCTTATCTAAAAGATTCCTTAGCTGCTTCTTGAGTTTCTTTAACTCGGATGGAGCCATTCTATACGGGGGAATAAAATTAAATGAGTGTCAAGAACAAGATCAATACCAAAATCAATCTCCCTATTAAGAGGAACACCAGGAAGGTCATCAGGGAAGACCTCAGGGAACTCATTTACCCCAGGAACAGAATGCAAGGAAGGACTTCTAAGTTAAAATCTTTAACCTGGATCGGATGATAGAGACAACCTTTGGAAATTAATTTTCGGGCTCTAAGATATGCTATGAACTTTTCCTTAGGAGCTAGGAAACCACCCCCCACTCAATAACTGACTCATTTGGGAATTTAAACATGGCCGTATGGGTTTGACAATCTAAAGAAGCATAGTACGAGTACAACAAGTCCATTCCCAGAATAGCATCAAAGTCAACCATATCTAACTCTATCAAGTCTACTAGAGTTTCTCTACTACAAACAGATACCACACCCCCTATAGACTCTTCTGACAGCCATAAAGTCCCTTACTGGGGTAGAAACAAAAAAAAGATCTGATAGATTCTCAAGATCAAAAGCCAAATACAAAGCCACAAATAGGGTCACATAGGAGAGAGTAGACCCCAAATTAAGTAGACAATACACATCATGGGAAAAGAGTTTCAATATACCAGTAACAATATTCGGAGACTCCTCGAACTCTTAATGAGTAGTGAGTGCATAAAAAGAGTTCTGACCAATATCAAAGCCAGGAGTAGTACCCTTTGGAACTGGAGATGATGAAGAGGCAACAAAAACCTTGTTTTCCCCAAAAATAACTCTAGAGGACAATCCCACTGTATATGTCCAATCTGACCACACATAAAATATTAGTTCTTCCCCTCCTCGTACTGACCATGATGTTTCTGACCACTAAATCTGTAGAGAAGGTAGGATGGTGCTAATTGGGCCCCACTAGATTGAGATTGGGCACCCTGTTCCCTGGAAGTATCACCCCCCTAAAAATGTCGGTCACCAAATAACTTTAGGTAGGGAGTACTAGTCATTGAATAGGAGTTAGAACTCTCCCAGCTCTTCTTCTTAGACCATTTACCACTTTTTTATTATCTTTCACTCTATTCTAAATATCAAAATTTCTTACTCTGCCTCTCACCAATTTTAGCTTACTTCTTTTTCTCTTCTTTGACCTATTGCATTTACATAACCAATCTAGAAATGTTTATGTTCTTGATCAACAAGGTAGCCTTACTCTAAAAAATTAACTCATGAGATAATATCAAAGCAAACTTTCTCATCTGTGCCTCATATTAGATACCAATTCAAGAGCATACTGGGATAACTAATGGAATTTCAAAGCATACTCCTTGAATGTCATCCTTCCTTGCTTTAAGTTAACAAATTCTTTTGCCTTGGCCTCTCTCAACTCCTGAGAAAAGAAGAGATCTAGGAATGAACTAGAGAAATCATTCCAAAAGGCAGAACCATCATCCTCGCTTCTCGACTGTTCCCACTTTTTGTACCACTGTTACACCATATTTTTTAATTAGTAGGTAACAAACTCTACATCTTTAACCTCTAAAGTATGCATAACCCAAAAGATCTTCTCTATTTCATCAATGAAGATTTAAGGATCTTTCTCAACTTTCGTGCCAGTAAATATTGGAGGATACAACCTTATGAATTGGCCAACTCTAGTGGCCTCAGATAAATCCATGCAACACTAGCAGAACAAAGCGGTTATGGTTAAGACTCACCAACTGAGTCAATGGGGTAATAGATTGACGAAACTCAGCATTAGGGACCTCACTAAGAGATAATTAAGTATGAGTGTCACCCCTAGGAGTAGGATCAGTAGAGAAAGATGGGACCCCATGAGGATAGTCAGATGCAATGATCGTTGACTGGGTTTAGACCTCAAAAGTTGGGTGAGCCCCATCCACATTGTCCTCGAACGGTATAAAAGAGTTCAGACGGATATTAAATCTTCTTGGAGGCATGATTTGAAAGACGAACAAATAGAAATTAGAAGAATCCAAGATTTAGACTCTATAGCTTGAAATTAAGACAACAAAAAAGTGAAATATTCCTAAATATCTCATAGCCTTCCTCTTATAAGTGTGACGAGCTGCACACCCATAAAAGAGACTCTACTTGACATGAATTTGTTAGACGCCTAATGACACCAAACCTAGGCTCTGATACTAACTTTGTCAAAACCTAAAATGGGGCCTGGTCGTGACGGGTATCTTAAGTCCCACGTGGATCGGAGATTACCCCCTTCACCAAACCTAGTCAACATAATAACCTTAGAGTCAGATGAATTCCGTACATATAACAAGATACATAAAGACATCAAAGTATAACTATAACCAATACTAATGGGTATCGGCATTAATGCCAATACCAATACCAATTTTAATACCACTAATGACACTACTCATACCAACAGTAGTTTGACAAAACCTCTAATTGAATCCAAAGAGTATCCGATGGGGACATGCCCCCGACCATATCCAAAAACCAAAGTCTAAATAAAACCTGTAACATAGAACATATACACCATAAAGGAAGCCTTTCGAAGTATGGAAGCTCATCCTTTCAATGTGAACTCATGAACTAACTCGAACACCTGATCACAGTGCAAAAAAAGAAAAAAAGTTCTGGCACTTGTATCGTGTGGAGATACAATATCCAAGGATGGTTAGTAATTGAAATGCTAGCATGTAACTTATGGATAGAGGAATAAAATAAAGCCATTATTCAAAACCAAGTCAAATCACTATATGCAATCACAAGTATACATATATATAGTGCTGATAAGGAGCATGGCTTAGCATAAACTTTGAAAACCTTAATCTACGCTGTGTAGAATAACCATCATATAAGATGGCACCCACGGGCTATACGGGCCCAGCTCCCCCCTAGCTGGAAGGGCTCTAGTATGTGTATCCATATGAATAAGACAATATCTATAACCGTATATACCATTATGAGGGACTCAAACCTCCCGGCATAGTCAAGATAACTTAAGCACCAATGTATATAATATGGGGGGACTCGGATCTCCCATTCATATATTAATCGGGAGACTCAAATATCCTGGTCATATTGATACCCGCATCAGCTAGCGTGACTTATAGTGTTAGTTCTTTGGACTCTACTTTCTCAACTCGGCTACCTATCCCACTTTATAGCCTAATTTAAAACATTAATTTCACATATACACAACCATTAATCAAATTACTTGCCAAATGCATCCCATTGGTATCGCCATACCAACCCCACTTGCAAGCGTACAACATGCCATAACCATTATTAATCAACATTGGGACTCAAACCCATTGTCTAAATTAAGACATCAATTCAATTCAATATTTAGGAAATCGAACCCATTTATCCAATTAAACTACCAAGGTTACAATTCAAATAAATTATGGCCAATAAGGTCTTCATAAATCCATTTTCCAATTATCAACATTCATAGGCCAATGCCTTAGTTCAAACACAATTCATATGTGACAAGATTCTTCTCATTGACATTTTCACAAATAGGTTGAGGCATACCATTATCAAACCATTATTTAAGCCAAAAACGATTAAGTCCCCATTCATTAAACCAGAATTCTCATGCACCCACGTGTGCAAAACCATTATTAAAACATGCATAATCATAATTTAAAACATGAGAAAACAATACTCAATACTATGCATTCAAATCCTCAACCATGGCTTTTAAAACCACCATTAATGAACCATAACAGTGTTTAAAATACATGATTTTTATGCACAAACAATGAAGGAAGAGACACATGCATGAGTTATGAAGATTCGTGAAGAGATTTTAATCCTTAAGCCCCTAGATGACCACCTAGAAGAAACCTTAGCCCAATCTTCTTAAAGGGTTTTTTTAAAGTGTTTAAAGAGTGTTTTTGATCTTCTAAAGTGTATAATGTGGACTAAATAGTGTTATAAGAAGTGGGGTCTTAAGGTGTTGGGGTGGAAATTATCCAAAATACCCTCATCTTAAAAGCTGTGAAAAAAAAATACATATGGGTACGATTGGACCCTTCAACTTGAAACTGCATCATATGAGTGGTACCCTCAAATAGTTACTTGATCAAAAAGTTCGACACCATATTCTATCTAACATACAACTTTCTTGCCCAACTAGTATCATCACCATACGACTAACATCATCAAGTCATACCCTAGGTAGAACATTAAAGGCTAGACACTGGACAACATATGGTTAGGCCCTATACTTCTCGTCACTTAACCACATGACTCCTATGAAATCTTTCAAACCTTGAACAGAACTTGTCCAATATCACACTGACCAACATACGACTAAGATCCCTAGACCCATCACCATACTATATGAGTCATGGTTTAAGTCGTATGATGATCAGACGATTCAAGACTTAAGAAATTTTGCAAAGGCCAAAGTTTGGGGTGTTTCAATTCAGGATATTGTTAGTGGTGAGACCTCATAACCCAAGGACAAGAATCATTAAATTTTATTTCAGACATTTAGATTTAGCTGAGGACTTGTCCCAACATCCCTTTATTTAGTAGAGGCTTTCAGATTTAGTGTTAAATAATTTGAAGTTCCATTCAGTGTTAGTATATTTACAAATTCTTTTTAGTATTTATATTAGAATTTATTTTAGCTTCTGCTCAATATTACGTATATTTAGTTTTATTAGTATTATTCCATGTAATAGGTTAGCTTGGGGTCACTTATGGCTTAAAGCATTATGTTATGTCTAGGATATAGACTTGAGTTTTGATAAACACAGTATCAGAGCATTAGTTATAAAGTTTCTTAGGGTGTCTGATTGTTGCATTAAGTAGAGACTCGTTCATGGGTATATAGCACACTATACTTATAAGGGAGAGACTATGAAGTAGTCTAGAAAATTCTCACTTCTTTTATGTTCATATCATGTGATAGAGTGTAAAACTCTATTTATCCTTCTAAATTATGCTCTATTCCATTACTAAAAAATCTCTCCCGAAAGAACTAATAGTTGAAGAAATGATTAAAAAAAATAAACAAGCACCACCAATACCAGTCGATCCCCTAAATGAACAAGTTATGTATGCCAAATTTAGGGTTACTTTACAAGTACTTACTCAGTCCATGACCAACTATGGCAATCATCAGGTTGTTATGCCTACTAAACTAAACAGGAATGCAGCTGCCGTGAGAGTCTGGGACTTCACTCGAATAAACTCCCTAGAGTTCTATGGTTTAAAGGTGGAGGAGGATCTATAAGATTATTTTGATAAGGTACAGTAGATTAGTTGGATCATAGGGATCACACTAGTTTAGAGTGTAATTTGGATGGTATCAGTTGAAAAGGGTGGATAAGACTCGATTCAAATAGTATGAAGATAGTAGACGTGTAAATACAGGCCACATTGATTAGGATAAGTTTGTTATGCTATTTTAGATAGATTCTTTCCCTTTGAGTTGAGGGAAGCTTAGTTGAAGAGTTCATCAATCTGAATCAGAGAAATATGTCTATCAAAGAATATTTTCTAAAGTTTAGTTAACTCTTTAGGTATGCTCCAAAGATGGTTGCTGATCCAAGGGATTAAATGAGCAAGTTTGTGTATAGTGTCTATGTTGGTAGTTAAGGAGTGTACGTCCTCCATACTTATTGGAGAAATGGATATCTCCAGACTTATGATGTATGGCCAACTGATTGAGAAAGAGAAGAAAAAAGAGAAAAAGAGTGAGACTAAAGGGGCTAGAATAGGTAACTTTGATTATTCTCAACAGAGGTCCAACAGTTTTAGCAGAGCTCTTTAGCTCCAGCCCCATCCTTTTTGAATGCCTCAGCACCCAAGTTTAAATAAAAGCGGTGGGATAAAGCACCAGACTCTAAGTCTTAGGGAAGTGTCACAGTGGACGTACCTTTCTAGTTTGTAGAAAGTGCGGTAAGAACCACCAAGGAGGGTGTATGGCTGCGGTGGTGGTTTCTTTGGGAGTGGTAAGGTAGGACATAATTTGAAAGATTGTCTAGTAGCCTCAGAGAAAAGTAGAAATACTCTCCAGTAATCCTAGTCTACCTCTTCAGCAGACCTCTTAGGTCTCCTAACTCAACAATAGGGCACCTCATCCAATACATGTGCTGGAATAGGTTTTATATTTTGTAGTCTTGGAAGGATCAGAAAGGTTTCCTTGATATAGTCACTGGTACATTATAAGTCTTTAACAGTAATGTTTATGCATTGCTAAATTTGGGAGCCATATTTTCCTCCATTACTCTTTACATTGTCGTAGATTTCGGTGTCAGTCCTAAAACTCTTTGAAAACCCTTCTCAGTCTCTACTCCTAGTAGTGACTTAGTTATATCTAAAGGGGTAAATAGAAATTTCCCAATCTTAGTTTTCTAGAATATCAATGTAGTTGATCTAGTAGAATTAGAAATGACTGATTTTGGTGTCATTCTTGGCATGGATTGGTTACACTCATGTTATGCCTCTTTCAAATGTAGAACAAGATTCATTAACTTTTTGTTTCCCAATAAACTAATCCTAGAATAGAATAGTAGTACCTTAGCATTGATAGGTCGGTTTGTCTCTTAACGTAATACCAAAAGAATATTCTCTAGGGGTTGCATCTATTATTTAGTCAAGGCAAGGGACTATAATTCCAAAAATCCCAAATCTTCATTCAATTCTAATTGTAAATGAGTTTCTAGAACTGTTTACTAAAGACCTTCCCAGAGTCCTTCCCATGTGGGAGAAGACATTAGAATAGACCTTTTTTTATATGTCTAATCTTTTTTAATTCCTATTTACAAATGATTCTAGTTAAGCTTAAGAATTTGAAAAATTAGTTGACAGACCTCCTAGACAAGGGTTCATCAGACCCATCATCTCTCCATGGGGTACTCTAATTCTCTTTGTTCATAAGAAAAATGGTTTTCTCAGACTGTGCATCAGTTATCACCAGTTGAATAAAGTCACAATCAATAATAAGTATCCCATTTCCAGGATTGATGATCTATTCGACCAACTTCTCGGTGACAATTGCTTTTTAAAGATAAAACTCTAATCCAACTATCATCAACTAAAAGTCAGAGAATGTGACATTCCAAAGATAGCCTTCATAACTCAGTATGGTTACTATGAATTTATTATTATGTTTTTTTAGAATATTGAATGGTCTTATTAATTTTATGGACTTAATGAGAAGGGTGTTAAAATATTATTTGAACATGTTCGTCATTGTTTTCATAGATGACATCCTTGTTTACTCTCGAAGCAAGGATAAGCATACAAACTATTTGAGGATAGTCTTATAGACTCTTAAAGAATCCCCCCATTATTTACATATTCGAAAAGTGTGAGTTTCAGCTGAAATTAGTAGCATTCCTTAGTCACATTATTTCCAGTGAATGCATTCAGGCTAATCCTCAAAAGACCAAAGTCGTTAGAAACAAGCCTAAACCCATCTCTCTATTAGATATTAATAGTTTCTTAGGTTTGGTCAGTTATTACAAATGGTTTGTCGGAGGATTTTAATTTATTGCCTCTCTTATGTGTAGATTGGTTAAAAAACGTTAAATTTAGTAATCTTATGCTTTCAAAAAGATTTTTTAAGATTTGAAGACTCAACTCAATTCTGCCCTAGTTTTGACTCTATTAAAAGGTCTAGATGGGTTTATTATTAGCTGTGATACATCCAGAGTTGGCCTTAAGTATGTGTTGATGTAATGTGGTAATATTATAGCTTATGCTTCTAGGCAATTCAAAGTTCATGAGAAGAACCATGTGACTCTTGATCTTGAGTTGACAATAATCATTCTTGCCTTAAAGATTTGGAGGCACTATCTCTATAGAGTTCATGTGAAGATGAATCACAAAAGTTTCTAGTATGTGTTTAGTTGGAAGGATCTACATCTTCCTTAAAGGGGATGGCTAAAGTTGTTAAAAGATTATGACATGAGTATTTTATACCACCCAGGTAAAACCAATAGAGTGGCTGAAACTCGTAGTAGATTTTCTATAGGTAGTGTTGCTCATGTAGAGGATGAAAAGAAAGAGTTAGTCTGTGATGTTCATAGATGTGCTAGATTGGGAGCTTATTGGTTGATTCATTTGACATTAGCATTATGGTTTAGAATGGGTCAAAATATTCTTAGTGGTAGAAGTGAAAGAAAAAAAGGATAATGATCTTATTTTGCTTAAGATGAAGGAAATAATCTATAAGTACAAAGTGGAGGTTTTCTCCCAAGGGGGAGATGGTATGCTTCAATATCAAGGTCTCTTGCGTAGATGATAAAAAAAGATTATATTTCTCGGTACTCTATTTATCCAGGTGCCACCAAGATGTACCACGAGCTATGAGAAGTCTATTGATGGAATAATATGAAAAGAGATCACAAAATTTATGGGTAAGTACTTGAATTTCCAGCAAGTTATGGTTGAGCACTAAATACTAGGCAGTATGACTTAAAATATCAATATTCCTACTTGGAAATAGGAATATATTAATATGAACTTCATTACAAGGTTACCTCGTGTGCACTGACAACATGATTCGGTATGGGTTGTTATGTACCGGATGACTAAGTCAGCATGTTTTCTATCAGTTAATGCTATAAATTCAACCAAGGATTATTCTAGATCATACCTTCGAGGGTTGTTCAAGTTGCATGGATTCCCCTTAACTATCATCTCAAATAGGGGTACTTAGTTTACTTCTCAATTTTGGAAGTTTTTTTAGAAGGGTCTTAGTACCTAAGTTCACCTTAGCACCATTTTTCACCCATACACAGATGGTTAGGCAGAGCAGACCATTCAGACCTTAAAATACATGTTGATAGCATATGTGATCAACTTTAAAGGTAGTTTGGATGATCATTGCCTCTCATCGTGTTTGTTTATAATAATAACTATAACTATCACTATAGTATTTATAATAATAACTATCACTATAGTATTTAGATGGCTCTATTTAAGACGCTTTATGGTAGGAGCTGTAAATCCCCTGTTGGTTTGTATGAGGTTGGTGAAGCTACGTTTATAAGGCTTTAGTTAGTTTATAAGGCTATGGAGAAATTTCAACTAATTAGAAAAGGGCTGAAAACAACTCAGAGTCATTAGAAATCTTGTACAGATAAAAAATATGGGAGCTTAAGTTCATGATTGATGATTAGGTATACCTAAAAGTTTCACTCATGAAGGGGGTCATAAGATTTGGAGAAAAAAGAAATCTCAATCCTTGATATATTTTTCCTTATAGGATTTTGAGGCTCATTGACAATGTGGCATATGAGTTAGATTTGCGTATGGAATTAGCATCAGTGCACACAATACTCCACGTCTATTTATTGAAAAAGTACTGGTGATCCAGCCTTAATTATGTCATTAGAGAGTGTGGGTGTGAATGATAGTCTCTCTTATGAGGAGGTCCCAATTAATATTCTTGAACTTCAACGTCGAGAGTTGTGGAATAAAGAAGTTACTTTAGTGAAATTTCTTTGGAGGAATCAACTAGTTGAGGGAGATACTTGGAAATCAGAAGAAGATATGATGACCAAGTACCCTCACCTTTTCCCTTCTAATTCAGTTCTATAGTCTCCTCCTATGTATTCTACTTATTTTCATGTCCTTCGGTTGCTTTCATGTCTTAGTATGAATGCATATTTCTTGAATTCAATTTAGCCTATACTTTAGTTAAATATTAGTTACTATACCGGTAATCAGCTTTTCTGAACCATTTCTTGGGATTGGGGAAATATTGTAACACCCCAAAAGTCCCTAAGATCAAATCATATACCTAGCATATAAAACCAATTTGAAACCAAACTTTTTCTCTTACAATAATCGGTCACAGCAAATCATGGTGAATAAAAAGAGTCATTCTATCACTCGTTCTAAGCAACCCCATGTCCAATCCTCAAACTCAACATTTTTCCTCAATGTTCACAAGTGGATCCCGCGACCCATCGAGAGATCCCATGAGTCATGGGATGTGGTCATGGTTACTAGAAAACCTTAGCCTTGTAACCAATGATTCACCCAAAATGACCCGTGGTGATAATTAATAAGTTATTCCATATGTTCATTGTGACAGGACCAAAAACACTAGTTAACATAAGTCAAATCGACAATTCATTAGTTCATTGAATGGGTTGTTGTGTTATTCATCTGACAAAGTCTGCAGTTTTTAAAAATAATTTCTCTAGTGTATTTTAGTATTTCCTTATTTTCTAATCTTGAACCGATGTTTTATGACTCCTTAGAAGGGGATCAAGGGACTTAAATGTTTTTTCCTTATTATTTTTTCAATTACCTAGAAAATAGAAAGGAGTAATGCTTTTATTCTATCAAGGTCAGTAATCTAGGGTTTCTCTCTAAGTTTTCAAACCCAAGCTCTTAGCAAGAATCTCGGATTCCAGGTACATGGGAATTTAATAAGGACTTTCTTCCATCATTGTGCCCTTATAATTTAGCTTTTAAAAATAAAAATTTCCAAGTTCCAAATGTAGGGTTCATACAGACTTTTGATTGTGATTTAATTATGCTTTTCCCATGTTTCTCATAACTATTATGGTGTTCAAAGTGTATGATTTTCTAGTTGTAGATTTCAAGCGTGAATTTTAGTTAGCATTACATGAGCTTACATAAATTTCCACAATGTATCTTGTTTTACATGGTTTTGACATGAATTGACCTTATAGTGTTAGTTTAGTATGAAATATTTAAACTCCACAAAAAATCAAAAAATAGAAGCATGACTAGTACAATATATCAGATTTTGGTTAAACAATTATTTTAAAACTAGTTGCATGCTTATTTCAAACAAACAAATTTCAGTGATATGGTAAGCAAATAGTAGATTTTTAGGTCTAGTATTTAGCACCAACAAATTTCAGTGATACGGTGAGCAAATAGTAGAGTTTTAGGTCTAGTATTTAGCACTAAGAAACAAGAATTCTGATAACCCAAGTTCTAGCACTACATTGACATCGTAGGATATATGATTAGTTTTTTTAGGCTCAATTTAGTGGATCCACGTTAGACAAGTTCATTACCTCAAAAAGGTATTGATCTTCCTTTCCAACCAGGGTTATAGGTTGGGCTACATTTATCTTAGATGGGGTATGTCGGTTATGAGAATCTCCCTTAGTAAAACGTTTTTAGAAAAGAATTATATTTAACTTACTAAATAGTTTAGTTAAGATTTATTTTGAAAGTAACATTTATCTTATATTTTTGGTTTTCTTATGATTTTAGTATGTCATTTACACTTATTAGCATGTTTTAATTTTATTTCCCTATGACTTTGTAACGTCCCGAATTTGGTACCCGAAACGCTACACGGTGCTCATAACCCACCCCAAAGGACCACAAGCTAACCCATGACTGATATCTGTAACTGAGCACTGAATAATACATTGTAAATATGCGGAATATAAGATATAAGGCCATAAGTTTCAAAACTGAACTAATACTAAATATAATATAATGTCTGTAATTGGGTATGACAATACCCAAAACTGAGATAAACTATTTGAAACATGTAGTAGTCTGAAAGCCTCTAAACTATCTAAAAACTGTGGATTTGATGGGATATGTCCCTAACTAACTCTAAACTATTTAAATAATAAAGTAATAAAATAATCATGTTATCCTCGAATGATGAGGACTCACTGTAAGTCTGGCTGCTGAACGTTTGATCTACTAAGGATGCTCGAGAGCTCATGCTTCTAAACCTATGGTATAAAACACCATAGCGCAAATGCGTCAGTCCGTTGAATGTACTGGTATGCAAGTGAGGTAGGCTGAATGCAATGGTTCATATGCATGAACAATACTAACTGACTGAGTAACATGAACATTAGAATACATGCATGAATAAGAGACTATAATTAAATTCGTGATAACATTAACTCGTGAATTCTGATAACATGGATTTACTGAAATTTGAGTGCTAATACTGGGATACTGAATAACTGAGTCTATAGAGTATTGAGGAATTGATGTTATATTATTAATAAAGGAAAGACTATTTTTGATTGTTCTAATTATGAAGAACTGGTCTGATTGACTGTATCTAACAGTTCTGAAACTGAATACTGATAACATAGGATAGTAATAACTGTATAACTGAAATAACTGATACTGAGCGACTGTATCTGATAGTATAGGTTCTGATGGAACTAGCTGAGTTCCATACTTATCTTGGTTAACTGTATTTGATAGTCCTAAAATCTGAAGAACTATCTGAGTTCTATTACTAAGACTGAATGACTATATCTGACAATCCTAATTTTGTAACTAAAACTATAAGAAGTAGTTATCTAACCGACAAGCCCCTAATACACCATTGTGGCTGAGTTGGGGGTCCAATGTGTATCCCCAATTAGAAGGGTGTCAATACTGCACCACTGGTAAGGATAAGCTGTGAGTGACCCTCATCTTACAGTGTCCCCAAAAGAGAATGGTAGGGCCCTCATCTGACAGTGCTTATCCACCTCATCAAACCTCATCTGACAGTGTTGATGTCTCAACCTATGCTAGCTACATAGTTCTGGAATACAATGATGACTTCTAAGAATCACACCCTCATCTGACAGTGTGTGTTCCCATCCTTGGGTTCACTCGGTGCTAATTCATACTCCCATCTGAATAGACAATGAACATAATTAACTGAACTGGACTAAACTGAATTCATGGAGTTTCGTTGACTAATGGAATACTACTGAATTCTATTAACTGGCAGAATACTACTGAGTTCTGCTAGCTGACTGAGTTTACTAAGGTCCAAACTGAATACTACGGGGACATGATGGCTAACTGGGATCACTGAGATTACTGAGATTACTGAATGGGACTGGACTAATACTGAGTTTATCGAGTTTTCCTGAGCCGCATGACTGACTGAATTCTACTGATCATGACTTGGCTGAGAGTATCATGAAAACATGACACTTACTCTAGGCACACATCTAAATTATCGGGTACAAGTACCCAGGACTCGATAGCATGAAACTGACAGGACATGACACTTCTTGAACACATGACCAATATCAATAATTCATAATATATTAATTTGGGGATTTCATGAAGCACATAGTTATCATAGTCTTGTACATGAATGGATTTTCATATAAAAATGTCATACTTTCATAAACCTATTCTCATGGACATTCCCTCAACCATTCATAATGCACACAATATTATGGAAGTCATTCTTAGTCATAGGGCAAAGCATGCATTTATCACTTGGGTCATAATTAAGCTATATTGCATAATTTTTGTTCTCTTACGCATTTTATCAAACACCTAGGATGCATGACTTAGGGTATAGGCATGACCATCAAATTAATACAACAAAACTCCATATTTCAACTCAATTTCATATATTTCAGACCACATACTAGCATAGGTTCATGAACAACACATAAGGATTCCAACTTGGGAACCATACAACCATAATCACATGAACATAATCAACCCACACCAAAATATTCACAATACAAGATTTAAAACTTGATTCTTGGGCTTCATGGATGAAAGGAATCCATGAATGAACACTATGCATACCTTAGTTCTTGATTCTACGAAGATTAATGGAGAGATTCTTGAATTTGAGTCTTGGATTTGAATACCCAATTGAAAATCCCAGCTTGTTCTTGAGAGAAACTTGAGAGAAACAATATATTTTGGGTGAATTATGGCTGAATCATGTATTATTGGGTATATATAGGGGTGAGAAATTGACCCTTTTAACCCTTGGATGCGTATTTTAATTCTGTGAAAATTTTTCAATTTTCATCCTTAGCGTGACGCGCCACTATCGCGCCAAGTCATTGGAACTGGATAATTGGGAATCTGCATGGTGGCACGACGTGGGGCTATCGTGTTGCCACTTTGTTTGCAATTTGATAGTTTGGCGCGACGCAGGAACATCGCGCTCAGACACTGAAAAAAGGACAATTCTGAATTTGAGCCCTAGCATAACGTGCCATAATTACGGAGGCTCACTAGATTTTGACGATTGCTATTTTGGCCTACTCCGCAATGCGTCATGGCTTAGATGGCACACTGCCTTACTAAAATGGCTTTAACTCTTCTCCCAGGTGTTAGATTTGGGCGAATTTGGTATCGATGGAAAGCTTATTCAATTTCCCACATGATAAAAAGTAAAAATCTTGAAAATACCACATGTATAAAAGTAGATTCATCTTTGAAATAAGTCTTTAAGATTTCTAGGACGATTTTAAGTTAGGAAGAAGTACGGGGTATTACAGACTTACTTTCAACTTTATTTATGTTTCATGCATTTCTCACATGCTCAATACATTCATAGTACTGATCACATATTTTCTTTTATGCAATATCATCTTATAATATTGGTATAAATGCTCAACATCAACCTTTTGGTTAGTACGTTCCAATGTTATTTTAGAAGTTGTTAATGGTGAGTCCTTATTGTTTCAGTATAAGAGTCATTATATTTTATTTCAGTAATAAATTTCAGATATTTAGAGTTAGCTCGAGACTTGTCCCAACAACTCTCTAGTTAATAGAGGTTTTTAGACCTTGTGTCAGGTGATTTAGAGTTCCATTCAATGTCAGTATATGTACAAATTCTTTTCACCATTTATCCCAAAATTTAGTTTAGCTTTTACTTCGTATTATATATATCCAATATTATTAGTATTATTCCATGTCATGGGTTAACTTAGTGCCATTTATGGCTCTAAGGACTATGTTTCATCTAGGGTGTAGACTTGAGTCGTGATAGAGTGCTTATCTAAACTTAAGCACCTCTATGAGGCAATGTCTGTACTGATATTATGGCAAATTTGGTTAAAGAAACATAATTTCACATAGAGGTAAGTTGTCCATTAATATAATAGCAATAGAGGTCAATAAAAACATTTACTACTTAGCTAAGATAAGGTATCATTGGTTGATACATATACCTTGAACCTGACCAATGATGGTAATATTTTTTGAATAATACTCTCCCAATATTGATTGGAAGATTGTGTATTGGAGGTTTCCAGACTTGGGAGTTTTTTTAGTGTAATTATAATGGTGCAATAAAGGGGAATCCAGGTCCAAGTTCAGTAGCTTTTTGAATTAGAGATAGAAAATAAAATTTTATTTATGCAAAATCTACATTACTAGAGGATGGAACAAATTAGTGGCTGAAGCTGCAACCTTAAGGATGGATTTGGAACACTGTATTAGGCATCATCTTATATCCGTTGTATCAAAAATAGACCCTTTGACTCTAAAGAAGATTTGGATGGTATTTGGGAGATCCCCTAGTGCATAGTGATGGGAGTGAAAATAATAAATGTGATGAGAGCCAATTTGATGGTGGTGGTGAAGCACACATACAAAGAAGGCAACATGCTTTCCAATTATTTTACAAATATTGTTTTCTGTTTTACAGGGTCACACAATAAAAGTTACTCTAATCTGTAGGAGATACCAGTTCAAGCAAAAAAGATCCTAACTCTGGACAAAATTTAATGTCCTAATCTCATATTTAGGAAGTGTCAAAATAGAGATTTCAAGCTACAGGATTCAAGTCTAGTGTAATAATATATTATTGTGATTAAAAGGTACCTCATTTATGAGCACGAGATATAGGGATTTTTGAAAATACAACCTCAAACTAGTATGGGATAATGCAACTAAAAATTTGAAAATTTAAAATTTTGGGTAAGCTTGATGTTATCCCACTATAGCAGGAATTTCTTACTATAGCAATGACGTGGTAGTGGTTGATTGGCTGCTATAGTGGGATATTAAGAGTAGAAACTAGACCTCAATATATTTTATTTTTTTTTCCTCTTCAGTTGGAAAGGGATGAGAAAGGCTTTCGAAAACCCTCCTAGGGTTGCCTTATGGACAAAAAGTAGAGAAGAGGGGAAAATTACTTGGATGGGGTAAAACCTATGTTTTTCATATGGAATTCACATTGAAAATCACTAGCATAGAGTCAAAAGCTCATATTTATACCTTCATAGCATTTGCTTAGTATCTAGGTAGGCTAGGTTTACTTAAGTAGTTTAAAACCAAATTAGAAAGCATAGGCATGACATAGATTGATGGGAGATTTCATACTTGCGACTTTGGGCACACTGTTATGGTGGATAAAAAGTGTAAAAATCTGGTTGTTTGTATGAAAAATTGATGTTTCTTATGATATTAAAATCTTTCAATTAATTTATGTGATTGTTATTAATGTTGTTCATCCTTGAATGTTTGAAATGGTATTGTACCCTGAAATTGGCTTAGAACTTAATACATGTCTAACTAAAGGTAGTTGGTGATTACTATTGGTGGTTTTCAAAGAATATGGCTATAAAAAAGGAAAGGAAATATTATAAGTTATCAATGTTATGATTAAAGGTTTAGGTGTATTATTGTACAAACCATAGGTGCGAATGTATTCCTTAGGAATTCTAAACCTTAAACAAGTCTTAGTTGGGGTGCAAAAGGTAGATGATAGTTTAACGTAGCAGAAAAACAATCTATTTTATGTGTGCATGACAACTATTCCTTCATATTGCTTGTTATAATGTATGCGTCAATAAAAGTGATTATTTGATATCCTAAGTGTTAATCACATAGAAATAAACTTATATGAAAAACTTATTAGTTTTACAAGTGTTATTATTGTTATTATTGTGGTTGTGATTATTGTGATATTTATTGATTATTGTCAGATGAACCAGTATTTGGACAACTTTATGAAATTGGTTGGTATAAGGTTTGCAAACACTAGATGTCTGTGATTTGGTACATGGATAAGATCTTATCCCCTTCAAGTTATAGTTAGTAGGCGACCACAAGATCTTTAGCATTTGTATACAAGGTAGTAGTGATGGTGATGGTTCTTTATGTAAATTAGGGTTATGAATTTATTTGTTATATTGGTTGGGTGAACTGCACTTATGTGTTGACATGCTATGTTGGTTTTTTGAGTAAACTAGGCTTATGTGTTGACTTGTAATATTTGGTTTCTTGAATGAACCAGGCTTATGTGTTGACTTGCTATAGTTGGTTTCTTGAGTGAACCAGGCTTATGTGTTGACTTTCTATAGTTATTTTCTAGAGTAAACCAGGCTTATGTGTTAACTTGCTATATTTGGTTTTCTAAGTGAACCGGGCTTATGTGTTGACTTAATTGAGTAAATTAGGGTTATGTGTTTATTT